>NW_004524770.1:1681959-1719308 GCF_000260255.1 Octodon degus | reverse complement strand
AGATACAG
Organism: Octodon degus; assembly: GCF_000260255.1. Classification (NCBI taxonomy): domain Eukaryota; kingdom Metazoa; phylum Chordata; class Mammalia; order Rodentia; family Octodontidae; genus Octodon; species Octodon degus. Next base: position 1,719,300 of record NW_004524770.1, on the reverse strand, counting down.
TATAAATCTTAGAACAAAGAATGTAACTATATATCTATCCTAACCATTTTGAATACACAGATACAAAATGGATATTCATCTGTATCCCCTTTTTTGTTTAGTTCTGTCATTTGAATATTATAGGTGTGTTAACTCAGCAAAATGTTCCAAAAGAGTCCAGTAATCCCTAATAGTATTGGGTCTTCCACTTGACTGGCAGTGTCAGAAATTGTTGACCTGAGTCCCCTACAGCTCAACATAACAACATCAGCCCTCCCTTTTAAATCTTTTTTTCATTTATGTATGTGGTACAGGGTCTCACTCTCAGACTCGTAGTGATCCTCCTGTTTTCAGCCTCCCCAGCCCTGGGATTATAGGCATGTGCCACCACTCCTGCCCCTACTCGGTCGCTGGCACAGAATGCCCCAGAGGTGCCAGGCCAGGGATTGAACCCTGATCCGTGCTCTTGCCAAAGCAGGTGTTTAGTCTGCTGAGCTATCTCACCACTGCCCCCCCCATTTTAAATTTTGAGACAGTGTCTGAGTAAATTGTTGACTTGCCCAGAGTGGGCTTGAACTTGTGCTCTTCCTCCCAGGTTACCTCTCATAGTGGGCGAAAGGGCACAGAGATGACAGTGGGACAATATCTGATCCTGTCACAGGTACATTCTGCATGGACTGAAAATACCACAAAGTCCAATCCCCATTTTACCCTTGACAATACCAGGACCCTGTTCATGGCTTTTTGTTTCATTCTGCTTCGCAGGTCCCCTGGACCTCCAGATCTGCGCTCCCACTCCCTCCTCGTGCTGTGAGGCCAGGCCCCCTCCAGAGGCCTTTGCTGGTGCTGCCTCTAACTTAAGAAGACCCTCCCCTCCTCCACTTGGCTCCAGCTCCAGCTCTGTCTCCTTTTGCTCAGCACTGTTTTGTGGCTCAGTGTGCCTGGATTGGGGACACAGCAGGCACTTGGTGGGCATGGGAGAAGGGTGCAGGGACAGCCGGGTCCCAGGGTCTTGGCTGCAGCCAGGGAACAGTGCTGGGCTGAGAGCTGAGGGGCCCCCAGGGGGCAACTGGGCTGGTGGGGAGATGCAGGAGGGACTCAGGTGTACCCCCACTCCGAGATCAGCGCAATCAGGATCCAGCCAGGGCTGCAGGGGAACACACACACGAAGGCTGTGTGTTCATCTGCCTGGTGACCAGACCTCAGGGCCCCGAATCCTGGATGAAGGGGCTCAGGCACTGTGACCAGCAGGGCCTGAGTGTCGGGCGGAAAGGAGACCTGGCAGAGGCAGGTCCTGCCCACCTGTCAGGCTCTGGGTTTTGTTTCAAGCTGTCACTTGCCCACTACCATACTGTCCTGGCTCCACAGCTTGGGAACCTTTCACTCAGACAGGTTTATCAGCCAAAAGAAAACAGTTTCCTTGTTGGGTAAGAGGGGGCATGGTCTCCAGACTGACTCCCAAGAGGGACCTGGCCCCTTCCGGTGTGTCTGGACAGGGGAACACACTGGGGTGTGTGGCCCCTGTGATGGGAAAGGCTGGGCAGGGAATTGGGGACCCTCAGCTAGGGTCCCTGCCATCGTGCTGCCAACAAGTACGGATGTTCTATGCCCGCGGGGCCCTGGGACAGACTGTGGCACATCTGGGGCATCCAGCACAGGTGGCGGGAGAGGAACACCTGGCAGGTAGCAGCCCCTGAGACCTGGGCTGTCAGGTCCCCTATGGAAGTGGGGCTGGGCAGATCCCCTCCCCCCTAACCTCTGTGAGGGAAGGTCCCAGAGCCTAGGGAGAAGATGGGCTGGCCTCACTCTGCTGCCTGCGGGTGAGGCAGACCTGACTGAGGGAGAGAACCCAGGCGAATTCTCTGGAGTGGGCTTGTCCTCCGAAGGTCCTTCAGGCAAGCCCAGTGCTGCTGGCCCCCAGGGTGGTGAAAAGCCAACTCATGACTGTCTTTTGCCTTCGCTGTGGCCCGCTTTGTGTCCCCAGTGCGCCCCCCTTTGCAGGAGGTGTCACTGCTTCACCTTTGACCCCACAGAGCCTCAGAGCACTCCTGGGACTGTGCCGCCCTCAGGGTTCCCAGAGCAGGGCGCCGACCTCCCCATCTGGACTGCGAGCTGCAGAGCTCCCATCTCCCACTGAATGGTACAGTCATGAAGTCCCTGAACCTATGGAACCCAGGCCCCCAAAGTGGGTCAGCCCAAAGTGATGAGGGAGCCTGGGAGTGGGCGCCTGTGGGGTGGTCCTGCTAGGAGGGGCTGGGGTGCAGTGGGGATACACACGCACCACTCCTGAGCGTCTCTCCAGCTTGGCAGCCAGGACCAACCTTGGCCCCGGCGCCTCTGGACAGTGCTGTCTGACTGCCAGAGCTAGCCCGGCATAGCAGGTCCATCATGTCCCTGCTCTACCTGCCTGGGTCATTCTGCACCAGCACAGCCCTCACCTGGGCGCCTCCTTGGTGGCCCCACCTGCCCAAAGAGGCTTAGGGACACGCTGTGTTTTAGCTTGAAGGCTCACTGCCTTTTGTGCGAATGTAGCATACAATCCTGACACCCATTTCATAGATGAGCAAACTGAGGCCACAAATAACAAATCCAAAGGCCACATTGCAGCAGAGGCCAGGGCGGCACTGCTAAACCCCTGCTTTGCTCCCCAGTCCTGCCCAAGGCCAGTTCCTCTCTGTCCACGGAGCGCATAGCCCTTAGACTCAGGACACAGGAAGGTCAGGGTCGGCTGCAAGCACCAAGCCCAGGCCTCTGCCAGCGCCAGCGCTAGTGTGAGGTGAAGGACAGCGGGCTCCCTTGAGCAGGAAAACAGCCCTGTAAACAGGCTGCACTCCGGGTGACCCGGCTGGGCCCGAGCCGGCGGCTGAGGAAAGGGGAGCGGGAATGAAAACAGAGTTCCTGGGCCACCATGTCGCTCATGAAACCAAATCTGCTTTCAAAGCCCCTCTGTGACGCGCGGCTCAGCCTGCAGTGTGGCAGGCAATCGGCCCAGCCAGACCCCGGGGCGACCTCAGGCCAGCCCCAGTCGGGAGGAGTTCTGGCGGTGGGAGTCCTCAAACTCCTCGTAGGCTTGTCTCCCTGTCCTGGGAGGCAGTGGGCAGCCTGTGACAGGCCCGCATGAGGGGTGGGCTGTAAGCAGTGCCGCCCGCCAGGGAGGGAGTGGGAGCCAGCTGTTGGGGTGGAGATGGCTATGAGGGGCTCAGGCTCCCTTAGGCCCCGAGCTCGAGGGAGGCACACGCGGCCACTGCACTATCTGTCAGCCGGCAGCTGTTTCACTTAGGGTGACCTCACGCTTGGGCCTGGCGACAGGGTTGAGGCAAAGCCAATGAACCAACCTGATACCAACTGTGCCCCATCTGATGAGCCGCTGGGCTGCCCTGGGATACCACGCGGGTTCCTGGGTCCTCTGTGGGTGGAGGTTCTGACTGTGCCAGAGAGGATTAAAAATCAAAATCATGTGTCACCCTGTGGGATTCTGGCACTTGATCTCAGCGAGTGGACTCCTGGGGGTCCTGCTGGGGACAAGGCATGAGATGGCTTTAGGAGGGACCTGTACAGGATGGCCCCGAGGGCGGCAGTCGCCTCTGCTTTGCGGTGTCACCTTGCAGCTCACAATGACTGCAGATGGGTTCCGAGGTAGCGGGGCTGCCTGTGCCCCACGCCCTGCACCCAGAGGTCCCAGGTAGAGTCTCCCAGCCCTGTGCAACCCCCCAAGGCCACCCAAGGGGTGGGGTTGGGTGGGCCCCCTGGTGTCCCCAGTTGAAGGAGCGCTCACAGAGGGCTGGGGAAACCAGAGCCCATGCAGTGCCTCTCGGCCAGGGGGCTGCTCTTCCTAAGGGCCTGGGACAGCTGCAGTTGGGGAGCACCTGCCCAAGCAGCGCCTCCCATGAGCACCCTGTTTCCATTCGATGGCACGGTCCACAAAGTCCTTGAATGTATAGATCCTGGGCCCCCCAAAGTGGGTCAGCTGGCCAGACTGGGGCCCAGGGCCCAGGACAGGAGGGCTCAAGGACCAGAAACATGCTTGTAGCATCAACGTGTGCCTTAGAAGCCACCTCTAGAGACTGGTATCTGCGAGATGGCATCAAAAAGGTCTGGAGATGGCGTCAAAAAGAACTGGACCAGCAGAGGCCAGGTACCTGGGCCAAGAGCACCCTGAATGGTTTGTGCTCCGGGTTGGGCAAGGGCAAAGTTTGGATCTTCCCAGCATGGGCTGGGTCAGTGAGGAGGAGCCCGCCCTTGACATGCAGCTGTCCACCAGATGCAGTTTCCAGAACATCCCAGGGACACCTCAGAGGAGCGGCTGCAGAGCTGCTAGTGTGTCCGGCCGGAGGGCAGCGGGGCCTGCCTGGGTCTCCCGAAGCCAAGGGTGTGCCTGTCATACCCCTTAAAGCTTCCCAGGTGACTCCCCTGGGGGCGCAGATAGGCCCTTTGGCCCCAGGACATGTGGGTAGCAACTTGGTTTGCACTTCTAGCCGTCCCTGGGCTGGGCTGGGCTGGTTGGTTCTGGGCTGGGCTGGGCAGGGCTAGGCAACTTGGTCTGAGTAGGCTTAGGCTTAGCATGGTGTGTGTGAGAGCAGGAATCAGGCGGGTCAAGAGGAAAGGACCAAGACCACCTCAGCCACACAACCTCAGGGTCTCAGGCGGATTTTGCTGGGGATGGGCCTGGAGCCTGGGGATGCTTCAAGCGCAAACTGGGGCAACCCAAGCAGTATGGAGGGCTTTGCCCAATGCCCGTCAGGTGTCACACTCTTTCTCTCATTCGTGAGCTAATTAACAGGGTCTCACTAGCTAGCTCAGGCTGGCCTCAAACGTTCCGCGATCTTCCTGCCTCAGCCTCCCAAGTGCTGGGATTACAGGCGTGCCCAGCTTTTCTCTCCACTTCAGCTATCTTTAAGTTTCCTGACCTCCTGTTCCTCTTGCTCCACCATCCTCCCATGGAAGCCGGTCAGTGAGAAGCCGGTCACTGCACCGAGCAGCCCGTGGGTGGGCGGTCTGGGGAGCTTGGAGCAGGGGTGGCAGGCCTTCCATGCTTTTGCGTGCGTGCATGTGTGCGTGTGTGGGAAGTTTTCTGCATCCCCCTCAGCAGGAGCAGGTGTTTGCCACATTCACATTGTATCTGTAGAGGTGTGGATCCTGGGGCCAGTCAGCAGCCATCAACCCCACTACTGCCAGGGGACAGGATCTGCAATGAGAATCCAGGGAAGCCGAAAGGCTTCTGGAGGCTGTCAGTACTTAGAAAAATGGTTGCTGAGGGGCTGAGTGGGGGGCAGTACGTGCCTTTTATTCTCTTCTTTTAACTTGGCATTTCTGTCTTTCCACAGTGAGTCAGTAGCCTGGAGATGTGCACGCAGTGGAACCAGCATCTCTGTAGAGTCAGGCTGCGGCGCTCTGCACACTATATGAAGCGCGTTTGCAGGTAGCACAAGCGAGCCTTTGCGTCAGGCTCAGCCTCAGTGTCTGGGATTTGCTGCAGAGACCAGGTCTGCCTGCTGCCAGCGCGGGCAACTCTTCTCCCTAAAACACCGATTCAAGGCGTGCCAAGCCCTCCTGGGCTTTCCCCCAGCCCCGGCATCGAGGAGGCACAGGGCAGCTCTGAAGATTGGGGCAGGGACCCCAAGTCCCGGAGGGCCCGGGAGCCAGAAGGCAAGAGCTGAGCTTGTGTATACCCACACGTGTGTACTCACACGCGAGTACTTGTGCACACACAGGCCTGCACCTAGTTACACACAAGTGCACGCACACAGACCCGTGAACACCACACATTCCCTGAAGCTGAAGTGTGCAGATCCACATGGACACAGGCATGCGCACACTCATGCCACACAGAGGTGGATGATGGGCCCTTTGCTCCTCCCAGGGAATGGAACCTGGGGCATGGGAAACAGCTGTTTTTTTTTTTTGTTGTTGTTGTTTTTTTAACCAGGGATTGAACTCAGGCCCTTGTGCTTGCCAGGCAAGTGCTTATCCTACTGAGCTATCTCCCCAACCCAGGAAACAGCTGGAACGTGGACACCTGCTCTGGAGGGAGACAGCTGGTTGGTGGCTGCTCCCGGGATCCAGTTTGGGCAGACACTGCTCAAGCCTGACCAGGCCCCAGTGGGTAGATGAGTGACCCAAATACCCCAGACACTTCTAGGTGGCCAGCTGGGCCACCTCCAGCTGGAGTTCCAGGGCCTCTGGTGCCTACTTAAGCTCTGACTCAGTGCTGGGCCAGGCTCTTGGGGTTCCCAAAGGGTTTTAATGTTCTGGGGACCCTGCTGAGAGGAGCAAAGCCAAGGTCAGGCCTGCTGAGGGAGCAGGGCAGGGTGGGCTCACCTGCGTGTGCACCCTCAGGCCTGGGGTCTTGGCAGGCAGGGCAAGGGGTCCAGTAGGTCTTGCTTTCCACAGCAATTCCCAGGCTGAGACCAGCCAGGGCCAGAGTGGGCCCAGATCTGCCTGCCTGCAACCTCGTTTGGGGGCCACCTAGAGCAGCTCTGAGCAGGACATTGCCTGTGACCTCGGAGTGGCTGTGCCTCAAGAGGACTTCCCAGCATCAATGTCCAGCCCCGCCCCGTGTTCCCCCCAGCCTGTGGCCCAGCTGATCCCCTGTGAGCTCTGCACCACACCACAGTCTGTGCTCCTGTGGGGACATTCTGGGGCTGGGACTTGGGCCTGCCTCATCTGACAGCAGAATCTTGGGTAGCCTCTGCGCCAGCCTGGGCCTGGGTGGGCTGGGCTTGGGGGAACGCCTCGGGCCTGCGCTGCCTTCTGAGGGCGGCACTGGGGAGCTCAGCTCCTGGGCCTTGCTGGGAGGAAATGAAAAGACGCTCACCTGGACCAGGGGTTCAGAGCAGCTGGGCGGCGCTGCCCAGACAGCCACGTGGGAAGACAAGACGGCCGCCAGCGGGAAGCCTCTCAGGCAGCAGGCTCTGCTCACGCAGCACAGAAGGCCTCCTTTGTGGGTCCATGCTGCTCCGAGCTCCTTGGCTGGCACCTGGACTGGCCGGGGCTGACCCTACCTTGGGCCCTGTCCCTCCAGGGCCGACTGTTCTGTGGGTAGCCCCCCACGCCACCACAGCCGCCTTGCTCGGCCACGACTGCAGCCGTCCCAGGCTGCGCCTGCCTCCAAGTGCTGCCTGAGATTGGAGACCGCCAAGCCCATTCCTCATGTGCAAGGAATTTCCCGAGCAGCCACCACCACCGCAGCTGGAACATTTCTGCAGATAGATCAAGTGAGGGAAGCCAGCACCTCCCATCTCCTCCTGCAGACACGGGCTGGCCTCGAGCCTCGAGACCCCTGGCCTGGCTCGGCCTCCTTCAGAGGGAGATAAGGGGCTCCTGGCATCGCATGGGCTGAAGGACCCTCCCAGCTCCTGACATGGTGGCGCCAGCCGGCTAAGCCTCTGCTCCTCCCTGCCTGGCAGCCCCCTCCCCCCTCTCTCCCGACCTACGGCAGGAAGTGGCCTCTCCTCTCGCTGGTGCCCCCACCGCCACCCCTAGGAGCTGGGGCTGCATGAAGCACAGCCACTCCTGGGCACCACCACGGCCTAGTCCGAGCTGGGCAATGCCTGGGAGGAGTGAGGTCTTCATCTCTAGTCCTGTCCCAACTTTGTGCATGATGCTGTGGGCCGGGCAGGAGCAGCCAAGTGTGGCCCTTTGAGTCTCCTGGCAGGGGCTTGCAGGAGCTCGGGGGAGACTGTGCACAGGCCAGGCAGCTCTGGTGGACAACAGGGCCCCTGGGGACAGTGACTTTCCCTGTCAGTGACCCTTTGGGTAGAGTGTGTGTCCCAGCTGGGGACACTTCCACATGTCAGGAAGCGCAGGGGCTGGCAAGAGGCAGCCACACAGGCTGCTCATGTGTTGAGAAAAGTGGAAAGGCTCGTGAAAGCCCAGCTCTCCCTCCTCTTAAATGAACTCATGGCAGCTGTATCCACAGTGGCCAGCCGAGAACTCGCCCTCTGGAAAGGCAGAGGCCGCCCTGCTCTCCAAAGCCCCTCGCCCCCTGTCTGCCTTTCTCCCTTGGGCCTCTTTGTGGCTGATCCCTGTATCATGGCTGCCATCTGGATGTTCTTCCAAGCCTCAGGTGCTCCTAGGCGGGGTCTTGGGAGGTGTCTGGACCATGGGTGTGTGTGCGTGGTGCTGGATCATGAGTGTGATGCCAGGTTGTGTGTGTGTGTGGTGTGCGTGCCGCTGGGCCATGGTGCTGGATTAGTCCACTGGTGGGTCTATATGTGGGTGTGATATTGGGAGGTGAAGCCTGGAGTCACAAGTTGGGCCACTGCGGGCATGGCCTGGAGCTAGAGACAAACCCGTTTCTTTTTCTTTCTTTTTTTAATTAATTAATTAATTAATTTATTTATTTATGTGTGTGTGTGTGTGTGTCCAGCTCAGCCCACCAGGGGGCGGGGCTGGCTGGCATGTGGTGCTGGGGGATTGAACCGCGGTCCCTGTGCTTTGCTAAACTTGTTCCAAGTAGGTGCCTTAGACCACCGAGCTATCTCTCCAGCCCGACAAATCCGTTTCTGAATCTGTCTGCATCTGTAGCCTGTCTCCCCCGTGAGGGCTCCTGCACCCTGCTGGTTGCCGTGGATGGTTTCTCCTCTGTCATGCCCTCTGCCTTTCTCCCCTGCCTCAGAGCCAGCTGGCTGTGGACTGAAACCTCTGCACACTGAGCTACAGCGAGTCGTTGCTCCTTGGCTTGTGGTCGTTGGCTGTTTTGTTCCTTCAGAATCATTGCCCTGGAGGATCAGTCCTCCTGCGGGGAGGTTGCTCTTCGCAGGAGCCTGACCTCAGGAGGCTGGGCTCGCTGCGGTCCTGCTGGGGCCTGGAGCGAGCGGGACCTCCTCCCTCCTTGGGCTTCAGTTTCTCCAGCCCAGGGGCTGGCTCTCCCAGCAGGCTCGCTAGTGATTGGCGAAAGCTGCAGGCCCAAAAGTTGTTTCCCACGCAGGCTGCTGCAGGGACACAGGGCACCCGCCTTCAAGGTGCATAACTTTCAGTCGTGTGACTTTGGGTCTTTGGACCTTTTCTCTGTCAATATATGCTAAGTGTAGGCTCTCCTGGTGGTGGGGTTCTCCATAGTTGTGATGTGGGGACTCAGTGCCAAGCCCAGAAGGTTCAGAGGCAGTGTGGCCATCTGGGGGGAAGGGGCTGTGTGGTCTCCCTCTTTGTGGAGGGAGCTGTGTGGTCTCCCTCTTTGTGGTGACAGACCTCGGTGTCTCCTTTTTATCTTTCTAATTTATGTACTTGGGGGCTGGGGAAATAGCTCAGTGGCCTAGAGCCTGCCTGTCAACCACAAGGACCCAGGTTTGAGCCCTGGTACTGCATGCCACGCTGACCCCGCGCTGAACCAGTCACTGAAACCAGTCATGCTGGCATACGCCTATAATCCCAGCACTGGGGAGGCTGAGACAGGAGCATCACGGCGTGTCTGAGCTGCATAGCAAGACCCTGTACCAATTTTTTAAAAAAGTTTATAAATTTATGTATTTGGTATAGGGTCTTGCTATGAAGCTCGGACTTGTAGTGACCATCCTGTCTCGGCCTCCCCAGCGCCGAGATTATAGGTGTGCACCACCACATTCAGTTTTGGTGGTCTGTTCAGTGGGCCTGGGTCAGGGCCAGCAGGGTATATGGTACCAGGGATTGAACCCAGGTCCTTGTGCTTGCCAAGCAGGTGCTTAGACTGCTGAGCTATCTCCCTGGACTTTATTTTTATTTCTTTAGTTTTTTTTTTTTCTGTTCTTCAAGACAGTCTCCCTATGTATTTCAAGCTGGCCTTGAACTGACTTTGCACAAGACTGTGCAAGCCTTGAACAAGACTGGCCACATACTCTCAGTGATCCTCCTGTCTCAGCCTGCTGAATGCTGGGATCACAGGCATGTGCCACCCACACCCGGACTGGAGTTCTCCTCTTTGACCCCTGAAAGGTTTGGATGGGAGGGGTCGCTTGACGGGGCCAAGTAGCTTACAGGGCCAAGGCACATGGGCTCAAGGCTGGCATGGGACGACCTGAGTGTTGGGCTGGGGCTGGGGCGAGACCTCATCCACATAGCTCCTCGCGAAGTCATCTAGCTTAGGGTGCCCCTGACAGGCAGTTCACAGGCTCCTGCTTGGGACACTCTGCAAACAGCGCTGGACTAAGCACTGGGACAGGTGGGACTCTGCGTTCCCGGCCTCTGCGTGTGTCCCCTCCCCAGCTCAGACTCCTGGGTAGAAGGGCTGATCACCCTGCCCCACGTGAAGTTCTTCTTTCTGCTTATGGGGTGAAGAACAGTCCAGGAGTTTGTGTTCCGGGGCTGGAAGCAGAGGCCTCCAGCCCCTCTGCGGGCAGGTGGGGAGCGGGGGCGCGGAGTGGAAGGGCCTCCCCACTGCAGCTCAGCCCCGTCTGCGTGGCCTGTCTCCAAGTGGGGCTAGCCCTCTCTCCTTGTGGCAGGGGGCTCAGCAGCCGAGTGGGCAGTGTCTGCCCCGTGCTTCCCAGGGAGCTGCTGCCGTGAGGGCCAGTCCTCAGGAGCTTCGAAGGGCAGTGCAGGGTCGAGGGATGGGTGGGTGTTTGCCTAGCCCTGCTGTGGCATTTTCCTCTGTTGGTTTTCTAGAGGCCTGATAAATATGGCTCTCCTGGCTGGAGGCCTCCTCCTCAGCTTATCTGGCCACGTAATCCTCCGGCCTTGGCTGGAGTTACCAGGGCTCTTCCTGGACGCCCGCCCACCCCATGGGCAGTTAGGGATGGGTGGGAGGGGGTGAGGTTGAATGAATGCCCCTCCTTTTCTAGTCCCCTTTCTCCCCCAACTCAGGGCCACAGGAGTGGGAGGGGTTGTGGGGCTCCCCCAGGAGTGAGGTTCTGCCTACACTGCGGCACCCCTGTGGTTCTGGAGCTCTTTTCCAGTGACCATGAGTCCCACATTTGTATCTGCACTATTTTGCCAGCCTACCTGGATCCTTTGAGAGACAAGCTGAGGCAGCCCTCCATGCTACTGGTGGGTAAACTGAGTCCAAGGATGCACAAGGGAGGCCTTGCTGCCCTCAGGCCTGACTTCCAGCCCTATGCTCTGCCCCAGCACCAGACGAGGCCCTGCTGGGACACGCTGGGGTCATCTGTGGCCTGGCCTCGCCTGAGAGCCATGTGTCAGGCCCAGCCACGTTCCTGCTGGAGGCAGGCCCTGCTGGAGGCAGGCCACACCTGCTGCCCCGAAGGGTGGACTCTGCCTCTTGCCGCCCACTTCTGGCGTGGCCCTGTATACACCGACCCTGGGTGTCCCCAGGCTGGGCTGTGCAGGGCTGAAGGAGAGGTGGGGCCCAGAGCTATCTAGCCTGGAGGTCTCCTTCTTCTTTTCTTTGCTTGTCTAGGGCAGGTGAGGGCACCCCACGGGCCTGAGTGGGGTGATCATGCACTGACCTTGCCCTAGCCAGGCTCGGGGTCCTCATTGCAGCCCAGTGGGGATGCTCGCGCTGTTCCTCCCCTGCCAGGAGGCCCTGTTGGAGCCCAGCTTACAGCAGGAGTCCAGGGCAGGCTCACTGAGGAAGAACGAGGGGCCTCTGAGGTCCTCCCACCAGCCTTCCGGGGCCGCTGTGCCGTGGTGTCCGTGGGCTACAAGTGCGGAACGGGAGCATGCTGCGGGAGACGAGGAAGGGACTCTCCATGCAGGAGGAGCGGGTAAGGGCAGAAGGAAGGGTCTGGAGGTGCTCGAGAGCAAAGGTCCTGAGCAGCAGTGGGGCTGCACTGGTGGGTGGGGGCAGGGCAGGATGCCCGCAGGTCGGATGTGGCAAGGACTGGGTATTTCATCCAGGCAGCGGCTGTGCCCAGCAAGGATCATCCGGTCCTCTTCTGCTCTGGAGCACAGCCCTTCATGCGGTTTCCCTGGGGACTTCACAAGCAAGTATGCCCATGGCTCAGGGGGACACCCCTGGGGTCTGAAGGAGGTGAGGCCTCCTCATCTCAGCCTGCACCCTGCCTTCCCATGAGTCCCAGCCGTGCTTCCTGGCTTGCAGCTAGCATGCCCCGTCCAGATGGGCTCAGGCAGCAGGCTGCGAGCGGGTGGCTGTGCATGTGTGCTTGGAGCACCGGCAGGCCTACGGGCCGGGGAGCCCTTCCTACCTTGTCATGTCAGCTTCTCAGCAATTGCATGGTGAAGCCACGCTCACATGGCTGTTTTAATTTTCTTTTTTTTTCTAAAAACTTTTGAAAAATCTTTTACTTATGTATTTGTTACAGGGTCTCGCTAAACAGCTCAAACTCATGGTGATCCTCCTGTCTCAGCCTCCCCAGTGCTAGGCTTATAGGCGTATGCCATCACGCCCAGTCTCAGTTGCAGGCTCAGCGTGCCCAGGGGCAGGGCTGGTGTGGCCTGTGGTACTGAGGATCAAACCTAGGTCTTTGAGCTTGCCAGTCAGGCACTTAGATCGCTGAACTCTCTCCTCAGCCTGGGTTTTTTAATTTCCAGAACCCCAACTTCACATGAGCTTGCCAGCCCTTAGCCTGAAGTGCCCGGGGGTCCTCTAGTCACAGCTGGGTCTGTCTGGGCAATGCGCCAGGTTCTACCCAATGTGGTCTGCAGGCTCCTGGGCCTTCCAGCCCCAGCCGAGTGCCAACAGGCTGTGCTGGACTTTGAGCTTGGGCCATGGCTGGGCCAGGGAGAGGGCGGCTCCGGCGCAGACCATGTTGACCTTTGGCAGCACCCCAAATACAGACGGTGGTGGTGGGGGGAAGTGGAGAGCTTGCAGGGGCAGCTGGGCCCCTCGTGGGTGGGGGCGAGAGAGCAAGGCTGCCCCACAGATGGTGCACCGCGCAGCCTGTAGCAGGTGGCGGCTCACTGCCACCCAGCTGTAAAGTTGGGCGGTGACTCAGGCCCCAGTTGTGCACTAGTCTTTGTCCTTACTGCACCTCTGCCACAACTGAGCCCCGAGAGCTCCTTCAGGAGGTGGCATCTTGGGTCTGCTCAGAAACCAGCAGCGGATCCCCCTTACACTCACTGCCACCGTAGGGGAAACTGAGTCCTTTGAGGAGCTAGTGTCGCAGCCAGTGCTGCAGCAGAGTGCCCTGGCCACCTGCCCCTGTGCACAGGGCAGGGAGTGTGGGTGCCTGGCGCAGGGCCTCAGTGCCCTACCCAGCACTGCGGTCGTCCACTTAGCCAGGGCCACCTTGCTCCGGGGTCTGTGGGGCAGATCCGGGAGTGTGCGCTCCAGGGCCAGGGTCGCGGTCAAGTCACTGTCTGTTGACCTGGCTTCCCCTCCCCCTAGTGGATCCTGGTGGCCGGCTGTCTGGGAACTGGGGACTGGGGAGCACTGCGCCCAATTGTTCTCCAGGGAAGGGGCAACTTGGGGAGCTGTGCTGCCCTGCTGAGTCCACGAGGTCCCTCCACCCACCGCTTCCCCAGGGTCTGGATGGCAGGGGTCTTGCAGTTCCTGGGTCACTAACGGTGCTAATGCCAGCCCCAACAGCAGACCATAGCTAGTAACTCAGGCATGGCCCACCCCAGCAGTTCACCTGGGGCCCACCCTAAGCCATTTGGCCCCGCCCCTTGCCCCGCCCCTTACACTTGCCCCGCCCCCTCACCTGGTTTCTAGTACTGCCGTAGGCAGTGACAACCAGGCAGGTTGGCTTACCCTCTCCACCACTTAGTCGCTGCTGTGGAGACTGAGTCCTGGGGTCAGAGGAGCATCGTCGCCTGAGTTGCTCCTTCTCTGCAGCCTCACGTGAAAGCACGGCCAGGAGCCCTGTGCTCACTGGTGGGGATGCTGGGTGGGGGGCCTGGTGATCCCCACGCCCCCTGCCTTAGTTAAAGCACCGCGCTCTAGTGCCCCACCCCACCCCCACCTGGCCTGGGCCCTGCTCCCCGTCCTCTCCTGAGGAGCCTCATCCAGACCCCACTCTGTCGGGTGCCCTTCTTGCTTCTTTCTCCTCACATGCTCTTCCTTACATCCCTCTTAGGAAAGTCGTCCTCATTCGGAGCTCAGCACCCGCCCCTGCTCCATTCCCAGCCCAAGCCTGCCTGGGCCTTTGGCATCTGCCTGGCATCCTGCACCTATGCCTGCCCTGGCATCCTGAGCTCATGGAGGTTGGACTCTGAGCGCTATGCTTCTTTGGCCAGCAAAAGTCAACAGTGGGACTTTCCTGGGTGGTGGCATCAGGCTGGGCTCGGGAGGCCGAGGAGTCTCCGGGGAAAGCATGCCAGGAGCTTGAGGCCTGAGGCCTGGCAGGGGAGCAGCCCCGTGTGGGGCCTGGGTACTGGGCCCCACTCTTAGGAGGGCACCCTTGAAGCGCTCCAGCCCTGGAGGTTGCAGGGTGGGACCAAGAAGACTCTGGTTCTCAGGTGGGGAGTCCCTTGGAGACCTGGGCCTGCTGTGTGCCAGGTGCTGAGAACATAGGGATGGCACCTGTCCTCACGGGGTTACAGGAGGGGAAAGGGATTAACGAGGAAACTGGGGTGGATGGTGAGGAGGCCTGAAGGGGGCCCAGAGGAGGCAACACTGGCACAAGAATGAGGCCGTGGTGGGCGGAGCTGGGGCAGACAGCTATAGAGACAGCATGTGCAGGGCCCGGGGAGGAAGTCTGCCATTTAAAGGAAAGGGCCAAAGAGGCTACAGGGTCATGTGTGGAGGAGCTATGTCCTGCATGGCTGAGAGAAGCACTGAGCAGAGAACCTGGAGCCAGAGAGGAGGGGCCTGGGACAAGGTGTGGTCCCAGCACCCCCTCCCCGCTCCTGGACTAGCCCCTACCTCTGGAGTCTCCTTGATTCCCTGTAATTGATAAGCCTCTGGGCCCATCAATCACTATCAAACTCCCGAAGCTGGAGTCTGCATGACCTAGGCCCCTTTGCCCCACTGGAGGTCTCAGGGCCACATTAGACCCCAGCCATCAGGGCGGAGGTGCAGAGGCCAGCAGGGTGCGTGTGAGGGCGCCCTTCTGCTGGGTGGGCTATCCATACCCAGGAGGTTGCCAACAGCTCCCAGTGCTGGAGCGTGGAGGGCCATGCTGTCAGAATGGCCGTGCTTGCATTAGCTGCCTGGAAGGGAAACTGAGGCCAGGGGGCCTTTAAGGTGAGGCTTTGGCTCCAGGACCCTGGCCAGGCCTTTGGCCACAGAGGGGCGCCAGGGGCCCAGCGGTGTGCCTTCTGGCAGTGCTTGGGGAGAAAAACCACCAGGCTAAATATAGCTGGGGAGCATCCCGGAACACATCATTCCAGTGTCCAGCTGTGAGTGCACCTTGCAGAAGGCTCAGCCCTCCCCCGAACGTGCACCAGGGCCTTGAGTGCTCCTAGGAGGTGGGGAGTTCTTGGGCACCTGTGGGGATCTCCACAGACATGTGCTGGGGTGTCAGTCATGATGGTGGCCAAGGTTGGCACCCAACTGTTGCGGGGGGGGGGCGGGTGTCCAAGCCGCAGGGGAGAAAGTGTAGCTTCTTTGGGCAGGGGGCCGTCTGTGCTAGGAGCAGCCTCCTGCAGGAACGTCCCACGCGGGCCTGGATCTGGACGGCTGTGCTAGTTCCGTGTCTAGCGAGGACTCCTCCACCTTCCCAAGCAGATGCGGACTTGGACAGGCTCTGTCTGATGTCTCCCCAGCTGCTGCCTGAGAGCACCAGGGTTTTGGGTGACTTCTGCGCAGGACAGGGACAGGGGCTCCTGAGGAGGGGTGCAGACACAGGGCCCCACCCCAGCGAGGCCCTCCCCACTGTTCCCCGTGGAGCCCCAGGAGGGCTGGTGATGTGCCACAGCCCTCGCCTGCTGGCCCAGGGCGGCGGCGGAGACGCAGAGCGCCCGCGTCGGTGCGGGCTGTCTGGAGCGCCGGGTCAGCGGGCGCTCCTCGTCCTCCCCTGTCCCTCAGCGGCAGCCGCGGCTGCCCTGCCCGGGCGGATCTGGCGCACAATCCCAAACTTCCCCGGCTGCGTGTTGGACCCCTTCCGGGGCCTCCCAAGGGGCTCCCAGTTCCCCCGGCTCCGGAGGGGCCGCGGCTGGGGTAGGGCTGGGCCCGGGCGGGCCCGTGCGCCCCGGGTCAGGGCCGGAGCGCTTCCCTGCCACAGCACCCGCCGGGAGGGACGAGGGGCGCACGGACCCGAGTCCCGCAGTTTCCGGCTCCGGCGCGTCTGGCGGGACGTGGGTGCCCCCTGGTGGCCCGACGGGAAACTTCCCGGACCCCGGGCCCGCAGCGCAGCCCCAGCCCCAGCGCGGGTTCTTCAGCCCCGAGCGTGGGCAGCACGGAGTTGAACTGTCATTTCTTGGTGCTAAATTAAGGCCAGGGAAGCAGCGGGGTGCTCAGACGCAAATGCTCATTTATTACATGTGAAAGGAGAAGGCGAAGCTGTGACGCCGCGACATTGGTGAATTGGGGCTGAGGCCTGAACCGGTTTGGGGGTCCGCGGACCCCGGTCAGGCCCACGGGACGGGGGGGGGGGCGCTGTGTGCTCCCGCCGCCAGCTCCACGGTCCTGGGGCCTTAGTGTAACGTGCCCTCTCCTGGATGTGAGTCCTGTTTTGGGGGACCTTGGGGCTCGTGGGGAGTCACCCGCTCAGCACCCTTCTCCCAGAGCTGCCAGAGCTCTGCCCACCCCAAGGCAGCCCTAGGGGTGGGCAGGCACATGGCCAGCCACCTGCAGCTCCCTCAGGGGAGGGCCTGGGGAGCAAGGTCCTTCAGCATTTGTTCCGGGGGATTGGCCTGCAGGGGAGAGTGCGGCCTGCCCAGGAAGGTGGGCAAGCCGGTAGAGGGTGGTGTTGGTCACCACAGGGTTCCGGGGACATGCTGCCCACGGGATAAGGGAACCTGAAGCAGTGCAGCTCCTGCTGAGCCCGAAGTTGTGAGAGCTGAGGGGCGCAGGGCCCCACAGGCAGCTCGAGGACCCGGGGAGAACCTTCTCCTGATGGGCCCTGCTTCGAAGGCCAAGGCGGCGGCGTGCTAATGTAGGCGTGGTCACTTCCGCAGTGCTGCCGGCAGGTATATGCTTGGTGCTTGGCTTAGCTAATTATTCTGACTAATTGCAGGTCCACCGGGAGTGGCCAGCACCCCCGCAGAGGCCCGTCGGCCTTTCCCAGCCTCCCCTGGGGCTGTGTCTCACGTGGCAGCTCCAGGAAGTCAACACGGGCCTGCGTGTTCTCCGTAGTTCATCACCAGGACAGGGTCGCGTATGCGCGGCCAAGGCGCGGAGCTTGTGCCTGCCTGCCTGGCTTCCTCCCCTCCGGGCCCTCTCCCCTCTCCCGCCCTCCCTTCTGTGAGCCCCTCCTGAGCCCCAGCTCTGAGCTGGGTATGGGCCAGCCACGGCCCCAGGGAGCCACAGCCAACGAGGCAAGATGCTTGTAAGGGAGCCATCCAGCCGCAGCCGATCTCTGCTCCAGATGAGCTCAAGGCAGGGACAGCTCCGTGCTCCGAAGCAGGCTCGGACAGGAGTGAGCCTGGGTGGGGCTGGCGGAAGGGCAGCGAGGCGGCAGCGGCTGCGGCAGGGATAGAGGCTGCAGGAGCTCTGCAGAGGGCAGGAGTGAGGGGGCTGCTGATCCCGGAGGGGGTGGAGGGCGGGGCCAGGGCCCCAGGGTGTCCCCGGAGGGGCGGGGGGCGGGGCCAGGGCCACAGGGTGTCCCTGCTCTCCCCGCGGTGTGCTCCTTGGGCTGTCACCTGGCTACTTGGTCCGGGCACTCTACCGGCAGCTGTGCTTTTCTTTTATGTTCCTCTCAAAGTGCACACAGGGGACACTGAAGGAGGAAGCATTTTTTCAACAAAAGATTTTTGTGACATAAGTGAATTTATCTCATTGTAGAAGTACCGAGGCACACACTGGGCCTGGCCCTGAGCTTGGGGTCTGAGGGGTCACCAGGAGGCAGTCACGGTTCTGGGTGGAGGGAGGAGGCTGTGTGCACAAGGCAGCAGGTCTGGGATGGTGGCGGGGACGTGTCCAGGAGCAGTTCACTTTGGGGGCCATTTGTCTGGAAGCCCACGTTAGCTTTAGATACACTTTATCTTTGTTCGCAGCATTGAGACTGCGATTATGAGTCATCAGATCCTGTTGGCGTGGGTGCAGAGGGGCGGGTGACAGGGAGGAGGTCTTGGGGGACCTCAGAGGAGGTGCTGGGTCTCGTCTCCCTGGAATGTGATTTGCTGGAGTGACCCCACCCCACTTCTCTGTCCTTGTTTGCAGAAGATTCCAAGAGCTGCTGCAGAGACAGTGGCAGCCGCAGAATTCCGCTGCATGACCCATTTGTTTTCGAGCTGCTTCAGCCCCCAGGGATGATCTGGGGACATGGGATCAGCCTGCTGCTGCAGCAGGCACATCACCAGTGACACCTCCTATGAGCAGAGTGGAGGCTTACTGCCATCGGCTGCCGCCCAGCTGTCATGTTTGGGGTGCTCTGGTGAGGGGCAGGTGGAGTATCCTGGTGGCCCCCAGGAAGCGGCACAGCTCTGCCTGAAAGACTGTCAGCCCTGGCCCTTGGTGTCCCTCCTTTACAAGGGCAATTCTTGAGCAAACAGATGTGGGCGTTTCCACTGTTTCATTTACTAATGTGTTGTAGGAGCTTCTTGCAGGACGAAAACTTTGTTCTCGTGCAAGTACTGTGTGTTACAAGCTGAAGTCAGAGTTGGGGTGAGGATCTCAGGAAGACATCCAGGGCTCCCAAACTGGCCAGGCTCAGAGGACCCAGGGGAAGTGGAGTCACAGCAGCCCCGTTCAGGATCCACACCCCTGCCACCCGTTGAGAAGTCCCTGGCTGTGTGGTACTTCACCACCAGGGGGCGCCCCAAGACGTGCAGTCAGCGTGCCTGTGGGGTGTGCCTGCGTGTGGGTTGTGCTGGAGTGCATCCTGCTGGTGGGTGTGAGTGAGCACCAGCCGGTGCTGTTGTGGGTGGAGCTGTGACTCCTACTTGAGCCACTAGTTAGTGACAGTGGAGTCTCAGGGTCCTTGGCTGTGTCCAGGGGATGCCCTGCAGCTGGCTTCAGGACTAGAAGCATCTCTCCAACTCCGTATGACTTCCTGTGCCCAACCCAACACCTGGGAGTTCTGCAGGGGCCCAGGTGCTGTGCATGGGCCTGCCGGATGGCCGTGACCTGGCTGGTTGGTGACAGACCAGCCAGGGCCCAGATGACCTGACACTTTTCTCCAACCCCTGAAAAGTGGCCCCTTCACAGATGTGCTGACACAGAGCCCCCAGGTTGGACCCGCTGACTGAGGGCTGCTGGTGGTCTGCCAAGGTGCATGTGAGCAGCACCAGGGGAAGTACAGAGCGCTGGGCTGGCAGGAGCCCTGGCAGGAGGGTGGGGCGGCCAGGCTGGGGGCAAAGCTCAGCCTGCTGTCAGCACCTGGAGCTCTGGCAGGGAGCCCACACCAGGGAAGTGAGCTGGGTGCTTCCTCATGCAGTGCAGCAGGTGCAGGGCTCCTAGGTGCCGCCCCACAGCCACACCTGGCAGAAGGGAAAGTCCTGTGTGCAGCCACACGTGGCCTTCACCCTCTCCTCATCACCTGTGCCCCCTCTGGTGCCCGGCACTCGCTCTATGCCTCAGCCTTGAGAGCAAGTCTGCCCACCTGCTCCCTGCTCAGGACCTCGTCACCTATGGGCCAGACACCCAGGGCCTGCTCCTTGGGGCCAGGCGTGGGCAGGAAGAGGTGTGGCCTCTGGCTGGTGAGAGAAACAAGGACAGGTGCCACTGGACCATGTCTCTCGGAGTGACTAACAAGGGGAGCACTTGACACAAAAAATGTTTCTGCCCTCCAAGCTCTTAAGGGTGTGGAGAGTGGAGCACACGATTGTTGCCTGGTGCTGCCCAGGCCAGTAGTGCCCCCGGGTGAGTGGGGTGCCTCAGCTCGCTCCTCCAGCACCCACATCCTGGCTGTCTGGCCTTAGCAGGGACCTCTCATCACCAAGAGGAGCAGAACCACATCTTTCGTAGCACCGAGGGCCAGCGAGCCAGGAAGCTCCCAGGGGGCCGCGTTGCTCCTGCGGGTGCTCTGCACTTGTGGTCCCTTCTCTCTGGATGACGGGCTTGGCTCTTGGCCTGGTTTCACTCTTCCTGTTCTTTAGCCTGTCACTTTGCCAGGGACCTCCCAGGCTATAGGTGGGGGCTGTGACTTCAGGGCGCCTGGGCAGGCAGGAAGACCTTATCAGCAGACTTCAGGGGTCCTCTCGCACTGCCCCTCTGATACCAGAGGTGTCAGGTGTCAGGCAAGAGCCAGGCCTGAGCAGGAGTGGGGGCAGGGCTGGGGGCTGTGTCTTAGCCCTTCACTCCCGACCCAGGCTTGTCAATGGGTGGCCTGATCTGAGGGGGCTTGATAAGGCGCAGCTTGGTGGGCCAAGCAGCCTTCCGGAGGTGTGGGGGGTCCCCGTGGGAAAAGTAAGCCGAGTGTGAGGGGTCGGGTGCTGCTGGGCTTGCAGGCTGACATGGAGTGCACTGGCCACATGGCCCAGCAGCCCTGAGCACTCCAGGCAGCGTACTAGCGTGAGCACAGGTGGGGAGGGCCCCACACTTCCTGAGCCACCTGGGAGGGAGGTTCTGCAACCAGCCAGGTTTGTTATGAGGGCAGAGGGGCCTCCCCTTCTTGGAGGACTCGCTGCCATGCCTGTGAAGGGGTGGGTGAGGGACTCTGCTCTGCTCTTCGCTGCTCTGAACTCAGTCTGCCCTTAAGGCCCTGCAAGGGCTGTCCGTGTCTGCACCCCACTCGCTAGTACACCACCTGCAGGAGGCTCCCCAGGCTCTCGAGGCCAGGGTGCACCTCCTCCAAATTATCTTAACTTATTGCTGCTGAGCGGGCCCTGCAGCGACCCAGGCCAGGCCCCTCATTTAGCAGAGAGGGACTCAGGGCAGAGAAGAGGCTCTGCCCTTGGCTCTTTTGTTTTTGGTTTTTGAGACAGGCTGTCACTGCAGACCAGGCTGGCCTTGAGCTCACTGTGTAGCCCCGGCTGGCTTCAAATGCAGCCTCCTGAGTGTCGGGATTACAGGTGTGTGCCAGCACGCCTGGCTGCCCTTGGCTCTTTTATTTTGTGTGTGTGTGGTACTAGGAATCAAACTCAAGACCTTGTACTTGCCAGGCAGGCACTTATGCCACCAGCCATGCCCTCGGCTCTTAACTATTTCTTCCCAACAACTTCATCCCCACCACTATCTTCCTCCTCCTCATAATCACCATCACCACCACAGTTATGGCTTGGGGTTTTGCAAGGGGATCAGCACAATATAGGACACATTTTATAAGATTATTTCATAACAGCCACCCAAATAATAATATACAAAAGTGCAGGAAATCTGTCCACACACTAAAGATCAAAGAATCCAGCTGAGGGCCTGAATCTCATGAGAGTGTCCTGAATGAGTCTAGCTAAGGACCTAGAACCCATGACAGTGCCTCCCGTGAGTCTGACCGGAGGTCTAGAACCCATGACAGTGACTCCTGTGAGTCTGACCGGAGGCCTGGAGCCCATGACAGTGTCTCAAGCAGGCCCGCTTCACGGATCTGCGCTGGGAAGGCCCGGGTCAGTGGTGGAAGCTGCAAAGTCTGCCCGCGGGATGGAGGACCTGTGCCAGCAGGCTGAGGGATCTGCGCGGGAGCCAGGACGGGGTGCCCAAGGTAAGAACCAGAGCTTCCCCGAGAGGTGCCACAGCCGTCCTCTGCGACAGTGAGGTCCCGAGCTCCTCTGAGGATGAGGACAGCCGAGTTCCCATCAGGACAGCCAACGCGACCCGCTTCTCCAGGAGACCGAGCTGTGTACCATCTTGCCCTCCAGAGCCAGCATGGCTCAAGTGAGGACCAGGGCTCCCCAGAGTGAGCCGCAGCCATCCTCAGAGACGACAAGGACCCAAGCTCCTTCGTCAGTGAGAACAGCTGAGCTCACTAGGAAAGCCAGCAGGACAAGCTCCTCCACGAGAAGCAGCAGTTCCAGCAGCTTCCTGCAGCTCTTAAGCTTCCTCTTCTCCAGGGCTGCCTCTTGTGCTACCAGCAGTGACCTTCCAGTGGCGCCCCACGCCCAGCACCACGCTGGTTCCGTTCCACTGGATGCAACAAGCTGACCACCAGTTGGCATCCACCACAACCACCATTACCTCCATCACCACCACCACCCTCACCACCCTCTCCATCACCTTCTGTCTCTGTCACCGTCACCACTGGCATCATCTCACACCCCTGACTCCTCTTCTGCCCCTGTTGCCTCTGGCCCTCGGCTGTCTGGATGTCACAAGGCCTGACACACGGCCCGGGGTCGGTAGTAGGGTAGTAGGTTGGCAGTAGGTCGGTAGTAGTACTCGTCTTACCCTGGCAGTTTGCTCTCTGAAGCCCTTCGGCCTGCTCCACCAGAGCAAGCTCCTGTTCTCCATCATCCCCAGCTATCTGGACTCCAGGGAAGCTCTTGTGTCCCTTCTGGTCACCAGATGGATGGTGGCTGCAGGGCTGTGCTGTGCTTGTGCAGAGGCCACTGCCACCCACTGTGGTGTGGTGCCTGGCTGGGCTGGGCATCTCCCCCTGGGTCTCCATCCTGACACCGCAAGGCCTGAGGGTCCTGGGCAGGGACTCCTCCCCAGGCTGGCGTTGGCTGTGTTCACTGAGTGCTAAGCGTGTACTGTGGCAGCCACGGATGGGACTGAGGAGGCAGTCCCTGCCAGCATGGGCTCAGGCCCTGACCTGGTGCCTCCAGAGCAGGTGATGCTGGGGCAGCTGACGTTGAGGCCCTCATTAGAATGACAGGCCCAAGGCCGTGGAGGTGCCAGGGCATTTGGGGCACACGTGCGGTCTGCAAGCTCACCAGCCTGTGTGGAGGGTCAATCTCATAGATCTGGTCCGAGTACCCCATAGGGCAGTGCAGGGTGTCCCCTGCAGATGGCAAGAGGTCGATAATGCACTGAGAGGCGGGGAACCCCACCCTGGACACTCAAGGCTGGCAGGGTTGTGGTGGGCAGCTAGTGCAGGAGCTCTCTCTGAGGGCTTGGCCTCACCATCCATCGTCCCCCAAGATGCCTGGAGAACCGGACTGGCTCCCAGCCCTTGTCCCACCCCAAGGGGACGCTCTTAAATAGTGTGCTGGCTGCAGCCCTGGCCAGGCCCCACCAGGTCACTCAGAAGCTCTTGACACAGCGATTCCCAGGCCAAGCCTGGCTGCGGCTCCACACAGGCGGCCGTGACTCCAGCCGTCAGCAGACTTGGGAGGCCGGAGCTGAGCTGAGGGTCACCTCCACTGGCTGCCTTCTCTCACAGCGCGTGGCTGTGGAGGATTTGCTGCATGTGGGCCTGGGGTGCTCACTCTGCGGAGATGGGCTTCCTCAGGGAACCCTGGATCACTCCTGTGCCCCATGCCCCAGACTCCTCCCCAGGGCAGATGGGGGACAAAGGGACTCAGCTGGTGACATGAGCAGGTGGGTGGGGGGTGCTAGCTCTTACCTTCCTGCACCCTGCCCTGGCCAGTCAGACGTGGAGCAGGGGCCCACGCCGACCCAGGCAGCTCCCCCGGTTTGCCCCATTTCCTGCAGTTTTGGCCTCCAGTCTGCCCTCCTCAGGGACATTGTCCACAGCCCAAGTAAAGGCTGCTTCCTAGGGCATTGAGGCCCCCAAACAATACTGAACAGGAGGTGCATGCCCGGGTGGACTCTCCACCCGGCCCTTGGCCAGTGGCTTCCCTGTGGTGTGGCCGTGGGTCCACCCAGCCAGTGTCCTCCCCAGCCAGGGTCGGGGTTGCTTTCTGTCTTGCCTGAGGCAGTGCTGGGGGGCGGAAGTCTGCCCTTGTGGGCTGAGACTCATGGCCCTGCTGGGGGATGTGCCTGGGAGCTGGGTGCTGCTGAGCACATCAGGAGGCTGGGATGGCACCCGGAGGAAGCAGAAGTAAGGAGCACGTGTGGCTGTCTTGCCCCTCCCCCACATTCTTCCTAAAGACGAAGTGAGGTTTAAGCCAAAGTTTGTGGCAAGTCTCAGAAGGTGGCAGAGGACCCGGCCTCGCTGCAGAGGGCTTCTGGACTGGCAGGTCCCTGTGCTATCCTCAGTCCCTCCTGGTGGGGTCCTGGAGGGGGCGGGCCCTCAGCTGTCCTTTCTTCGGCCCCACATTCCGGGAGATTCGGGAGTCCATTTCCTGCCAGGGCCTCGGTTTCCCCATTTGTCTGGCAGAAAGTGGGTTAGGTGTAGAGGCCACTGGCCCTATGCCGGGCGGAACCCAGTGGGCCGCGCAGAATGGGCGGGACCAGCTGCAGGTGCTGAGCCCACCTTGACAAGGAGGCCCCATCTTTTGATGTTTCAAGGAAAGCTGTATTTTGTGAAGGGTGGAAGGGAGAGGAAGGGAGTGGGCATAAAGACTTAAGATGCCAGGCTGGGGAGACAGCCCAGCATTCTAAGCACCTGCCTGGCAAGCACAAGGACCCAGGTTCAATCCCTGGCACCACACGCTAAGCCAGTCCCTGCACCAAGCCCACCACTGGAACCGGGCATGGCGGTGCACACCTGTAATCCCAGCGCTGGGGAGCTGAGACAGGAGGCTCGCTGTGAATCTGAGCTGCACAGAGAGGCCCTGTACCAAGTAAGTAAATAAATAAAAAAGATTTAAAAAATTAAAAAGAATTACGATGTATCATGTGCAGGTACAATTCCCTGTGGTGAAAGTGGTCAGTGACCATGGCCAGTATGTACTAAAGAAAAAGAAAGTTAAAAAACAAAAAGCGGGACATCCAAGACTTCTGATTTTTTAGACTTATCAATAACTTCAGGTAGAGAAAAGCTGTGCGACTACGCGGCGTGTGTGAGGAGGGACTTGGCAGGCCACTGTTTCACTCAGGTGGGTTTGCGACAGCAAGCACCGCCATGGACGCCCGCTCCAGCCGCAGTTCCTTCGGATGTCCTCAGTGTTCCTCGGATTGTCCCCTTGCTGTCCCAGGACCCTCTGCAGGAATGTCCTGGCATTTAATGTCTCCTTAGGTCCGGTGGGAGGTGAGTTTCCTGGCTTTCTTGTTTATGGGAGGACTGGGGAGGTGTTTTTCAGAATGACTCCGTTAAGGCTTTGCTGAACTCTTCCCCGTTGGCCTGGGGTTGTGGGTCTCAGGGAAGAAGGCCACAGAGCCAGGGTAGGGCTTGCCAGGCCAACAGGGCATGGACGCAGGCCTGCGAGACAGGGAGCGGACAGGAGCGTTGCCACGTCTTGGTCTCCTTTCCTGCCTCGCTCCAGCCTTGGCTCTGTGTCCTCTATTCTATCCTGCGCCATTCTGTTGGGCCCTCTGCTTTGGCTCGCATTGTTTTGTGTGCTTCCTGGGAGGTGGCCGGCTTGGCAACCCTTGTGTTCTGGGTGTGCCTGGCTCAGGTCTGGGCACTGTGGCTCTGGACAGGTGACTTGCTCCCATCTCTGCGACCCGAGGCTGTTCTGGTGGACGCAGCCTGGCCCTGTGTTTTCTTCCTCCATGGGTTGTGCCCTCTCCCTACTCCATGAACCCTTTCTGCACTGGCCAGGGGCAGGCTTCGCACAGGTCCCTACAGCTGCAGAGCCAGGGCTGCAGGGCTGGCGCAGTGCCCTAAGCTGGCCTGGCCGTGGGTCACCCTGGGTGCTGGTGCAGTTGGTGCTGAGCATGCGGTGCCGCACAGCTGAGTCGTGGTTCATGCTGGCAGGGAGTGTGGGCGGAAACAGAGAAGCGATAGATGTCCTTGGGCACGAGCCACAGGCCAGCCCTGCCGGCCACCTCCCACCCCATGGCCCATCTTCCAGGACGTGCACACTGCCTTGCGCCTTCTCTTCCTCCTTACTTGTTTCTCTTTCTTTCTCTCTCCCTCCCTCCTTAGACTTATTAATGACTTCAGGTAGAGAAAAGCCTGAAGTCTCTCTCTTCCTCCCTCCTTCCCTCTCCCTCCTTCTCTCTCTTCCTCCTTTCTTCCCTCCTCTTCCTCCTCTCTCTCCTCCTCCCTTTTCCCCTCCCCTCTTCTCCTCCCCTTCCTCCCTCTCCTCCTTCTCTCTCTCCCCCTCCCTCCCTTCTTCCCTCCTCTCCCCTCTCTCTCTCCCTCCCCTTCCTTCACTCTCTCCCCTCCCTCCCTCCTTTCCTCCTTCTCTTCTTCCCTCCCTCCTTCCCTCCCTTCTTGTCTTGGGCCCTGAGCTCACTCCCCTCTCTTTATCTCCTCTTTTTACCTCCTTTTGTCTTCTTCATCCAAATCCTGGTCCTGGTCCTGGCCCTCCTCATAGCCCACTGCCCCTCATTTTCTTGGAGGTCAAATGCAAAGCTGGGGCCCTTACTCTCTGGGATGGGCCACCCCAATCAGAGGTTCAGAAGTGGGTGATCGGGGGGTACCTGAGCATTGCCTGAGTCCTCCTTGGTCCAGCTGGCTCTTGGGTACAGCCATCCCCTGAGTGGCGCTGGCCTGAGGACAGCAGCAGGATGGGAGTGGCTGAGCTCTTGGGAGGGTGGCCAGTACTGCAGAGCAGGAATGGCTGCTGTGCTCAGGGCCCTGGATACCAGCAGGCTGTAGTGTCTACCACTAAACACAACTGGGCCATCAGTGCCAGGACCTCTGGCTCTCCAGTCACTGGGGCAGTGGGCAGGTACTGGCCATGCCCATTCTTATGGGGCAAGGTGGGCTCCCATGGTGCATCTGCTTGAGTGAGCAGCCAGGGGGATAGAGGGAGCAGTAGCTTCTGGGGAGGGGATTAGGGCACCTTGTGGTGAGGCCAGCCCACAGGTGATGGTGTGGCTGCTGGGCCAGGCACCGCACAAGTGCTTCTGCCTTGCAGAAGACCTGTATCCCCACACCTGGGAGGGTTTCTCACCCTGGAAAGGGTCCCCACACCTGAGTGGCTTCCTACACTGCAAAGGGTCCCACACCTGAATAGCTTCCCACAGTGGGAAGGGTCCCCACACCTGACTGGCTTTCCACAGTGGGAAGGGTGCCCGCACCTGAATGGCTTCCTACACCTGGAGTGGCTTCCCACACCTGGAGTGGCTTCCCATACCTGGAAAGGGTTCCCACACCTGGAAAGGGTTCCCACACATGGGGTGCCTTTCCACACTGGAGAGGTACCCACACCTGGGGTGGAATCCCATACTGGAAAGATTCTAATGCCCTGACATACTAGAATGGAAGTGTGTGGCTCTGGGAGGCCCCCAGGAGCCACATTCCCCAAGGCCCCTGGAGGAGCCCACCGAGGGAAGGTTGCTTCCTGGCTACCACTCCTGCTGCAGGGTTGGTCACTGGCTGTTTACTCAGTGGCCCCCAGAATGGTGGCCTCCCCTGAATTGGTTGACTCAGTGAAGTGGCCAGCAGAAGGGGAAGATGGAGTTTGGAGGGAGGAGGGGCAAGAAAGCAGGACCCAGAGTGGGAAATGTGCAGTGCAGGTACCACTGGCTCACGCAGCACCTGCTGGGCACTTAGAAATTGCCAAATCTACTGCTGAGGCCTGCGAGCTGGCACGGTGTGGGGGTCTGCCATCCAGTTGTCACTGGAAGGGTCTTTTCTGCCTCTGCCTGCAGGGCAGAGCCATGTGAAGCTGCAAGCCTTAGGCCAACCCAAGACCTGGAGGTTCAGTGACCTCGGAATATGCAGGTCCCGGCCAGAGGGACTGGAGCTGCAGACCCCAGAGCAGATAGTTTAGGAGGATGAAGCTGATAGTTCGAAGCAGAGCAGAGCGGGGGTTCTCTAAGTGGGTTCCTTTCGGCACTGTTTCTCTGAACAGATTTAAGGTAAAGCTGGGAGGCAGTGCTGAAGGCACCTTGGGGCTCACAGGCACAGGCGCTCGCCCTGGGCTCAGCGGCTGTGCCCGTCCAGCCTCCGACGCGTCCCTGGGTGAGTGAGGCTGCAGCATGCACAGCCTCACTCCACGAGCTCCAGAAGCCCCCTGGGGCTGTAGCAGCTCCTGCCAACTTTGTGAGACGGAAGCCAGCTGCAGTGCTTTTCCAGGGACCGCTGCCACCACCACCACCACCACCACCACCATGGTGACCACGGCAGGCAGGCGCACCACCCCCACCATAAAGGTGGGGCCCGAGGCTCAGATAAGGCAGCGACGTGCCCAGAGTGCCAGGCGGGCATGGTGGCTCCACCCTGGAGGGCCCAAGCCCGCCACGGGTGGCCCCACTGTGACTGTAGGACTACGGGAGAGCTGGATCCCTTTGATCACTGCAGCGGAGATCTGGTCTCCCCAGGGGATTCCCTGTGGCAGGCGTCCAGTGTGTCCAGGGTTTTGGGGCCTGTGACTGTCCTCTGGGGCTCTAGGCCACCTAGGCTGGCTTGGGGGGCTCCGCTCCAGCCCATCTGGACCCACTTGGGCCCCTTCCACCAGTGGACACTGAGGTTCTACTCTTTCTGCCACAACAGTGGGTGGCAGGGCGATCCCGGCATGGGTATGGAGCCCTGGGCTGCCTCTGCACCAGGTTAGTGCTGCCCAGGCCAGCACCCCAGCCCAGCATGGGCCTCTGCCCCCATCCCTTGCACCTGTCCATCCCTGGCCCTTAAATAGCTGTGCCCAGGCGCCCAGTTCCTCTCTCTGCTACCAAGGCCAGCATAGACTTCCCAAAAAAGCCGCCTCTTTCCCCTGCCCGTGGGCAGGCTGAGCAGCTCTGGGCGCCTCAGGAGAACAGCCAGAGGACACTTGGAGTGGCTGCAGAGCCAGGGTGCCTGGGTCCAGGACATGCTGGCCTCTGCTGCTGTGATCTGGAGGAGGGGGGGCCAGCTGGACCCAGGGCTGGGGCTCTCACAGCAGTGGGGTGGCCTGTGTGCTGTCTTGGGCGACGGCCCTCTGTCCCCCGGGCCCTGGGGCTGTGGGTCTCCTATAGCTGGGGGGCTTCAGTTCCTCTGTGCACAGGCAGTGGGCACAGCGCCTGTCCCCAGCCCTGGGCCCCAAGCCTGGTGTGGGTGGAGCGTGCTCCAGGGTTATCTCTCCCGCAGGCCACCTCTCCAATGGGATCTCGGGTGTGCTGAGAACTGCACCCCACCACGCTGCCCTTGGAGCCCTGGCTGCGTGGCTATTTTTAACCCAAGACTGGCAAATGCATTTCTTCAGGAAAACCACCCTCTCCGATCAATCGCCGCAGCTGCGCACCGTGGTCGGCCGAGCGCAAGCAGGCCTGCCGCTTTGTGCCTCTGGCCGGCTGCTGAGGCCTGTAACTGAAACCGTCAGCTGACCGGGCAGGATAAATTCAGCTCCTGGACAACTGTGTCCCGCTGCTGCTCTTCTCTGGTTACAGAGCCCATCCCCATCCCTGCTGTCCCTCAATATAACTGTGAGGGGACGCTGGGGAGAGAGCACAGGGCTCGGGCCCTTAGTAAGTGGGGAACAGGGGGTGGGGGCAGGGCAAGAGCATAAACTCCCTGGCTTTCCCCCAGTAGATGTCTGAGGCTTCTCCTGGGGACAGTGGCCTGACACCCTGGAGCTGGGGTTCACCAGGACCCATGATACCCCTCAGATCACCCACCAAATGCCCTGGGTCTGAGTGCCTGGGTGGATTTGGAGATGGGGGTCTAGGGCTCCCACTGGATCCCCAAAGCAACCCCAGCTGAAGGAGGGCAGCCCCTCCTGTGGACACCACCCCACCCACTGGTGCCATGTCCTGGGCTACCCTGGTCACCGCAGAAAGCACCTGGGAATCAAGTAGCCTGGACCCTCCACAGAGTGGTCTTCGCTGACCCCTATCTAACACCTCTCTGTCACTTGTCTGTCACATGTCACTTGAGGTGACTGTGTCACCTGGCTTATCTGTTTGCTGTCTGCCTTCTCCCCAGGATAGGAGCCACTGGGGCGGGAGGAGGCCTGTCCATTGATTGATGGATGGCACTCCAGGGCCTGGGGCATCGTAGGGAGCCCAGTGGCCCAGCAGATGGCTGAGGCCTCTGGCAGGGAGAGATGCAGGGTGTGGCGGCAGGAGGGGTGGGGTCCACTTCAGTGAACGATACTCAGTGCAGCCAAGGCAGGTCTAGCTCTGGCCCTCAGTGGTCTGGCCCTCAGTGGTCTGGCCCACAGTAGGTCTGGCCCTCAGTGGTCTGGCCCTCAGTGGTCTGGCCCGCAGTAGGTCTGGCCCTCAGTGGTCTGGCCCACAGTAGGTCTGGCCCTCAGTGGTCTGGCCCACAGTAGGTCTGGCCCTCAGTGGTCTGGCCCTCAGTGGTCTGGCCCTCAGTGGTCTTTGTGCAGGGCAGGGACGCGACCTGCCACGTGTCTGCTCTGCATGCTTGCGGCGGAGGCATCTTCTGCCCACCTCAGAGGTGCGTGGCACTTTGCTGGCCAGACCAGGCCCCATGCCATGCCCAACGGTGCCAAGGAAGGAGGGAGGCAGGAGGGACAGACTGGGTCCTGGAGCTGCTCAGCCTTGGGACCTGGCTGGGAGCTCTGGTTCCCCACAAGGCTGGCAGGGTCCTCATACTGTCTTGGAGGATCCCTTGTCAGGCGGGGTCATCATGGGGCGCGCCCCAGGCCTTCGTGTCCCTGGGTCCCTCCGACTCAGAGTGGCAGTGTTGTTTGGCGTCTCCATTGTCCAGCCAGCAGGAACTCGGAGGCCCCTTTAATTTCCCAGCACCGGCAGGTACGTTCTGATCGCCTGCCGGGGAGGACGCAGCGATTTTGAGACGCCGCTCTATTAACAGACCCTGAGCTAGCAGGGCAGAGTTTCCTTGGAAGTGGTAGGCGGGGCTCAAGGGGCAGAAGGTGAAGAGGAAGTGCTGGGCGGGCAGGGCACAGGGCTTGGGAGCCGCCACCTCCAGTGTGAGGGTTCTCCGTGGGCCGCCCTGCCCAGCAGAGCCCGCGACTGGAGCTGGGGTCCGAAGACGTCGCCGTGTGTGGCCTCTCGTCTGAGGTGCTGGTTGAAGCTGAGGGTGGTGGAGGAGGTGCCCAGGGCCAGCCCAAGAGAAGAAGTGGGGCTGGGGTTGGCAGCAGCCACGAGCCACCGGGTCAGTCAAGGCCTGAGTGCTACTGAGTCTTGGGGCTCGGACTGGAGTCTCAGCTTTCTTGTAGCCCTCATGAGCAAATGCTGCTTGCCTGTGATTCCCGTTCCCTGGGGGTTCCGTAGCATGACTGTATTGTGAAGGCACAGGACACACACCTGACCTATGAGAGAGGCTGGTAACTTGAGGACTACAGGGAGGAGGAGGCTTCCGGGGGTGACAGCCAGCTTCCTTCTGTACCTTTTGGCACTGCTAGGCCCCACTTACATATCATTTGCGGGGTTGTTTTTGTTTGTTTGAGACAGGGTCACACTATGTAGCTCAGGCGGGCTCCAGCTCACATCGATCCTCCTGCTTTGGCCTCCTGAGTACAGGTGTATGTTGTCATCACCAGCCATTTTTAAAGACAATGGCAGGGTGGCACCAGTGGTGGTAGCTGTGAGGCACTGGCAGTGCCAGCTCCGAGGGCTGCCCATCCCTCCTGGTCTCTGCACAGCAGGGCAGGGATTTTTCAGAGTGGAGAGGTCTTGGGGTGCTCATGACCCTGTCCTGAACCCCTATGGTGTCTAGTTGGAAGGGTGACTTCTGGGGGCAGACAGGGAGGGGTCACTGCCGCCCCAGCCTCCCCCACAGTCCAGGGTCCTGAACAGAGATGCACAAGAGCCAGGACCCCAGCACCCCGTGACCCCCACTGCATGCATGAGAGAGGGGCACAGGAGCCCCTTCCCTGGGGGTGCCAGCCCTGGGGCAGCAGCCTCTGTGGTGGGGGCCATGGCCTCTGTCCGCACGGTCCCCTTGTTGGCATGGAGAGGGCACTAAAGAGGCGCACACGGTGGACCCAGCGCAGCCACCCAGCCCGCTCCCTGTGAGCTCATCGCTGGCGACCCTCGAGACTGATGCTCTCAGGGCTCATCTCCCCAGCTGGAGTGGCCAGCTCACGGTTGTGTGTGCATTTGCCTCTGGGGATCCTGGACACAAAATTTCTGGTCAAACAAAAGCCTAGCCGGGAGTGGTGGCGCACACCTGTGATCCGGGCACTTGGAGGCTGAAGCAGGAGGACTGCCTCAAGTTCGAGGCCAGGCTGGGCTACAAAGGGAGCTCAGGCCATCCTGCACTGCTTGGTGAGCCCTGTCTCCAAGAAGCGCCCCATCGGGCCCGGGGAGCTGGGGTTTGGCCCGGGACGCTGCCTCTGTAAGCGGAGTCAGACGAGAGCGACGCAGGCCCAACTTGGTGCTTCTGTGAGCCAGGCTCGGCCAGGCCTCCGGGGCTTCCTACCTGCCACCCCGGCCATTCCTTCAGGGGTGCTGCACTAACGAAGTGCAGGGCACAATTCTTTTTTTTTTTTTTTTTGGAACTGGGGATTGAACTCAGGCCCTTGCACTTGCCAGGGAAGCGCTTGTTCCACTGAGCCACCTCCCCGGCCCCGGGGCACAATTCTTCATGAGCGTTAACTGAGCAGTGATAGTGGTATTGGCCACCAACACGGAACGTCTCCAGTTCCCGAAGCCAAACTGACCCTGCAAACGCTCATCGCTGCAAGGGAGGCATTCCAAATGAAGTCATCCCTAGCCCCGAGTCCATCTGTCCTGAGGCTGGGTCCCTCGCTGACCACTCCATGAGCTCTGTGTCTCTGATGGGTCCCTTCTGTCCCAAACAGGAAGGTGCAGGCCAGCTCACGAAGGACGCTGTGCAGGCTGAGAGTGAGCTCATAGCCTGCTCTACCTTGTGCCGTGGTCAGGCTGGGGCCTGTCGCACCGCAAGCTGGGCTCCTCTGGGCCTCCTGTGTCCCTGGCCCTGGACAGGCCGGCCTGGGGCACTGCATGCCAGAGACTGGAGGGCGGTGTTGGCTGAGTCTCTGCAGGGAGAGCCTGTTGGTAGGTGGAGTCAGGAGGTCTCTGGCCACCTGGATGCTGAAGGGTCGCGGCAGGCCCAGAGGTGGGAGGCCTTGGGCACTGGAAAGCGCCCCTGGGGTCAGCCCCTTCCCCCCAAGGCTCCAGCACAGCCGCAGACCCAGTTTTCCGACCTGCAAACAGGGCTGGTGACCAGGACAGTCTGACCAGGTGGGGTTCAGCCAGGAGCTTCTCAGTAGCCAGAGAGGAGGCATGGGGAGGAGCTGGGCTGAAGGGCGCCTGGGTGTCGGAGGTGGATGGCGCCAATGAGGGACAGGCCTGGCCTTCTCGACCTGTGCTGGGACCACCATGGTCCTTGGAGGATGCAACTGGGGCCTAAGAGCCACCTGGTGCCCACCTGAACATGGGGTTTAGTGCGTGGGTGGGGATTTGCCCTCCCCACGCCTGCTCTTCCAGCCCATCCCCTCCCAGAGACCCCAGGGACCCAACCCAGACCAGTCCTGGCCTCTCTCCTAGGGTGACCTCCAGCCCTGCTCAAGGGACACCCCACTCCTGCAGCCTCTTACTCCCCTCCTGCCACCAGCTGCCAGTGTAGATCACCGTCCCTTCCCTCCCCCTCTTACTCACTCCTCTGCTCCTCCTGCCACTGCCCCTCTGTGCCTGCTGACCATATGGCTTGGGCTCCCAGTGGAGCTTCAGCCCAGCACCTTGTGTCCCTGGGCAGCAGTCCTGCAGAGTCAGTGCCCGAGGCCCCTGGTTCCCCATCTGCTGCCCGGAAGCGTCTGGGTTTGCCCCAGGCCCCATGGACCCTGGCAAGCAAGTCTTCTCAGGACCGCAGGACATGGGATCCTGCAGGCAGTCCCACAGGGCAGCTGTCAGCCCAGCTGTCAGTGAGGACACTGTGATCCGGGGACAGGCAGGTCTGGGAACTGGACCCTGGAACCCATGCCTTCTGGGGAGGAAGAGATGACCTCATAGCTGGATCCCTGCTCAAAGGTCTATAGACCGCAGGGCAGTGGCCGGGCTACCCCCCTCACCCTGCTTGCACATGCAGGAAATGTCCTGGAGGACCCAGGCCCACTTCTGTGTGAGGCTGACAGACGCTTCCCACAGGGTCTCCTGCCTTCTGTGTGCAGGGCTGGCCATGTGGCTCCTGGTGGGTACACTTCCTCTCATGACTGGGGAGTGTGAGGGATGAGGGGCTGCCTCTGTCTCAGAGGTCCTGGCAAAGATGGAGGCCTCTAGAGCTAGCTGTGGAGTAGGTGAAGGCAACAAGTCACCAGCAAGGTCCTCCAGCACTCAGTGGCCTCAGAAGGGCAGGGCGGGGCCATTCGGTCTCCAAGGCCTCTGGGGACCATGTGGCTCTGGGTAAAGAACGTGAGTCCTTCTGAGGATCCACGATTCAGACCATGCCCGTGGAGACTCTAGTTCCAGCCCCGCAGGGAGCAGGGGACCGCTGGGCAAGGGAAGGAGGTGGAGGAACCGATAGGTCCAGGTCTCTCCTGGGGACTGACCCACCTGGCTCGGCCCTGTACACTGGCCTCCCCCAGGCAGGACGTGCCACATACCTGCTCCAGGGCAGGCCTACTGCGTTGTGTGGGCCTCCAGAGTTGGTGCTGCTCTGGCTCCATCCTACAGGGACCAAGTCGCTGTGGTGGTACAGATGCTTTGGGGATCAAGGGCCCCAAATTGGCTGTCCTGCCCCCACCCCCAGCAGAGTGCTCTGGTAGGTGCTGGTGGGGGCTCCCAACTCTGCTCTCAGGGTACAGCACGCGGCTCCTCCGAGGCAAGGCAATGGCTCTCCCAGCAGGACTCTGCCCTCCTGCCTAAGTGAAGCCCACTCTGGGGGTGGCGCAGCCTGCGTGTGTGGACACCTCTGGCTAGGACGGCTGGACCTGATCTCTCATCCTCATTCAGTCCTTCATTCACTCGCCCATTTATCCACAAATATTCAGTGGGCACCTTTGCGTGCAGGCATCCCCAGGAGCTGAGGCGTGGGTGGAAAGGAAGACCTGAGCCTTTGCTGGCCTGGGCGAGTGGCCCTGGTTGGGAGGCAGATTTGGGGCCCTCAGACGGAGGGCATGTGTGATGTGACAAGCCCAGATGCCAACTGAGACTCACACAGGGTGTGGGGCAGAATCTTCCTGCGGGAGGGTGCAGCTGTGCTGACCCTGAGGCAGGAGCCATTCCTGGGAGCGGGCGGGGCGCTTACGCCAGGCCAACAGCTCCGAGCCCATCATTTGCTACCGTGTAGGAGTGTGGCACGTGACACCTTTGCCTCGGAGTCTGAGCGGGGAGGGCCGGTTCTCTCCTCCCCAGCCTGCAGCCAGGCTGTCACAGGCTTGGCTGTAGCTCTCGGAACCCAGGCCTAGGGATGCAGGGTCTGCTGGGAAATTGTTCTGTGCTCTTGTTGTTGGGTGGAGGTGGTGTTGGGTTCTCAGGGATGGAAGCCCAGCCACTCCTAGGAGAGGTAGGGGGAAGCCCTAGCTTCCCCACCCAGGCCTACGAGGCCTGCTCCCAGCCCATTTCTGTAGGCGCACGGGAATGCACTCTTGGCAACTTCCCTGAGTCCTGTGGCTCGCTGGGGAGGGCTGCCCGGGAGTCGGCAGCTATGGTGGAGTGCGCAGAAGCTCCAAGCGGCTCCCCATCATCTCTGCGGCTTGGAGGAAGAGGGAGGGAAGGGGAGGAGCCTTAGCTACTCTGCCAAGGGGTCCCACGAGGGGCCTGATAGAGATCCAGGCTCTCGGATCTTCTCTCTGATGCCACCATGCTGCCCTTGAAGGCCCCAGGACCCCCCTGGGACAGTGACAGAAGCACAACCCCCTGGGCTTTTTAGCTTGCAGACACTGGGGCTGGCCTTTACAGTGCCTGGTCCCCAAGCATCTGGCCACCCTGCAGGGGCTTCTTTGGAGGCTAAGGTGAGCCCCACAAGGTTTCAGCTGACTCCTCCAGGCCTGCTCGTGGGGCTGTCCTAGGACCGACCTTTGCCCTTGTCATAGGGCGCTGGTCCTGGCTCCGACGGCCAAGTGCATGTGCACCAATCACCTGCGTTCGGCAGGTCCGGAGGTGCAGTGAACAGACTCTGCACACACACAGCCGGGCAGAGCGGTCCCTGGGTCTGCTGCATGCCGGGCAAAGGGCAGGACCTGGGCTTCCTTGGTGGGCAGTGCTGGGTCTTGGGGCTGTGTGTGCCTCTCTCTCTAGCACATTTAAGTTACTTTATTAAAGCACTGCTTTTCTGACTCTCCAAGTCAGTACATGTGATGGTCTCAGGTAGACATGGTATTTTCAATACAAAAAATACCACAAAAGCTGCCGTTAGAGTGGTTGGGTTTTCTGCTTTTTAAAAAATGTATGTGGTTGTTATAGGGTCTCATTACACAACTTGGACTTGTGGTGATCCTCTTGTTTTCAGCCTTCCTAGCACTGGGATTATAGGGGTGCGCCACCACACCTGGACTCGGGCCAGCTCAGCCCGCCCTGGGGGTGGGGCTGGTGCACCAAGTGGTGCTGAGGATTGAGCCGCAGTCCCTGCGCTTGCCTAAGCTTGCCTAGGCAGGCGCCTTAATCTGCTGAGCTATCTCGCTGGCCCCAGAGTTTGCTGCCTTTTGAAGTTAATAAACATTGTATTTTTGAGCAGTCAAAGTTTACAGAAAAAATTGAGGGCGCAGGAAGTCGCTGTATAATCCCCCATCGCTGGCATCTGGACTTGTAGGGTACGTACGTCAGTGAGCCGGCACCGCTCACGCAGCACCAGGTTTCCGTTCAGTTCTCCACTAGGTTGGCTCTCGGTGGCCCTTGATGACCACACAGTGACACGTGCCCTACGACGGCGTCAGGCCGGGCTGTCTCGTTCCTCGAGGCCCTCAGCCCTCCCGCTCCCAGGCCCTGCGACCGCTGCTCTTCTCCTAGGGTGCTGTGGAGCTGGACGCGTGCAGCCTGTGTGCTTTCCTTTCCTTTCCTTTCCTTTTCTGCGGAACCGAGGCCCTTGTGCTTGCCAGGGAAACGCTTATTCCACGGAGCCGTCTCCCTGGCCAGTCTGTGTATTTTTCAAGCTGGCATTTTTAGCTTGGCAATCTGCATGAAAGCCCATTTTTTTATTGCTGAATAATATTTCACTAACTGTGCTACAGTTTATCCACCCACCTGCTGGAGGACATCATGGCTGCTTCTGCCTGCTGGCATTGGGCACGCGGCTGCCACAGACATCCCTCCAGGGCTCTGCGTGGGTGTGGGCTTTTGCCTCCTTTGGAATATTTTACTCAATGGTTGTAGGAGGAGCACGTTTAGTTTCGTAAGAAGCTGCCAAACCGTCTCCCAGAGCGGCCCCACCGTCTCCCCTCCCCTCCAGCAGCGAGGTGGCCCTGCTGGCCCGTGGCCCTGCCAGCGTGGTCGCTCTGGCAGGTGTGAGGGTGACCCTGAGCTCCTGCTCCTTGGGGCACATTCAGTATGCTTCTCGCCATCTTTTCTGGGAAGGCATCTGGAGAGTTCTCTTACCCGTTTTTAAGTGGATTTGTTTGACTTATGAAATTTTAGTTGTTCTTTGTGTATTTTGGATGATAGTCCTTTATCAGATGTCTGTTTTGTAAATTTTTTCTCCTGGTCTGTGGCTGGTCCCTTCATTGTTTCAGTGGTGTCTTTTGCAAAACAGAATCTTTAGACTTTAGTGAGGTCCAAGTGGTCAATCCTTTCTTTCATGGATCGTAATTTTTTTTTTTTAGAATTTTATTTTATTTTTAAAAATTTTATTA
>NW_004524770.1:1648497-1679603 GCF_000260255.1 Octodon degus | reverse complement strand
ATTCCTCCAGGTGGGTGTTGCTTGGATCTGGCTGCTGTGCTCCACTTCTTCCTGCTGCAGGCGTTAGAGTTGAACCCTTTGTGTCACTCTGGCAAGATGTTCTGCTCCTGAATCAGCTGGGTGGGTCTTGCCTCTCGCCTCTTTCCAGGGAGTTCTGCTGAAGGGCTCCATGCTGGGCCTGCACTCTGGGTCGAATGAGGATCCATGTGCCCCAGGCGGTCTCACTCACTCGCTGGGCCTGCGCTCCTGGTCTAGTCAGGATCCAGCGGCCCCAGGCAGTCTCTGATTGTAATTTTGGAATGGTATCTGAAGTCCTCCTAAACTTAAGGAGCACTAGTTGGGATTTCTGTTTAAAAAAGCTTACTACAAGATGTTAACATCTTTTTTTCTGTGGTGCGGGTACTGGGTTACAGGGCCTCAGCATGCTAGGCCGCTCATACTGAGCGGAGTCCAGTTGTACTGCCTGGCCTCTTTTTATTTTGTTTTGAGACAGGGTCACTTAGGCGGCCTAAGCTGGACTCAAAATTGCAGTGCTCCTGCCTCAGCCTCCTGAGCAGTTGGCATTCTATCACGTGGTACGGGGAATGGAAATGTGGTCCCTGCGCACTTGCTTAAGCACGAGCTTTAGACCACTGAGCTCCCTCGCCAACCCCAGGCCAGGCTTTGAAGGGGCCCTTGATGAGGGCGCACAGGGAAGGGCCCAGCGGGGTAGTGGCAGCGGTGGGCAACTGCCTGTGCTTGGGCTCCGGCCTCCAGGCACAGACCCTTCTAAGCCCTATTCGCCCTTGCGCTCTCAGTACTGGGTGCTGCTGCCCAGGCTTCCAGGGGCCGGGCCCTCCCGAAGGCCAGTGTGCAGCATGTGTATGTGCCCTGAGTTCCTGCTCATGGGGATCCTGGAGCCTAAAGCACACTCCCCGGGAGCAGACAGGCAAGACTTCCTGTGGGAGGGGACAGCTGAGGACCCTAGGCCAAGGGGGGAAGGGGAGGGGAGCCTGGGCCCCAAGGAGCAGGCTTCAGCTGAGTGGGGGGTAGGGCAGGGTGGCCAGAGGGCCCTGTATCCTGGCCGAGCCCTCCAGGCTTTATCATGCAGGCTGTGGGGGTGCGCAAGCTCCCGGGGAGCACGGAGCATGCCTCTGCCCAGGGCAGTTGAAGTGACCTCAGCCCAACCTGAGGCACAGGCCTTGTCAGGAGACCCCGTGGAATGGTGTGGGGGCCCAGGTGCACCCTGTGCATCACCTGTGCTACCCGCTCTTAGCCACTTGCACGCAGCCAGCTTGGGGAAGTGCTGGCTGTGGAGGCAGAGATGACACTGCTGTGACAGTGGTCGTGACGGTCACAGCAGTGGGTGATTTCATGCACACAGACCCCAGCAGCCAGCTGCCTCCCCACACCTTGGCCTGTGGCTGTCTCCAGACTGCATCCCATCCCTGTCTGTCCACCATGTCCCACATGTGGCTGCAGCCTGAAAAGGGAGACCACTGACCACGTGCTGGGTGTCCTGTCTGCTGAGCCCGGTGACCAGGACAGGTGGGCTCGGTTTTCCAGCTGTGCCACCTCCATGCCTAAGGTCTTGCCCGAGAGTGGAGGGTCACTGAACCAAGAGTTGAATGCCACCAGGATGCAGAAGCAGCGGAGTCCTCCACCTCAGGTGTGGAGGTGGCAGCCCTGTATCCTGCAGTCTCTGTCTTCTGAAGGAGCACGTCAGGAGGCCGTGACCGAGGGAGCAGGTTCTCCCTCCCCTCTCCCGGGCAGCATCTCCCCTCCACTGGTGGGTTAAGGTCCATTCCCTGGACAGGTACAGAAAGGGACACCCATCAGCTCACCCCATGTCATGTTGGGTTCCCGTCTCTACGTGGGAGCCTGTCTCCTCCTAGTGCAAGCTGGGCTTGCAGGCTCCCTCAGGTGAGCTTCAGAAAGAGCCGCCAGTGTCAGGGCCACCAGGGCAAGGGCAGTGTCAGGAGGCTGGGCTGGGGAACCGCGCAGGGCTCTCCTCACCTGGGAGAGGGCTGCACAGGGAAGGCCCCGGGGGCCAGACAGGCAGCGCTGGTCAGGGATGTTGCGGCTTCTCTGTGTGACCCGCTGTGTGCTCACTACTGCTTTTCAGGCCCCAGTCGAAAATGGTCGCTTGGCCTCTGCAGACCTCAGCATGCCGGGGCGAGGGCCAAGACGATGCTGCGCAGAGTGACATGGACAGACACAGGACTCAGAGACGTGCTGGGCTCCGCTGCCTCTCCCCTCCTGTCCTGAGCCTTGTGGGCTGCTGCGGACGGCTCGTTGAGCAGCCAGGAGATGGTCTCCAGCAGCAGGAGGGTGGGGGTGGCCTCTCTGGCAGTCCTCTCTGCCTGAGCCTCAGGCCCTGGGAAGCTGTCCCACACGGGCCAGCACCTTGCTCTTCACCCTGCTCCTTGCTGGCACGCGGATGTTTTGAGGCATTACTGTTCTCCCCCGGCCAGAGCTGCGTGAGCCCAGCCGCCAACAGCCTCACTGTGCAGCAGGACGGGGCAGGCTGCGGTCTGAGGTCACCGTGGCTTCTCTCCCTGGGAGCAGGGGCTGGACACCAGGCTTCACGTGATTTCTCAGCACAGAGGGAAGACGGATTTTCTTTAAGAAAGAGGGTTGAGTGGTTTGCAGTCTTCTTGGTTCCTGAACTTTATTTAGATTTATTCTTTTTATAAGATGCAGTGCTCCTTGCTGAATCGCCAAGGGGAGGTGTTAGCCAATTACACACCGAACTGGGCAGGAAATGTTGGGTAAAAATGAGGTTTCCATCTGGCAACTTCTAACCAAAACTGTGCTGGGACATGACAGGAAAATCGCCGTTAGCAGTCGGATGCTCTTTGCTTAATGGCAGCTTCTCACTGGAGATGCTGCAGACAGGAGGCAGGCAGGGCAGCTGCCGCGGGCAGCCAGGCCCTCGCAGGGCAGGTGACCCTGGCATTCTGGATAGATGAAGCTGTGCAGAAGGGGCCTCTGAGCCAAGTGCCTTCGAAGAGCCACCTGCTTGGGGTCTCCGTCCTCTGCCCCATATGTCCTTCTCCTGGGCTCTGGGGCTGCAGCCTCACCTGAGTCCTTCTGCTAGAGACAAGCTGTGTCACCACGGGCACTGCTTCTCAGGGCTGGCTTGCAACGGAGAGGCAGCCTCCAAAGTCCCAGCTCAGCCGGGGGCAAATCTGACTCCAAGACACCTGACATGGTGGGCACCACAGTCCTTGCAGTGACCCTCCAGGCTCATCCCGTACAGCCAGGCGCCAGGGGCTGGGTCAGCAGGTGCAGGCCATGGTATTAGGAAAATTGTACTAAATGGGTTTGTTTGGAGGAATTTCAACTTAGAGAAAAGCTGCAGTGACAACTGAGTACCTTTATACTTCAGGTGGACTTTGAAAAGGAATAGGTAACAATTTTAACGTTAAAAGTTGTACAGAATGTATAGCGACTTCCTGCCTGAGCGTGGCTTAGCCCCTGTGATCACCACCCCCACAGCAGCGGCCCACATACGACACCCTGAGCCCACACCAACACGTGCTGTCACCGGGCTCACGGCGTGGATTTGGGCCTCTCCCGGCATGCAGTCTGGGGGTCCAGACAGACGCGTAACATCTACCCGTCCTGCAGAGTGTTTTCACTGCCACAAGGCCTCTGCACCCCGCCTGTCAGCTCGGCCTTCT
Organism: Octodon degus; assembly: GCF_000260255.1. NCBI lineage: Eukaryota > Metazoa > Chordata > Mammalia > Rodentia > Octodontidae > Octodon > Octodon degus. The sequence continues at coordinate 1,675,938 of NW_004524770.1, read as the reverse complement.
GACATCTGGTTAGCACTGGGCTTTTTTCTGTCTCTGGTTTGGTGTTTTCCAGCATGCCATGTAGTGGAGACAGGCTTCCTCCACTTAGCAATGTTCATTAAGGCTCCTCCAGATCTTTTTTTTTTGAAACAGAGTCTTTCTATGTAGTCCAGGTGTGTCCTGAGCTCACTAGGTAGCCCAGGCTGGCCTTGAGCTCCTGATCCCCCTGCCTCAGCCTCCTGAGTGCGGGATGACAGAAGTGCATGTCTGGCTTAGCACGTTTCTTCTTACTGCTGTATAATGTCTCCGAGGGCCCCGCAGTGTGTACTTCCACTCACCGTGCGTGCTTCCGAGGCTGGCACTAGGAGGACACCAGTGATAGAGACCAGGGCTTTCCTGATCGTGAGCATCCTGCGACAGCAGCGCTCGCCAGCCCCGTGCCACGGGCCAAGACTTCAGGCTGTGGCTTGCTTTGGAAAAGGGGTCCCTGCAGACGTAGTTAAGAGGAGGTCCCACAGGGGAGCCCTGCTCCCGTGCGATGGCCCCTACGAGTGGGGACACCAGGCAGTTCCACGGTTATGAAGCCTCAGGAGAAGCCGGCTCTGCCAGTGCCCGACCTCACTTCCGGCCTCCAGAGCCAGGACAAGGAATGCCAAGGCATAAGCCCTCCTCTGGACCTTCACTGCTGGGCCTGGTCACCCCGGTACGTGCATGCGTGTGCCGGCACCGGCATGGTCAGGCAGCATCCAGGCACTGCGCACATGCTCTGGTCACAGCCAAGAGCTTCTGGGGTGGCTCTGGTGCCACCCATCTGCCACTGAGCGCGCACCGTGGCCATCCGGCGCCCTAGATTGGCGAACTCGCCACCAGCTTCCCACTGTGCTCACACTGCTGCCGAGGGAAGTTTGTGTGGAGCCTTCATGGTGACCTCGGCTGGACCCTGGCCTCTGCCCCCTCAGTGTCTCTTTGGACTGCGGAACCAGGACCCCCACGCTGGTCCCCCACCTTGCCAAGGCCCTTTCCTGGCCGGGCCCAGCCCGCTTGTAGCTGACGCGGCACTGGTAGGAATTTCTGCAAGAGAAGCAGCTTTGGCTCTCTCTTCATTCCTTCAATTATGCAGTCAAGTTTCTAAAACGCCATTTGTCAGAGCAGCCGGGCTGAATGGGAGACTGCTGCTGAGAGAAGGCCGCAGCCAGGCCTGCAGTGACCTTGGCCGCGGGAAGTGCCCTTTGTGATATCAAAATTAATTATTTCTTGGAGAGATGTCAGCCAGGACCTAATGAGCCTGGGAGGTTAGAGCTCTCCTCACGTTCTCGGCACGTTCGGGAGCCCAGGGCTCCGGCTTCTGCGAGCCCAGGGCGGGCTGCGCGCGTCTGCTTCAGGTCCTGGCACCTCCATGAGTCACCCAGGGAGGCTAAGGTTCCTGCTCCAGGCCTCAGGGCCATAGGGACAGGGTTGGGGCAGGAAGGCCTCTGCTTCCCCAGTCCTCACAGCCAGGTGACAGAGGTCTCCCATAGGCTCTGTTGCCATCTCCTTGTGCAGAGGGGTCCTGCTCCCTTAGAAGACCATCAGGGCTCTCATGCCGGCCCACAGGGCACGTGATGCTTGCCCGGCCACTCCTCCCCGGCCCCTGGGACCTCAGGAAGGAGCAGGCATGCCTGTGCCCCGCTCCCCTGGCATCCGGTGTGCGTGGTGGCCCTCTGCGGCAGCCGGCCCCCCCAGCTCCAGGGAGTCTCTGGGTCGCTCTGCTGCAGCCCAGAGCTGGGACCTGGGCGCTGGAGGCCGGATGCAAGCACGTCCTTTGGGCTGTGGAACACAGAGCTCAACAGCACCCGGGCTGGGCTGCCCAGGGGAGGCTGTGCCCCTTTTGCTGCAACACCTTGAGAAACAAGAGCACCAATTCTCAGCCTCTAGCGAAGGGCTCTGGACGGCTGCTCTGGGGCCCGGCGCCCACCTCCTTGTAGACCCAGCCCCAAGTCCCACTCCCAGAAGAGGGCTGCCTGTGTCAGGGGCATGGTCACCGTGTCAGCGCCTGTGAGGCCATTAGGCACAGTGGGGCTGAGCAACCTGCTAGGGAGTCGCAGGGAGGAAGGAGCAGGCCTGGGGCAAACCCCGGACGCCCTGGCCGAGGCGTGCAGGCCCTGGGAGGAAAGGCCACACAGCATCCTGCTGGCCAGCGCAGAGCTTCCGTGGCTGCGCCATGTTCCCGTCCTCCCACTGCCCACCACGGCTTGCTGTCCCAAGGCTGTCCTTGCGGCTGTGGACAGATCAAAGGCCCCCAACTTTCGGGGAGATCTGTACCAGAGATCATCAGCTGCCTAAACAATCTTGTTTACCGGAAAGGGGACTATTTTGGGTTTCACCTTTCAGCGAATCAATGCGCAGTCTGAACGTCAATACGGGCTCGCCGGCGCTGCGGAAAGAGACTGAGGGCCGGGAACTAGTTCCAGGGGCTTCTGGAAGCGAACCGTAGGAGGTGTCGAAGGTCAGGGTGCACCTCTGAGCCCTTGGAGTGCTGCGTGGGGCCCCTGTTAGGGCGGGGGTGGTGCTACCGGGGTGTTGTCTTGTCAGAGCCCTGGAGTGGGGCCACCCTCTGGCCCTGGTGCCTCCAGGGTTGGGGGGTGCTGAAGCCTCCGTACCCCTGGGACCCCAGCCTTTCTAAGGGCCGAGGCAGGGGAGAGGGTCTTATTCACATGGGGTGGGGCAAGCCCTGACACAGGGCAGCTGGGTCAGCCCATTCACAGTAAGGGCAGAGTCCTGCAGGTCCTCTCAAGCTAGGGCAGGTGGGGACCGCTCCCTGCACCTGACCTGGGCTGCACGGGCACCGTCTTGTCCTGTTGCTTCGAGGTGCCCGTGCGCTTCCTCCCAGAAGGGCATTTTGAATTTTATTTATTTATTATTTATTTATTTGGTACAAGGTCTTGCCCCGAAGCTTGGATTCATAGAGATCCTCTTGTCTCAGCCTCCTTAGTGCTGGGATTACGGACATGGGCCACCATGCCCAGGGGTCTGAGGCCAGCATGGCATGTGGTACTGGGGATCAAACCCAGGTCCCTGCACTCGCCAAATGGGCGCTTAGATCGCCGAGCTATCTCCCCAGCCCAGGGTAGATCTTCTGAAAGTTGGTGAGTACCTCTTGGTGGAGGGGGAAGGGCCAGCTCAGCAGGCTCCCGTGGGGAGGGCTTCTCGCAGTTCTCCAGGGAAAGCTCCAAGTGAGGAGAGCCACCCTGTCCATGTCCAGAGGGCGGGAGCGGGAGAATCAGATGAGCCGATCTGATCATACATCCTGCATGTGCTCTTGGCTTGACCCTCTGAACAGCCCGTGGGAATAGATCTCGGCACTCAGGGCTGGAGGCTGCAGCTGGAGCAGGCTGGGGCAACGCAGCCCCTCAGGGGCCAGTCGGGCCTCCTGCTCCCTGGCACAGAACGCTTGGCCTCAGGGCAGCTCACAGAGAGGACCGCAGGGCTGAGCCAAAGGCCGTGCCTCAGCCAGCCTCTGAGCTTGCCTGCCCCACCCTCCTGGGCCCTCTGGATGTGGAGCTAGGCCCAAGCTACTGCAGACGCCCCGCTTCTCCCGGCCCCCACAGCCTTGTCCCTCGCTGTCCCAGGTGCACAGGACAGGCAGAGACTGCATGGTCACTATCATGGGCAGCCTCTGCCCTTCCCAGGGCCACCAGCATGTGAGCTTCATGGGCTGTGCCTTCAACCTTTGGTCAGTGTCACCTGGTGTCAGGCATCTGAGGTGACTTGCCAGAAGGCGGTCGTCGGGGCACAGGTGCCTTTGTTTTGCAACGCGGTCTCTCTCTGTAGAGCAGGTCAGCTTTGATCCTGCTGCCTCAGCTTGTTGAATGGTGGGCTCCAGCGACACACCACCACCACCGCTGGCCCAGAGTGGCTTTCCTTTTTTTTTAAAAATGTATTTGGTTGCTGCAGGGTCTCACTGCGCAGCTCGGACTCACAGTGAGCGTCCTGTTCTCAGCCTCCCCAGCGCTGGGATCGCAGGCGTGTGCCACTGCGCCCGGACTCTGTGGCCAGCCCAGCGCTGCCGGGGGCGGGGCCGGTGCGGCATGTGCTGCCAGGGATCAAACTGCGGCCCCTGTGCTTGCCTAGGCAGCCACTTCAGTCTGCTGAGCTATCTAACTGGTCCATGGGTTTACTTTTAAGGTTCACCCCTGACACATTTCCTGGTGTGCTCACTCCAAAGCCAGGCCAGGTGTTGGGGCTAGAGTGGGGGGCTGCCTGTGACCTCTCTGTGGGGGGCAGTGAGCCCCTGTCCACCTTGCAGCGGGAGAGGGGAGAGGGCAGGAGGCCTCATCCCTTAGTTCCAGAAACACGGAGTGGTGCCGGCCCCCTGGGGCCCAGCGGTCCTGGGGGCGAAGCTGGCACTTTGGAGGCTCCTCTGCCCCCTACCAGGCCCATTCTCCCAAATGTCCCTCATCTTTGCCTCTAGCTCAGAGAGAGGCCCTGAGAGAGTCACAGGGCCAGGGCTGAGGAGGGTGGGATGGCCGCTCTGCCAGCACACATCACAGCCTCCTGGGAGCCCAGCACCTGCTTAGTGCCCAAGAGCTTGTCCTGGGACTGCCTTGGTCCCCACCCTTGAGCTGAGTCAACTCAGAGTCAGGCCCGTGGAGTGAGCCTGGGTGGAGGTTGTGGGAGGACAGGCCACCGTAGGTCTGAGAGCCACCTGCCCAGGTGGGCAAGGCCCATGTCCCAAGTCCCCAGTCTCTTGGGTTCATGCCTTACCCCGTCATCAGCCAGACCCTCATTGTTGGGCACAGAAGGAAGGGTGGGAACCCCCTTCTTCTCCAGGTGCAGAGTTGAGACCTGAGACAGTGGGAGGCCGGGCTCAGCCAGAGCCCCCAGCTCCCGTGTTGCCCCCCACCCCCAACTGACGACCCTGTGGGTGGCTAAGCTCCTTGGAAAGGGCTATTCTTGGGTCTGCTCAACAGTTGCCCAGCAGTGCGGTCCGTGCTGATGTCAACCTCCCAAAGTGTCCTGGCCAGGCGCCGAGGCCGTCTTCACTCTCAGCTGTAGGCCGGAGCTCCAGCCTGGCAAGTGTCCTGAGCTGCTCCCCAAAGGTAGGGCTCTGTGACCCTCAATTCTCAGAGGAGGGAAGGGTCCCATCAGCATCGGACGTGGGAACTCACATCCTCCGCGAACTCTGTCCCAGCACTTGGCAGGGTGTGTGCCATCCTGCGTGGCTTCTGCAGATTTTGTCGTGTGAATCAAGGTGGGCGTACCCACCCAGCCAGGATTTCTAGCCCAGCACCAAGGGGCAGCGTTGCTTCTGGGGCCCCCTTCCTGGGCAGGAGCCCCAGCCCGGGCCATCTCCTGAGCTCCCACCACTGAGGGGACAGAGTCAGCATTGCAAACCATAAGCTCTAGCCCTGGTGCAGCCTCTCATTCCCTGGCCCTCAGAAATGAGCCCCTCGACCTGGGGCCCTGGATGCCAGGGTAGGCCAGGAGCCCCCAAGGCCTTGCCAGGAGGCGGACAGCCAGCGGCGCATGGGAGGAAATGCCGTTTGCTGGCATCCGACAGCCTCTGCAGTGACGTCATCAGAAGGCTCTTCCTGACTGGGCAATAAAACAGCTCGCAACTGTGAATGCAAAGCTGCTGAGCAAGGCGGCCCTGCAGCCCTGGGGAAGGCCACCCCGGGACCGGGGTCGTGAGCAGCACCTTGTGGGGCTGCAGGGAGCCCTGGCCTACTGGCTTTGCACAGGGCCCCTGCTTCCTGCTCTCCACCACCCTGCGCCCCGCAGCCTGATGGGCTGCCTCCTCCACCCACGACCCCTGGGGGTCCTGGGACAGCCCTTCTCCCAAGTCTAGGCACAGCTAGGGGGAGCTGGTGTGTGGCCTGGGAGGGAAGGGGATGGAGGGCTGCAGAGGAGGGCAGAAGCAGGGGATATCAGGAGTGGGAGGAGCTGACCCTGGACTGTGACCCCCACTCAGCTGTCTGGGGCAGGGTGCAGCACAGGTGCAGATTACTGTCCCAGCAAGAAGCCAGGGCTCCAGGATTCTGAGCTTCAAGGAACTGTGGCTGTCGTGCCTGGGGACCTCAGAGGAGGCAGGCGGGGAGGAGGCCTTGTGACCGAACCTCCCCAGCAGACTCCCGTGACCACCCAAAAGTAGGCTTTGGCAGAGCCCAAACCTCAGCGTGTGGCCACTTGTCTCATACCCTGTCACCTCCCCAGCGCAGGAGGGACACAGTCTGTGCCAGGAGCCAACACATTACCACATAAACATCAGTTCACCGCCTTGCCTTGACCAGGGTCTCCCACCACCCTTCCTAACAGCCTTCTGATGAACCCAGGCAAGGTGCTCTGGTCACAGCAGTGGTAGATGGCTCATCATTAAAGGGACTCAGGCCCCAGGGCCATGCATTTGGGGCTTCCACAGGAAGCTGGGAAACAGAACCCCTTGTCCTCGGGTGAGGTAGCTGGGGAAATGCCCTGACCTCTGGGCCAAGGTGGGTGGCAGGTCCTGGAGGGCCACCTCTGGAGGGTCTCTCAGGCTTCGGGGCCCACGTGGCTGGCGGTTTCCGATGGGTCCTCTCCAGCATACTTCTGGGGAAGCTGCCCAGGGCCTGCATTCCCAACCTGAGCTCCAGGCAGGAGATTTTCCAGGAGGGACCCCAAAGCCCTGCAGGGAGGCCCTGGACCAAGTTGGGACCGCCATCATTGGCCTGCTGTCTCTGTGAAAAGACACCTATGGACTCTGATTCAGTGATTTATCAGGACATGTAACAAATTCAAGGAGTACCTCCAAGGCTTAGAAAAGTCACGCTTGGCTTCCTCCTGGAGTCCTCCTGGCAGGTAGAGCTGCTGTCAGGATTTTAGAGCTCCATCTGCCGGGTGGGTGGCTCCCTCCTGGGCAGGGTGCTTCTCAATGGTAGTGGAGAGGGATTTCCTCTGGAGGGGAGCCGTTGTCCTGGGGACCCTGGAGTGTGGCTGGCTCTTGGACATAGAGCTTCCTTCTGCACAAGATTGGCAGAGGCAGGCGGAGGTGCGTGGGGCTTTCGGTGGGAGTAGACAGGAGCAAGCCACAGCCACAGGCCCAGGGGAGGCCACCCTCAGTTCCCTGCTCCCCTCAGCAGAGCTGCAACCCCACACAGCTGCCTTAGCAAGCCTGCTGCTTAGGTGGCCTCTGGAGCTGTCACAAGTCCTCTTCCAAGAGACAGGTGTGACTATGGAAGAGATGAGGGCTCTGAGTCCAGGGTGTGGGATGCTGGGGCCCACCTCAGACCATAGGGGATGAGATCGGAGGCAGGAGCCTCAGCTGCCCGCCTCTTGCCCCGCTGCACTGGGGCCAGTGAGTCCACAACGTGGCTGAGACTGCTGGGCTCCGGCCAGGATGTTGCCTCAGGAGGCTGCTTGTAGGGATGCCCCGTGTCTAAGAGGCCTGGGAAGAGAAGGAAGAGCAGTGTGAGAAGGCTTTCTAGAATGGGCAGTGTGAGCAAAACAGCAGCTTCTCATTTGTGCCACAAGTTTTCTTTTCTTTTTTTTTCTGTGCTAGGAATTGGGCCTTATACACACTAGAAGTCCTCTCCCTCAGAGCATGACACAAGTTTAAATCTGTCCAAGGATTCTGTGGCCCTAATCACAGAATCTCTTCCAAAGAAAGAGCACCAGGGGCTGGGGAGGTAGTGCTGCAGTCTGTCTGCCCGGTGAGCACAAGGACCCACTTTCACATTCTGGTACTGCATGCCATCTGGCCCTGGAACCCTGGTCACACCATGCCAGCTCCTAAAACAGATGTGGTGGCACAAGCCTGTTGTCCCAGGATCACTACAAGTCCGAGCTGCATAGTGAAGCCCTGTACCAAATGCACAAATAAATAAGTAAATAAATAAATGTTGTTTAAAAGTTATAAAGAAACAGCATCAGACTAGCCCCTCTCACTGGCTCACGTGCATGCAGATTCCTGGTCACTTGGGCCTGATCAAGCTTGGGGTCCTAGGTGGGAACTCAGCACAGCAGAGAGCCTGTGGCCCTGCGGTGGGCACCAGGAGGCTCCTCCAGGAAACCAGGATGTCATGGCGGCAGCTCGTGGGGTCATTTCTGGGGATGCTCCACTGTGAACAGAGTCCCACCGTGCCACGCCCCAGAGTACTGGAGGACAGGCAGGCATGGGCCTCGGGGGGAGGTCCAGTGGCTGGGATAGAGGACAGATAGAGCAGCCACTGGGGGGAGATGGAGCCTGCGTTGGTGCATCAGAACCGCCCTGCAGCCCAGCCTGCAGCCAGGCAGGGACGCCCGTGTACCCCGAAGAGATTTCATGGTGACCCTTGCCACGTGGCCACGTCTGCAGAGTGGCTGCTCTGTAAGCCAGTCTTCAGTGCACCATTGGCGTGGAGCTTGCCCTTAGGACTTAGTGGCAGACAAGTGGCGTCCACTCCTGAGCCACGCAGCACAGGCCCCCCAACCCTGGCCTCCCGCAGCACTGCAGGGCTCCCCAGCTATGGCTGGGCCCATCGTGCCCTCCTGACAGCCCCCCTGGGGCTGTGAGCACCGCATCCCACAGGTAGAGGGGGGCAGGCTGGACAGGGCCACCTCCGCCTTGGTTCTAGATGCGTGGGCCGCCGAGCTCACTGCTGTGTTGGCCCAGGCTGTTGGCGATGGAAACTTGGCCCTTGACAGCCCAGGAGAGCAGAGCTCGGGCTCCTCTGGAGTGCATGGGCAACGGGGGTGTGTGTGCAGATGGCCAGCAGCGAAACAGGCCTGTGGGCCGGGTCCCCTCCTGCCCAGGGCTGCTGGGCCAGCACCCTCAAGAGGTGCGGCTCCCGCTCCTATCCCAAGCGCACTGTGACATTTATAAATGTTATGTGCAGGCAGCCAAAACCCGTCCCAAATTGAACAAAGCCCCCGGAGCACCCGCGTGGGCCCCAAGCACGGCAGCAGGCTGCGGCTTTTCCCTACCCGCCGTGGGGCGCAGCCTGGCAGCCACGTTTGGCAGCAGTTCAGTTCTTTATCCAAATGAGTTTGGCATTTTTTTTTTTTAAAGCACCTTTATAACAATTCCACAATGAATATTTATAGGGCAGGGACGAGGGAATGGGCTAACTGTGGCTGAGTGTCGGACCAACGCTCCCTGGCTCCCAGAGGTGCTGTGGAAGGCTGAGCCTGTTTTTCCCTCTCTGCCCCCTGCGAGGAGGCCAGGGAGAGGGAGAGCCCAGGAGGAGCCTCCTGCATGTCTCAGTGAGAGAGGCCTGCCGGGCCTCCTCCCCTCGCTCTGGGCCCACACTGGATCAGGACTGGGGTTGGCTGGAGAGGCACACAGGTGAGCAGCAGTCCTGGAGGGCTTCCCAGAAGCTCCATCTTCAAAGGAGACAGGGAAGAGGTGTTTCAGTAGCCTGTGTGGTTGAGAAAGTTCTGGAGGCAGTGACAAGTACAGCATCTTGGGGGACATAGTGCGAGGTATGCTGGGAAGGGGGTCTGTGGGGGCAGGTATGACACAAGGGCTACAGCTATGGGCTTGGGTGGGGCCTCCAGAGCTAGGTGAGCTGGAGAGACAGCACTGAGGTCCACAGCAAGAACACTGCCGGGCTTCGGGCATTGCTGTGGTTAGGGGCCATGGTGGCAGAAGTGATCTGGCTCCTGCAGGTGGCCGGTATCACCATGAAGGGCCACTGTGGCCCTAGGGGACTTGGCAGCCCAAGTGCTGCTGAGTTTGACCTGTCCCCATCCTATGCCAGGCCCAAGCTGGGCTGCTTGTGTCCCCAAGTTCTACCCCCTGGGCCTGCTGAACTCCCAGGTGGCTATAGTGCCAGGGAAAATGGGGTGATGGCCACGGTGGGGTGAGGAATGTGCTGAGGGCATGGGGAGCTTTGGGGGGTTCACAGACCAGGCCGACAGGCTGCGTGAGCCAGTGTTTCAGCGGGCTCTGAAGACTGCAGCTCTGCCGGAGCCAGGAAACTTCACAGCAATGAATCTTACATTTGAGGCAGGGTCCTTAGAATGCAGCCAGAAGTGGCCCCTGAACCTCTATCTGCCCTCCCCTCCCACTCCTACTTGTGTGAAAGGCTGGGGTCTCTCAGCCCATTAGCACCATGGAGGTGGGAATCCCTTGGCAGGGCCCAGGACCCCGCTCTGGCTTTTATGCTCCTCAGTCCTGCAGGGCCAGCACTGCGAAAACCCGCCCCTGCTCTGCCCCGATGTCTGATGGGGCCTTGGCTGGTGGAGGAGAGCTGAGCAGGACTCAGGGACGCCAGCTTGCTCACTGCCAGCCCTTTCCTGGGACTATGGGGACACCCTTCACAGAGAAGTGGGGCCCTGGGCCCCAGAAACTGTTCTCCACATACCGAGCAGGGAGGGAGGGGTCTTCCAAGTACCGAGGCCACCCTGGACCCCAGGCCCACTCATCCTTGAAGGCCGTGTGGGCCAGGCTCATGGGTGGGCAGGTGCTGACCCGAAGCTGCTGAGTAACCTGGCTGCAGGCACCGAGTGGTGCCGTGTGGGCATCCGTGTCTGATGACGGGAGAGCCGTCACCATGCTGGATGGGCTGTCTCTAGCAGGAGACAGACTGCTCTCTGCTGACACCACAGCAGTGATATACACCTTTCTGTATCCGCTGCCAGGAAGGTTTCCCACTGCTGTGAAGGGAGCTGCGTTTATTCACCGCGTGTGCGCTGTGTGTGTGTGCACACCAGACCACAGTGGGCCCAGGTGCTGTGTGGGGTGGGGGTGGCCGTCCTGTGCCCGTGGGCATTTCACCCGCAGCTCTGCTCCCAGGTGCATAGCTCCTTGGAGCACCCTGTCCCTGGGGTGCCACACACCTGTGTGTCAGGCAAGGGGGTGGGCAGAGGGCATGGCTGTCAGCAGAGGCTGTGGCACCTTTGCCTTCCCTGGGGTCCTAGGCCCCTGCGCACCACCAGCGCTGTTTATCTGTGGCCCTGGCCCCCTGCCTCAGGAGCCTTGTTAGGCTTTAGACTGAGGATGCACCCACCCAGCCTCCGCGCTCACACAGGCCTGAGGAAGGGAAAGGGTCCAGGGCGCTGCGCTCATCCTGGGCACCCCCACTGGTGACCTCAGCAACTGGAAGGGGAAGAGACGCTCCTGGGGTGTGAGCCCTGGGGTCTGCCTCCTTGCCTGTCTCCTCCCTTCGTCTCCCTTTCCCCGCCACCATGACGTGAACAGCACTCCTCCCTCCAGCCTTCACTTCACGTGCCTGCCAAACATGGACAAAGCCTCTGACACTGTGAGTCAGAATAAACCTCTGTAATCTAGGGATGATGGGTGTCCTGTGGCATTGTGAAGGGTGCCTGGGACATGCCCCGGCCCAGCAGAGGGGCGGTTCCCTGGTATGCCCCTGGAAGTGGCTGTGTATCCTGTGTGCTCCTCCCTGGAGACCTGGACTTCCACACCTTCCCTTGCACGAGCTGTCACCTCCCCTGCCCACAGCTCCCTGCCCAGCTCACCGGGAGCTCAGCTGAGGCTCACTGGGCAGCAGGATCCAGGCTGGCAGGGGGCCGTCGGCAGGAAATGAATGTCCCACGGCCAGTGACAAACGGCCACGCATTTGGTGGCTTAAATACACACACTGACTTTCTTGCAGATCTGGACGTCAGAATCGACTGCCAAGGCCTAGGCAGGGCTGATCCCTTCGAGCTGAGAAGCAGAGGCCACATCCTGTCTTTCCTGGCCTTGGAGGGGTGGCCCTCTCTTCCATCTTCCATGCTAACGGTACACCCCCACCTCTGACGCCCTCTGTAGGAACCCCGTGACGATGGGGTCTGGGATGCCACCCATCTCAGGGTCTTTAACTTGGTCTGCACAGCCTGCTGGCCAGGGAAGGTGCTGCAGTCAGGTCCTTGCTCCGGACGTGGGCATCCTGGGGGAGGGGGACGTCCTGCCCGCCACCCAGACAGGGCGCCAGCAGCCCTTGGGGCTAGCGGCAGCCTGAAATGTGCATCAAAATTCTCCCCAGCAGATCTGGCTGTGGCTCCGGGCGAGACCCCAAGAAAGCAGCACCTGGGGCCTTGGAGTCGGGACTGGGCAGCCCCGAGTCCAGGTGTAGGGAAGCTGCGCTCTGTGACTGGCTTATTTTTTGTTTTCAGTTGGAAGTGGAATTCACATAAGATAAAAACGAACCGTTCTGAAGCGCACAGTCCAGGGCATTCGGTCCCCTGCGGTGTTGCACACCCACACCTCTGTGTAGGCCCAGAGCATTCTCACCCCAGGGAAGACCTGAATGCCAAGGGCTAGTCGCCTCCTATCCCCTGCCCTAGGCCCGGGGGCCAGCCTGCCCGCCTCTGCCGGCCTGCCTGTGCCGGACATCTCATGGGCACGGATGCATCTTTCACTTGGCAGCAGGTTTCAAGATGCGTCTGTGTTGTAGCGCGTGCTGCGGCTTCATGGATTTTATGGCCCCAAACTGTTGTGCTGCATGAATGCGCTGTGTGTGTCTGTCCCCCTCAGTGGGTGGGCACTCAGGTTGCGTCCTCTGGCTGGCCACTGTGAGTAGCACACCCATTCACGCGGGCATGTGCCCGGGGTGGGGGGTGGGGTCTGTGGAGGGCCACCCCACTTTTCCCCAGTGCCTTCCCTGGCAGGGTGGTCAGGGGTGGGAGTGAAGCGGAGGCTCTGTGTGGGACCAGGCAGCAGGGAAGGGGTGCCTGGGAGAGAGATGAGAAGGGCCTGTCCTGTTTGAGAGCGAGTGTTCATGGCTACCCCATCCCACATGATTACGGGGCCAGTCCCAAAGAAGTCGCCTGCTGAGTCTCACCGCTTGACTTTGAGGGCGATGTCAGTAGATTTCCTGGGAGCGACAAATCAGGTGCCGGCTCACATCCTGTCCTCAGTGGAGGTGAGCGAAGTCACCTTGACCAAGGTCACGGCTGACCCATCAAGGTGTAAAACAACACGGGTGACACTGGCCTGGGGTAACACCACCAACAGCAGGATGGAGCGTGGAGCTGCTGGGGGCCTCACTGTGGGTGACCAGTGACTTCCCAGGTGTGGGGCAGCTGTCTTGAAAGAGATGCCTCCTACCACAGCCGCTGCTGGCAGGACTGTCACTCCCCGTGGTTGCCAGTGACCCCCGGAGGGGTGGACATGCTGGAAGGGGTGTCCCTATCCTCTGTTGTGCTGACCTCCAGGGGCACTTGCCTGCCGCGCTTGCCCACATAAGCTCCAAGCCCCAAAGCTGCACATGCCTTAGCAGGGCTCTGGTTGCAGGGCTGCAGCCAGAGCCCCTCCCCCACCACGTGCTGCTCTTGGCCTTCGTCTCTTGTGGTCAGTGGATTTATCAGCTAGCTCTTTGGGTCATTCATTCATTCAGTCTCTGGAGCACCAGAAACATGTACGGGGGAACTGAGGGGCGCAAGAAGGCGATGCTTTCTGGGGCCTCCCCCTGACAATGCCACTTACAGGAATCCCATCAGGAGGGGACCTGTGACAACAGGGTAACGGGGGCTGAGCCTAATTGGGCCATCCATAGCTGTACTCTGGAAGCTTGCTCCAATCCCCACTGAAGCCTGGTGAGGTGGCTGCCTCCTAGCTTGTGCTGCCCATGCCAGGACAGCAAGCAGGCACTGAGTGGCAGAGCCCCTGGCTGCCACCTGGGCTTCTTCCACAAGAGCCCAGAGCCTTGACCATGGCTTGCTGATGCCGGTCTGGCCCCTGCAGTGCCCCGTGAGGCACTTATGACAGGCACTTCATGTGGGCTGTGCTGCAGACACCTCCCCACTATCAGCTCAGGAGGGTCTGGGGCCACTCAAGGCCACATGGTCCAGGGTGGTGTGGACGTTCGCTGGCAGAAGCTGCGGCTCCATCGCCAGCCTTGGCTTCTGGGAAGCTGCTCATGAGCTGCTGGTGCCCTGCACCCCTCTTATCCACCACTGTGAAGTCCCTGCACTGGGAGGTGAGGACAAGGGACACAGCTCACTTCCCTAATTCCAGAGGCCCTTGGACTGGAGCTGGCCTCATCCAGTCACCCAGAAAACCCATTCCTAGGTGGGAAGGGTGGAAGTCCCCCCACAGCGCGAGGGCAAGCTGGCTCCTCACCTCCAGGCGCAGACTCCCTTTCTCCTCTCACTTCCTGATTTCCAAGTCTGCTCTGTGTGGCTGGGTCCTGGGCACGGGGCCGACTCCAGACCTGGTGAAAGGGCAGGGCTCTGGGAGGCAGGAAGACAAGGGGCGGGGAACTGAGCTGGCATTTCCTACTCAGTGGTACATTCTGGGAGTGGACTATACCTTCCTGGCCCTCAGTGTTTTCACCTGCAAAATGGGCCTGGAGAGCTCCTTGGTGTCAGCTCTGACTTCCTCTCTCCTTCCCAGGATCTAGTCCCATCCCTGGTGCCCTCTTTCTCTTCTCCAGTGAATCTTGTGGGCAAATAGGAACAGGGCAGCCTCCCACCTGACCTCAGCCCCTCTGACCAGCCATGTCCAGAAGCAGCCTGGGGCCTCTCAGACTCAGCTGGTGCTGTTGGGTTCCACAGTGACTCTCAGAGTGTGGCCATGGGGTGGAGGGCTGGCCCTCTTCATTCAAGATGTTCGTGCCCCAGGCCCGGGCCAGCAGCCTGTCGCCACACCCATGTCACCATGTCACGGCTGCTCTGCACCTGCCCTGCTGTCTGCCCTGCCCTCCAGCCTCACCCTTCTAGGCCGCTGTGGTGGGTAGGTTTGGCCTGGGGGCGCTTCCTCCTATTTCTGCTGGCTTTGTCCTCAAGGCCACCCGGGCCCTGCATGTTCTGCACCCCAGCTTCTTGCAGGGCCTCCCCTGGGGCCACCCTTACAGCAGATCTTGCACTCAGTGCATTTGTTCAACCTTTGTCCAGCACGACAGCCACGAGCCACACATGGCCACCAAGGGGACAGGAGTCAGACGAAGCCAGGTCTGTGCTACGCCCATGCGTTTCAAGAGGCTGCCTGCGTGGTAACCACACGGAACTGCCCAGCTCTGCTTTCTGTGCCTCTGCAGACTTGGCCTCAGGCAGCATCCTCTTACAGGAAGGGGACCTGGAACTGCAGCCCCACACAAGGTCCCCTCAGGCGTCCCCTGGGGTTCCCTGCCAGCAAGCTCGCTTGGAGGCTGGATGACGCCTGCCTGCCCAGACAGCAGGAGCAGCTTGGCAGTGCAGGAGGGAGAGCTTTGCAGGTGGTGTCAGGGGCAAGTGGGCCTCTCCATGCCCATACTCTGGGTGAGGCTGGATGCCCGGCAAGGCTTGGTGTCCTCTCCCTGAGCCTGCTACTGACCTTCCACAAGTGGATCCCCATGTCACTCCATCTACTGTTGTCACGCTTTGCGGTCTTGGGGAGTCTGCAGAGGGGCAGAAGTTCTGCTCAGTGCCACACAGCCTGAGGGTAGAGGATGGGCCCCTGTGCCTGAGTGCAGGCGGGGGGGGGGGTTCTGGCACTGCCCATTACATAATTCATTCAGCTCCAGGATGGGCGCTCACTTGGACTTGGGGTCTCCCAGCCTCAAGGCCCTGATGGTGAGGACCAGTGGAGAGGAGACCAGCAAGTCACCCACCAAGGTGACTGGCAGAGCTAATTACTGGGGGTCTGCTCCACTGCCACAAAAAAGCAAAGCTGTGGGGACCATGGGGGCCCAGGCTGAGTTCAGCATGCAGAGGCCACGGGTGCAGAGGGAGGCAGCGCCCCTCCCTGGCCTGCACCCTGGAGTGCCCGGGTCTCCCAGGGCACCCAAGGAATGGCTGGCACGGCCTGGGAGGCTGCTGCCCCGATGCTGAGGAGGCGCCTCTGGGCTGCGCTAAAAATAGCGGGGGGATTACAAGGTAGGGACAACCGGTGGGAGGCTTGTTAGGGAGGGCAGGAGGGAGACCGGGCTGCCTGGGCCGAGGACAGGGACACCGTCAATGGGCTGGGGCTCCCACCCTGCTTCTGGTTGCCAGGCCGGCCTCGGCCCAGCTGACAGGCTATTTTTTCCCCTGCTTGACTAAATATGGTCAGGGAGCACAGCCCGAGGGGGGCCACTTGGCCGGGCCGCGTGTTTGGGATGCTTGGCTGGGTATATAAGAGCTGCCAAGGTGAGGCTGCCTCTGATCCCGCACCGCCCTGGCCGCTGGGTCAGGCCCTGCCCCTCCCCGCCCCCCGCCGGCTGAGTCTCCGCATGTGGGGCCGCGTGCATGTGCGAGCGCGCACACCCGCGGGCCTTCCCTTTTGTTCCGCCCTGACCTCTACCTTGTGCCGGCCGGCCGGGCTGGGGGTGCAGGAGCTTCCTGCAGATGCGCCCCGAGCGCAAGGTGTGCAGCGGCCAGGCTGCTGCCGCTCCTTCCTGAACTCTGCATCAGCGCCTTCTCTCTCTCTCTCTCTCTCTCTCTCTCTCTCTCTCTCTCTCTCTCTCTCTCTCTCTCTCAAAGGATCTCTCGCTCTCTGTCTCTCCCCCCTCTCTCCCCCCTCCCTCTCTTCCTCCCTCCCTCTCTCTCAGGAGCTCCCTGCTCTGCTAAGTCTGCGCTGCTGCAGGAGGGGTGGGGGGCAGGGGTGCGGAGATGGGGTGCTGGTGTCTTCTTTCTCTCTCTGCCTCCCCCCAAGTGCGGACGCGGGAGCTCGGCCCGCCCCCACCCCTGCGTTCGCAATCGGCTCCGGGAGGAGGCGGCAGGCGCTGCTGCCGCTGCAGCATCTCCCGGGGAGCCGCGACCCTGCGCCCGCAGCCACTGCTGCCGCCGCCGCGGTCACCAGCCCAGCCCGAGGGCGCCCGGGCTCCCGGTGAGTCCCCCAGCCCACGGCTGCAGTCACCCGCCCTCTGGGGTGGTCCCTGTAAACTTGCCCGTGCTGCGGTGGGGGTGTGCCCGCCGGCAAGGTGGGTGCTGGCGCCGAGAGGCTCGGACGCTGTGCCTGGAGTTTTCTCTTGGCGCGTGGCACCAGCCACATTCGGAAAACTGCAGAGCCAGCAGCCGGCAGGGCTGGGCGGGCGAGTCCAGCCGGGATGCGGGAACTTTGACATGCGGGCTCTGCACAAGGAACCAGCCGCCCCCGGTGCCTGGTGCTGCAAGCGTGGATAGGGGTCGTAGCTTGGGGGCGGGGGGTCGGGATGGTGGGGGACAGGGGAGCTCATTTGACTGCAGCAAAGCCCCAGGGCTTGGACCGTGGCTAAACTTACCTTGGAACTTGCAGCATTGACCGCGGAGGGTCCAGTGGGGGCGGGGATCCCCGAGCAAGGCCGGCAGGCTAATCCTGATTGGGGCTCGGGATTTCCGGGGCTCTCCCAGGCCTCGGGGTCCAGAAGGTGCCTGAGCCCAGCGTTCCCAGGGAAGTGCACTCGTGGCTGGGGCCGGGGGCTCCGGAGGGCAGTCTGGGTCTGGGTTCGTGGCAGCCCTGCGAGGAAGCATGGCTTCCGCATGGCTGGGCGGGAGCAGGTGCGAGGGGGCGGGGTGGGGCACAGCCCTCCCTGCTGAGGTCTGCCAGGAGGCCGCTGATGCTGCTCTTCTGCTCAGGTGGAAAACTTTTGGGGAAGTGGCTGCTTCATTTGTGAGTGGGCAGCAGCGCTTGTGGACTCAGGGTGGTTTGCGCTGACTCTCCTGCCCTTTGCACACCCACCCCCCAGTTTCTGCTTGACCCCCTGGTGCCCCCGGAATGAACGCCTAGGGCTGGGGCGTGGGCTTGAACCTGGAGGGAGGCTGGGAGGTGGGGGCTGCCTTCTCCCTTCCGTGACCCATTCCGAGGCTCTCTGGGTCAGGGCAGCAGCTCATGGCAGCCAGGGGCACCCCAGGAAGATGGGAGCTGGGCAGTCTCTGTTGCCCTTTCCTATCCTTGGCTACATGGAAATGAGAAATGACAGCAGCCACGTGGGAAAGGGACACCAGATTCGCTCTTCTGCCCGGAAGCCCCTTCCTGTGTGGGGTACCTTGCCGCACCCCACACGCCTCCCTGGGGGACTCACGCCAGCCCTACCTGCCGCAGTCCCCACAGCCCAGGGACCTGGAAGATGTGCTCAGGTGCCTCTGCACGCTGCGGGCTTTGCGGTGCCCTGGCTCCAGGACAGGGAGTCCGGACACCCTCTGGGCTGCAGTCTCACAGGGGTGGGGGCAGTCAGGTCATGCCGGACATCATCTTGCTGACAAGGGAGAACTGGACATCCTTTTGGGTCCCAGGGCCACCCTTCAGCCCCACACCAGGCTGGGGGCCCAGCTGGACCCTCCCACTCAGCAAATCCTGTTTGTGCTGGCCTGCTCCCTGCAGCCTGCAGCCTGTCCTCGCTCTGCCTCTGCACGGGCACCTGACCTGACACTCTCCTCCCAGGCTCCTGCAGCTCACCTGCAGGCCTCACCCGGGCGGGCGGGGCGGTGTTGAGGCCTTCAAGCCCCTCAGGCTTTCTCCTCCTCCTCTTCCTCCAGACTGAGGGTGGCCTCTCTAACTGTAAGGTCCCATTGACCTCTTCATATTTTCCAGAGTGCCAGCTCCTCACTGGGTGTGGAAGTTAACAGGGGAGATGGGATTCTCTTTCACTCCCAGAGAGATTTCAAAATGCAATGGGAAAATACTGATGTGATTCTGGATTCTGAAGGGCTCTACTTGTACTTGTTAAGTTTACTTAAACTCTCTTTAATGGGTACATTAGAAGCTGGTATGAATGGGGAACTCAGAACCAGGAAGGCGGGCCCTGCTGAGGCTGGGACTGGCACTGTAGCCCATGTCAGCTGGTACTGATGGGGGCTGCTGGAGGCTGGGCGGGCCCAAAGGCCAGGCGAGGGGCTGGCCCTGCAGGGCTGCTGTGCGGTGTGCTGGGCCCTGGGCACTGGGCTGGGCTGCCTGCTCACCACCATTCAGGGAGGCCTCGCTGCACCACAGGGCACAAGCAGCTCCCCAAGAAGCCAGGAGGGGATTGAGGGTGCAGGAGAGAGGGAAGGAGAGCCCAAGGAGGCGGGGCCAGAGCAAGGTGCTCTCCAGTGGCCAGGAGTGGTCGCCTCTCAGAAGCCCATTTCCGGGGACATGAAGTCCATGGATGACTGTCTTTCTCACTGACATCTTCAAGAAAGACACCAAGCCCTCCTCCTGGGGACTTTCATCTGGGAAGGCAGGATTCACCAGGGATCTGCTCATGAAGCTGACAGCCGCCCAGGTAAGGCTTCCCAGCTCACTTCTGGGGCCATTCAGGCTGCCTCCCCCAGTGGGAGGGCTCCTCATGCATCCACAGAGAGTGGAGTTGGGGGTCAGGGAGATGGCTCAGTGGGATAAGCGCTTCCCTGGCAAGCACAGAGAGCGGAGTTGTCCAGCTCCTGGAGAAGGTCACTGGCCCTTGAGGGTGGCAGGCCCACGCTGCTGGGAGCACCCAGCTATTCCCGAGGTCCTACCGCTTCTCTCGGTCTCCACTGCCCTTGGCAGGGACAGGAGGCCCAGAGGAGAGTGAGCGTGGTGCTGCCTCTGAAATCTGGGCAGTGGACGACACTCCCACCTCTGGGATGAGCGCAGGAAGTCTTGTCTTGTTCTTCTGATGCCTAAGTGAGCAACTGTTTGGGAAGGTTATTGGATTCTTGACACTTTCTGGTCTGCGGGGTGTGTGTGTGTGTGTGTGTGTGTGTGTGTGTACATGTAAGTGAGAGAGAGACAGACAGGCGTGTAGTGCAAGTTGGTGATGGAAGAAAGGGTGTCCTGACCCGGCCCAGAGGGCTCAGGGTGTGGGATGGGGTAGGCGCTGCGGCCTTCTCCTTCTCTCTGGAGTGGGGCTGGCTCCTGCCGCTGCTTCCCAGGCCACACACCTGGCTACTGAATGACCTGCTTGGGAAACATACTTCTTTATATGCCCATGTGGACCTGCTAAGCTATGGAATGTAAAGAAGTATGTATTTCAGGCCAGGGACGCTGTCGCCATTCCGAGGAGCAGCCCAGCCCTCGGCCAGCTGCCCAGGCTCAGGGGAACCAAGAGACAGGCTGCGGCCAGGCTAGGGCTGGGCGAGGCTGCCTGGCGGCGGGACATCCGTGTCCCTGCCGGCATTGTTCTGTCACTTTGCCTGTGTCAGCAGGTGGAAGTGCTCATCAGACATTAAATATTCAGTGTGCTGACTGCGGCAGAGGGGAGATGGCCTGGGGCAGGCGTGGGGTCCTGTGTACAGTTGGCGGGGGCCGGGGGCCACGGGGTCTTGGCTTGGAGACTAGGGTGGTGGCAGCTCCGGAGGCTGCACTTCTGCCATCCCGAAAGAGGCCATTCGACAGCTGACAGGACCATGTGTGGTCAGGGGCAGGAGCCTGTAAGAGGTGCAGGAAGAACAGGGGCTCCCCAAAGGAGGAGTGAGATGTGGGGTGCGAAGCAGAAAAGCCACCTCTGTCCGTATGGGGACGCCCTGGAGGAAGCAATGCCTCCTGGTTGCCATCCGGGCTCCGTGGCTGCACAGGTGGAGGGCCAAGGGGCCAGAGAGCCCCACACGGAGCCTCTGCCAGCCCAGGAGTGGCCCCAGGACCCTCCTCTCCCCGCAGAGCCTTGACCACCATGGTGATTAAGACAAAGGGGCTGAACCTGCCCACCCTGGGCCCACAGCGTGCTCTGGAGGCCTGGGGTGATTTGAACTTGCCAGATCTCTGGACTCATTCTGTCCTGCCTGCAGCCAGCCAACATTGCTTTTTCTTTTCCATCAAATCCAAAAGTGCCTTTGTGGTGAAGGCTGGTGAGGTTTCTGCAGAAAGCCGCGTGTGGGCCAGGACTCCTGCTCCAGCCCACCGTCCTGCCTGCTTTGGCGCCAGCCTGTCTCACTGGGGGAAAGGCTGAGCTGACATCCTGTGAGTCCCAGGCGGTGAGGACAGGTTGAAACTGGGAAGCCTTTTCCACAGGGCTGGACCTTCTCGGGCCAGAGAAGGGCAGAGTGCTCTGAGGCCGTCTGGGCGGCCTTGCTGGGCTGGTGGGGCAACCGTGGTTCATTTCTGGGTTTCAAAGTGGAGGCCGCCACACAGACCACCCCCTCCACAGCCTGGGACCCTTCCTGCCTGTGTTAGCACTGCTTTCCAGCCCTAGCATGGCTGTGGTTGTGTGTGGCAGGTGCAGCTGCCTGTCCTGCCCCCGACCTCGGTGGCAGTGTGATCGGGAGAGGCAGGCAGGCCCCCTGCATCAGCTGCTGCAAGCACTGGGCATGGGGGTAGCCATTCCAAGGATCCCAGGACCAAGGCACCAGGGCAGTCTGAGCTTGCGGGAGGCTCCCCTGCCTGGGGAGTCTCAAGGTGACTCATTGAGGTGCTGGCCTCCCTAGTGCAAGTCCCTTCCAATCTCTAAGTCCTCTTCAGAGGCTGTGTTTGCTTGTGACCTCTGCCCTGTGGTGCTGGTGGTGGGCGTGGCCGTGAGAAGGTAGCGCTGTCCTTGCTCACTGCTTCCCTTCTGGCCAGTGTCTCCAGAAGAGTCAGTGCCCTGCACCGCTGGAAGGTCATCTGCCCTACACGCTTCCAGCTCCGGCCACAGGGAGGGAAGTAGCGCAGCATGCAGCCACTGGGGCCGCGGGCGGCCACAGACATACCACTGACTTCCGCGAGATGCGTCTGTCGTACATTAAAGCTTTATTGCAGGATGTGGTGTTTAAATAAAAGCATTAGTGTTTTGGAATTAGGTTTGACTGAGCAGTAAAGCTAGAGGGGTCGTAGGGAGTGAGCCGTGGCCTGCTGGCCATAAATCTCCTCTGGTCTCGACTTGCTGAATTAAAAATGAGCATCTCTTGCATTCCTCCCTGGACGCCCAAGCCCCTCTTCCAGCACGTGTCACTCACCATGGGCTGCTTCCCTGAGGACACTCAGGACCTGAGGGTTGGGGCACCCTGTGCAGAGCCTCCATGTCCTTCTGTAAGCAGGGCCCAGCACCAACGCCGTGGATGCCAAGACTTTGTTCCATTGGGCCTCTGCACGGGAAGAGGCGCAGCCTGTGCCCTCCGCAGGACTTTTCCAGGATGACGCCACCCAGGCATAATGCCAGGGATGGGGGGGACTCTGGAGGAGAAAGGAGACTGTATGGGGACTGGGGGGGCAGAGGTGATGCTCTATCCCTTGGGATGCTCCTGCCAGCTCTGAGGCCGGGGTGCTTGCAGCTGTAATGAGAAAACGCACGCCGCTTTCTCTGCGCTCGCCAGGCCAGGGACGCACCCTCGGGAGCCCTTGAGTTTTCCAGAACCCTCTGGAAGTGTTGGGATCACAGCACTCAGACACTGGGTCTGGACCTTGCTGGGGAACTGTAGCTCCAAGAGCTCCTTGGCTCAGCCAGCAAACCAGCGAGGCTCTCTGTGCTGTGCCCCCAAACTCAGCTATGCTCCATTCCGCATAGAGCTTCGGCATGTGAGGACGACCAGTTCTGAGAGAGGAGCGGGCCTCCCGGGAGGCTGCAGCACTCTGCAGACAGCCAGGAGCTGCCGTGTGGGCAAGGCACAGGTCTGACAAGTCCCTCGTGTTCTTGTAGCTAGGTGGCCCACTAAGCTGTGGCAGTCCTTCTAAAGGGTGGGGGGTGCCAGCGACTCGAATTTAATACATCAAGTGCAATAAAGCATTTATAGCATGAGCGTTTCGAAGCGGGGGTGGGCCTGGTAAGAGCGTTCATAGCGGGAGGCTCAGCGATCTCATCTAGCACTGTCAACCTCACATGAAAAACATCGTGTTGAAGAATCACCTGTTATTAAGCATGATTAGACTGACCACAGGACGGGTGTTTTAGCTGCTGCAGCCAAGTCAAAGTGAACATAGCTTGAATTGCGTACCCCCCATGCACTAATTTAAAAAAGAGAGAAGTTAAGTAATCTTTAGGCTAGGGCATGGCGGAAAAGATACTGGCCAGGAGGGGCCTTTTGGGCCAGGAAGGCGGGAGGGTGGGCAGGGCGGTAGAACTGCACCAGTTGCTGCCACCTTAGCCAGAAGGGTAAGCCAGCAATCGGAGGAACTTGTACCCGCTTACACTGCTGTGCATGTCTGTCTGCTGAAGCCCTCTGACACTGCTGCCCAGCTCCCAGCCATGGGTGCCCAAGAGCAGGACACCTCCTCAGGGAGACCAGGCCTGTTCTGGGAGCACAGTGTCCCCTAGGGATGACTGGGGGCCCTCAGCACATGGCTTTCTGAGGGACCTGGCCTTGCCCACCAGCTTCTGTGCCTGGGGTCCTGGCTGCATCCCACCAGGAGCAGGTGGAAGGGGAAGGGGCAAGGCCAGCAGGTCCTGCAGGCTGCAGTCTGCCCTTTCCTGGGCCTAGCTCCTGGCTGGCCAGAGCTTGGGCTGGGAGGTTCCCCAGCATCCCGTGAGGACTGCTGTCAGTGATCCCTGTCCCAGGCCAGTTGACCCTGGGCAAGCCGTGCCGTGAGGGTGGGGAGGGTGGGAGCTGCAGTAGCCGCTGCAGGAGTGGGGCCGGTTGCTGCTGGAGGCTGCTGGGTGCTGCAGCGCAGCTGTAGGCGCATGCAGGGCCACGCGCCTCAAGGGCAGGGCTGGGAGGCCACCGCCAGCAGCTCGCAGCCAGCTCCACACAGCACATCAAGGCCTCCGCAGAGGCTGGGAAACCAGGCCGACTCCCCAGGCTTGGCGAGGCACAGTTGCTTCGGCCAGCTCTGCCTTCCTCCAAGCGGGCTACCCTGGCTGGGTGCAGCTGCAGCAAAGGGGGAGACAGAGCCTCGCAGATCGCTGAGCCCACCAGGTGGAGAGCAGGGACAGAAGCCCCTGCAGGAGTGCTGCACGGAGGAGTCGCTCTCGCAGCTAGGAGGTGGTCCCCCAAAGTGGTGGAGCGTCTGGGGTCCTTCCCCTAGAGGACAAACCCTGGCTTGGGGCAGGATCTGTGAGGCCTGGGCTGGGCTGACAGATGCGCGTCCAGGTGTGTGTGTGTGCACACATGCTTGGAGGGCGGATTCTGGGAAGAGGGACAGTAACCCGGGGTATTTTTAACTGCAGGGAGGAGCAATGGCAGCTGTCCTGGAGCCTGTCATGAGGGGCCTGTGGGGACTTTGTGAGGCTGAAGGACACCCAGGGCAGATGTGCCGCCTGGGTCCTGTGCCCCTGGCAAGCCTGTGTGCCCTTAGTCATGCCCAGATATGGCCACAGGGCCGTGTGCATCTCCCTGCTAGCCACGACTAGTATAAATAGTCCACACGCTCAGCTGTTCCGTGGAGGGGCTGAGTGGCTGAGCTCAGGTGACTTGGGGCCATAGCCCTAGGCTGCCCCTGAGCCCCACCCCTCCCCGGGGTGCTTGTGGTGGGCAGCGGCAGCTTTGGCCTGGGCAAGGCTCTGAGCTGGCATCTGAGCCCCCTTCTCACATGCCTTTCTGGGTGCTGGGTCTCGGTGGGACCTGGCTGCTGGCTGTGGTGCTGTCGCAAGAGCACAGCAGGGCCTTTGCCCACTAAAGGAGAAGTAGGGACCCCACAGCCCCATCTGTCTCTGGGTGCTCCCTCCTGCACAGGCCACTGCGGCATGCTTTGAGCTCCTTCCGAGGCAAGCTCTGTGGCTCACCTTCAGCTCAGCGAGTGAGTCTCTAACAGTGGCTTTTCAAGCACCTGCAGAGCCCCATGGACCAGATGGCCTTAAGTGAGGGTGCAGGGGTCTCCATGTGGTGCCCTTAAGCACAGCCTCGCAGAGGCGGGGCTGGGAATTCCACAGCAGAAGTCAGAGGCTGGTATGTGCATGGTTGGCACCGCAGGGCCACAGGGCCCTCTGCACATTTATCTGCCCCCATCCCTGGGCTCAGCTCTGGGGGCTGTGGGTCCCTTTCTGCAGGTGGATGGGTGCAGGGTGCCCCCAGGTGGCCCCGTGCCTGCCTGTGCCATCCGTGGCAAGTGGCTCTTCTCACTTGGGGACACATCACTGGCCTCTGTGCTCTGGCCCTGCCCCTCCTCCTCGTGACCTCAGGGCTCTGTGATCACATCCTCAGCTGCGGCACCTTCTTTCTGCCATGAAATCAGTGTGCATGCCGGCTCTGTCTTTGAGATAAGGAGACACAGAGATCCGTCTTGCTGTTTTTTTGCAAAGAACAGCGAAACAACAGCGCGCCCCTTCGGGTCCTGCCTCTCCTCGCCCTGCCCCCTGCTCTGTGGGTCTATTTGAGGCAAAATTTATCTCCAGGAAGGGCCCTATCAATTTGCCATGCTCTTTTGTTGACAAGTTTATTAAAAACCTGGGCCACTCTGTATTAAACTTTTATCAGTGTTGAGAAAAAATACATTTTTTTTAAACAGACAGAAAAGTTATGGATTTGAACTGGACGGGGCTTGTTGGCAATTGGCTGAGTCAGCACTCCTGGTTCTAAGGAATGGGGCTGCTTGCGCTGGGAGTCAGGGTCTCTCTGGAGCTTGCCCCGTGGGGTCTAGCCACTCCAAGTGGAAGCCTCAGAAGCCTCCTGTAGGACAGCCCATGCAAGGTTGCTACAACCCATGGGCTAGCTATGATTCTTGGCTATTTTAATAATTAACCAAAATTTATAATTAAAAATTAATTTCATGGTGAGTTGGAGGGCTAATAGGTCATGCTGCTGCATGGAGAAGTATTAGGTTTTGATGCTTAAATTTTTAAAGCTACGTAGTTTAAAAAAAAAAAAAAAAGGAATGCATCCATATAGTCTTTGGTGATGTCCCCCGGGGCAGGAGGAGCTTGGGGAGCCTGCCTGCCCTGCCCTGCTGTGCGGGAGTGGACGGGGCTGGAGGGGCAGGGTGGAGGGTACCCACCCCCTACCTTTGCCCAGGCCCTAGGTCTCTGTGATGATGATGGTCTAGGGTGTAGTTGGCTCTGCTCTGTGGCCTCTGAGGGCAGTAGCTTTGGCTGCAGGTGTGACCGCTGCGGACTGTCCTTCAGTAAGAAGTTGTTTGGTGTCATATCTTTACAGAGGATGCTGGCCATGAGGTGCTCAGTGTGCTGGGGCAAGTGACAGCTTCTGCTGCTGGGGCGTCCACGGCTTCTGGCCAAAGTGTTTTCCGTCTCCAATGTCCTAGGTAGGCATTGTGAGTGCCGTCTTAGTCCAGAGGGACAAGTGGCCAGGGGCCCCTGCCAAGCCGTGACAGGCCGTGGGGTGGCAGGGGCCACAGGCCCCACGGGCTGGCATCATGCACATGGCCACCTGACCCATGAGCCGTTGCCCTCCACACTTCCCAAGACTCGGTGAGGCCATGGAGGCCCCAAGAACTCCCAGCTGGGAGTCACCCTCTGCCCCAGAAGTCAGGCCTGAGGACAGCTGGCACAGCTGTTCCAGCAGGGTCCTTAACACATGCAGGAGTGCTCCAGGAGGAGGTGGTGGCTGGCCTCCTACCCCACCACGTGGCCACCCCACGGGGCTTCTGGGGTGAGGCTGACCCCTCAGGGAGGGGGTCCCGGGGCACACTGCCTGTTACAGTCTTTGTCTATATCACTGTCTGCTCCAATTATAGCTAATTGGACACACACCACATTTTCACAGCACCTAATTTTCCATTGATTGGAACAGGGCTTCGGTGTTTTCAGCAGCGATTATCTGTGTCTAGTATCAGTTGCTGCTTAAAAACGCTGAGTGTACTTCCCCGTGTGGGATGACTCCATCAGCAGATGTTTTAACACTCATTTAACCATTTGGTTCATAAAATGCACAAACAGTAGTAACTGCTGCCTTGTTCTCTTTGGCACCCCAGTGAAGATAGAGTTTCCAAGGCAGCCAAACCCCAGGACCCAGCGCAGCCCTGCTGCCCCGGAAATGCTACACTCCTCAGCCACACTTGGGCATTTTTCTGCCAGGCCTGGCACCAAGACCTGGGGCACCAGCAGCAGCCCGGAGCTGCCCGTGCCCTTGCTTGGCAAGTGCATTTCTAGTGAGCACAGGGGTTCAGTGGGGGTCATTCTGCTGCTGCCTGGAGGTCTCTGCAGTCCTGTGGCTTGGAGGACCCACAGCAGGGTGGCCCACACAGGAGCGACCCATGTAATAAGGGCTGTGTAGGGCTTAGCAGAGCAGCAGCTTGAGAGGATCCAGGGGCTGGGGAGAGGACAGGACAGCTGCGGGCTACGGCAGGTTCCTGAGCCTGAGAGAGGCTCAGTGGTCTTTGGGAAGTTGTGCTCTTTGGAGCATGCGGCCCGCGGGCCACGGAGGAACTTTAGGTGGCTTATGGGATGTTAGGATCTTGGCCTTTCTCAAAGGAAACCTCATAAGCAATTTTGGAGGAGCAATGGAGCTGTCCCTGGGCAGCCCTGATGGTGGGTGAGATCCATGGGTCAGAGGTCTCTGCCCACCAAAGCAGTACCCAAGCAAGGCTGGTGACCACAAGGTCTGGAAAGCCCCCAGGGGCCCCAGGGGCACAGCTGTGGACACAGCTCCCGATTCTCTCAGGGCCACAGCCTGTAGCTAACCCCTTTCAGCCTCAAACCAGTGTGTTGACAGCTTGTTGGAAGAGAATGACCAGGACTGTCCCTGGATGGGCCGGTGGGGGGAGGCTGGCTTGCAGGGTGGGTGGACCTGGCCTGGGCTGCCCCAGCCTCAGCGTCCTCCTAACTGGGTGACTTGGATGGGCACCCCAGGGCATGGGGGGAACCACAGGAGGCAACAGCCATGGTGTTTAGGGCTACCCTGGGCCCCCAAGGAGTTCAGGGTTGCTTGTGGTGAACCACCACAGTAACAGCC
>NW_004524770.1:1646772-1647936 GCF_000260255.1 Octodon degus | reverse complement strand
CCTGACTCACTGCTGGGCACACATGGCATGGTGAACCACCACAGTAACAGCCTGTGGTATACCTGACTCACTGCATGGCGCCTTGTGAGTGCAGTGACCACCTTCTGCCAAGTGTATTTATTGGTGAAGGCCGGGCCCCTCCCCTAACCAGGCAGAGGGATGATAGGGGTCCTGTGTTCCCTTGGCCTCTGGCTCCTGTCCCCTTGCTTGGCTTCACAGATGGTACTGCATGGGGATGGGCCAGGCACATGGTGATGAGAAGGAGACCCTGAGGAGTGCGGTGGGACAGCGCCAGGCAGGAGAGGACAGTTTGGTGCAAGTGCAAAGGTCTGCTTATTTGGGGAACTCCTCCAAATCTGGGCACAGCTGGGCAGAAATCAGGGCCTTCACAGGGGCCAAAGGGGATGCCAGGGCAGCAAGGGAGGGGCCCTGCAGTAGCAGCACAGAACTGTCCTGGGGTGGGATTCGTGCCCAAGGGGGACAGTATCCACATCCTCTTCCTTGATGCCCTGCCCCCAAGCAGCCGAGGCTCAGGGCCAGATCCGGTGGTGGCCGAGTCCGCTGCTGCTTGTCAGGCCTGCTCCACTGGGACTACCCACGTGGTGATGTGTAGACATGTGAGGCTGTGGTGAGGTCCCAAGCTGCCTTCATCATAGGACAGGTGGGGCTGGCAGGAGGCTGGCTTTTGTCCTTTACCAGAGTAAGGAGAGGAGTGTGTGGGGCTGAGGGTGCTGCGGTAGCACCCTCCTGCTCTAGTGGGGTGCAGGCCTGGTGGCCCTGCAGCCCCAGAGAGGCCTTCAGGGCAGCATAATACTGAGCTTTGGCTGTGGGGCGCAGGGGATACTGAGGCAGGGGTGGTCGGGGAAGGCACCAAGGACCCTGGAGCTGGAGCGGGCATGGGGATGGGTGCCTCCTGCCCTGCCCTTCCCAAAGGGCCCTGGGATAGGCGTGGCAGTGCAGCCTGAGCCTGCAGCCTTGCGGGGCGGCTGGAGAGAAGCACTCTGCGGCACTGAGGAAGGTCGCCCCGCGCTGCTCAAGACAGGCCGTGCTCCCAGAGGGACATCCGTGCACACCCACAGGACAGTGTCCCCGCACTGCCAAAGCCACTCCGCCCCTTCCTTCCTTCCTTCCTTCCTTCCTTCCTTCCTTCCTTCCTTCCTTCCT
>NW_004524770.1:1640909-1646077 GCF_000260255.1 Octodon degus | reverse complement strand
TCTTTCTCTCTTAATATATTTAGTACAGGGTCTCACTGCACAGCTTGGACTCATAGTGATCCTCCTGTTTTCAGCCTCCCCAGCACTGGGATTACAGGCGTGTGCCACCACGCCTGGACTTGGTCACCTGCTCAGAGCATCTGGGGGCGGGGCTGGCATGGCATGTGGTGCCAGGGATTGAACCCTGGTCCCTGTGCTTGCTTAAGCAGGTGCTTAGCCTGCTGAGCTATCTCGCCAGCCCCTGGGGACCTTTTTAAACTAATATTTAAAAAAGGAGGTTCTTTTGGTCACTAAGGGGAGCTGACATGGCCCGGGGGTCTTGGTTGCCTCCAGAGTCGATGCTGGTGGCGGGGGCGCAGGGCCCCAGTGAGGGCCGGGCATGGGCTCCCAGCTTTCCTACTGTACTTCTCAGGCTGTGTGAAGTGGGGTTCCCCACAGCAATCCAGCCTCTGCCCCTCCAAAGCGTCCCTCCCCTGTGTGAGGAGCCCACCATCTGGTCCTGCCTACCAAGAGAGCCTGTCGGGACTCAGCTTGGCTGAAAGCACATGCTGGGTGTGCTGGGGAGGGCAGCAGCACAGGCCCAAGCTGTGGGCTCCTAAGCCCCAGATGCTGCTCACCACAGGCAGGAGCCCGGGGGTCTTGGTTGCCTCCAGAGTCGATGCTGGTGACGGGGCAGGGGGTCTGGACCAAGCCACGGTGTCACTGCTTCAAGTCCAATGCAAAAGGCAGGGGTCCCCAGGGCGCAGGCGCCACCTGCCTGGCTGACCCTCCCAACACCTTTTGGCCCTCACAGAAGAGGAGCCATTGGGGAGAGGTCATGAATATGTGACTCTGTGTGTGTGTGTGTGTGTGTGTGTGTGTGTGCACTCACAGGCTATGTGGGCCCTCATACTGAGTCCTGCAGATCTCCCGGGAGCCCCTCAGCCACGTGGTTCATGGGAAGGCGGAGCCAAGGGCCTGTGCCAGGCGGTGCTGCCTCCTCTCCAGCCAGATGCCCTCCTGGTGTAGTCGCCCTCTCTGCGGAAGGTGCAGTTCCCTGTGGACCCGGGAGCCGAATGCTTTGCTGAAGCTGGTAAAATGGAACCAAATCAACTGTTCAATGGATTTGGTCCCCTTCAACCAGCTGTAGCTGCGCATTGACCGCACCGCCCTGCTGGCCGGAGGACAGCAGCCACGCCGAGGACCCAGCGGGAGGCCCGGGCAGGGCCAGCAGGCCAGCTGCAAGTAAGCGAAGCCCGGGTGCTGCGGGGCCTGAGAGCTCAGTGTGGGCCAGGGGGCAGGTGCCCGCGGAGCCGGACGCCTCCCCACCTGATGCGGCCCGTGCCGAGCTGACCCAACCCAGGTGTCCTTGCAAATAAATACTTGTTCCCCATTCAGAGTTTTGCTTGAAAAGTCCTGGAACCTGGGAAGATGGGACTGGGGTGGAGGGGCTGCCACTTTCTCCGTTAGAGTGACTTCTGTGTGGGCCTCACCCTGAGCCTTTGCAAGCGTGACATCTTGTTGGCTGATGCCTAAGGGACACCATGGGCATGGTGGTGTCATCTCTGGAGGTCTGGGCCCCTGGACCCTCTCAAGAAGCTGGGGCTGGTGCCCCAAGAAGGGCCACTCAGCAGGTCCCCTGGCTATGGCATGTGGCACAGAGAACCCTGTGAGGCCTGCTGGGACACAGGCAAGGCCACTAGTGGTTACAACTGCTGCTGGCCAGGGAGGAGACATGAGGCTGTATGCCATGCAGTTGTGTGTGAGGATACTCAGAACCACTGAGAAGGACCCCATAGACGTACCTACTGGACATGGCCTGGCACTCAGGACACGGGATGCTGGGTACCTGGGGCTCCCCGCTTCTGCCCAGAGTGACACTGCTTTAGTTCAGGGTCCACAGTGGCTGCCCAGAGGCAGGCAAGGCTGGGACAGGGTCCTGGGCGGGACAGATGCGGGTGGGAGGGCTCAGCAGAGGGCAGGTCCCAGGATGGGCTCTGCAGAGCCAACACCGCCTCGCAGCCCGGCCTCAGCAGCTCTTGCTAGCTCCCAGGCTCAGTGTAGCCCTAATTGCCTCGTGGCTCTGGCATCCTTCACACATAAGTGTCCCTAACGATAGAGAAAGTCAAGAGGCTGTAGGCCACAGGGGCCACCCAGGACTGGCATGGGGAAGGTGGTTCCTCCTTCTGTACCTGGCACACTGCGGTTTGGGACTGTGTGGCCTCTGATGGCCAGGGGCCCCCTACACCCCACACCTCCTTGAGTGGAAGGAAGGACAGCCAGGCCCTCCTGGGGTCTTGGCCAGGGACCTGGGGGCCTCTGGGAGGTTCCACTGCGGAGCCTCTTCATAGCTCCCATGTAGTCAGCAACCTGTGGGCTGGCCCAGCCCCAACCAACCAACCCAAGCGGCATCTGGGCAGAATGCTGTTCTGCCTGTCCAGTGGTGGGGCCAGTCCTGCGGCGAGAGGGAGGTTTGGGAAATTCCCGCCCCAGCTGAAGGTCTGGTAGGAGCCCAAGGTCAGCCTCGGCCGAGTTCACCTCTGTTCCTACCCAAATAGCTCTCTGTGTCATGCCAAATGCTTCATCTGGGTGAGAAATGACAGCAACACCCACCCACCCCAGGACAGGGCCAGGCCCACCCGCCCCAGGGAGGAATCCCTGGCTCTACTTTTCAGTTGATTAGATGTGGCTCATGCGTAGTTCAAGTGGGGCCAGACAGGCCAGTGAAACACCCCTGGAAGGCAGAGGTGGTGGTGGCTGGAAACATCCTTGTGTGGCCTCAGCGCCCACTCAGGGAACCCCAGATGGGTGGGGGCTCTCACAGTGGTCCAAGGCGGGATAGGGCATTTGCACTTGGCCCAGCCTGGCTCCCCCTCGCCACCCCAGCTGTGCTGTGCCTACACGTGCCAGCAGCCACACACTGCCCACTGCCCACTGCCCACTGCCACAGAGGGCCCTGTGTAGCATGGCGAAGGCTCCAACAAGAAGAGGGTCGTGTGAGAGCCGGCCCAGCTCCCAGCCAGGGGTACCCCTGCAAGCTGTGCCGCCTACACCATGCACGTCAGCTCTGGACCACCCAGCAGGGCACCTCCGTGGGGTCTCCCGCGAGGATCAATGGCCCTGTCCTCAGCCTGGCTGGGTCACACTTTTCCCGTGTAGTCTGCGCTGTGGCTCTGCACAGGCAGCAGGACAAATGATACGGATCACACGAGAACCCCAAAGAGCCCCTGTGCTGAGCAGGCAGCAGGTGGCCAGCTGCCCAGGGCAAACAGTCAGGGGGTACTTAGCCTGGAGTCTCAGCACACCACACAGCCAGATAGCACGTACCAAGTGGGCTGGGATCAGGGATCTGATAAAACTTTATTTACAGACACTGACATTTGAATTTCATGTCATTCTCGAGTCATGCAGTATTCTGTTAATTCTTCCCCTAGTCGTTGAATGTCTAGGCCCTGTGTAACTCCCAGGCCTGTGAATCAGACTGGGGAAGAGTTCAGAGGTCAGATGATCGCTGCTGGGCTGCTGGGCTTGCTGGGCTCCCTGGCCAGCCCTGTGCATTCCCGGCTTTCCTGATGCTATTATTGCGAAGCCACGCCCACCTGCCAGCTGAGGAAACTGAGGCAGAAGCTGGCCAGTAGGTGGCAGAGCAGAGTCTGGAGCAGGCCACATACTTAGGGCAGGTGTACGGAAGAAATGGCGCAGCTGGGAAGGGGCCATGGCTGGCTGCAAGAGTCTGTCCCCAGGCGCTGTCTTGCTCTGGGAAGGCAAGGCGCTGCCGGGACTGCTGTCTCTGGTGCTTTGCTGCATGCTCAGCTGTGTTGGGGACCCCAGAGGATCTTAGGGGTTCCAGAGAAAGGAGGGCAGGCAGGAAGGGGCCTGTGCTGGGGAGAGTTTTGTGTTTCTGGGGCTCTGGGCTCCACCTTGTCTTCTAGGGGAGGGTGAGAGTCTGACCCCCTGCCAAGCCCTGGATGCTTAGCATGGGGGGGGGGCGGGGCCGACGGCGGGCAGAGGTGACTCCTGGGACGG
Source organism: Octodon degus (assembly GCF_000260255.1). Taxonomy (NCBI): domain Eukaryota; kingdom Metazoa; phylum Chordata; class Mammalia; order Rodentia; family Octodontidae; genus Octodon; species Octodon degus. The sequence goes on along the minus strand of NW_004524770.1, from coordinate 1,642,072 downwards.
GCAGCAGTGCTGCTCCGCACCTCGCAGCAGGTCTTGGACGGGCTAAGAAAGCCCTGGGGATCGTTAGGAACACAGATTCCAGGCCCTGGCGCCCTCCTGAATCAGATCCTGCAGGGTAGGGTCCGGGAGCCTGAATTTTGCCAAGAGAGTGAGTTACTCTTAGAGCAAGACACAGACCTGGACCCCTGGGGCCGGGCGGGGGGGGGGGGGCTGGAAGCTGTGGACCCCTGGGGCCGGGCCAGGGCTGGAAGCTGTGCAGCTCCCACTCAGCAGGAGACTCAGTTACACAGCCAGGTCTGCGGGGGCCTCTGGGCCGGGCCAGGAGGAAGCCCCACACCAGCCTCCATGCAGTCTGGGTGTCTCTGCCTGGGGCCCAGGGCTCTGCTGACCTCCTCACCTGGCCCTGAGCTTTGCGCGGTGCCTGGGCACCAAGTTTGGGCATCCTGCAGCTCCTCAGCAGCACCCTCTTCCTGCTGAGCTCTTCCCTCCTGCTGCCCACACCCGGGCATGCAGGGCTCGCCAGGGGTCCTGTGGTTTTCTCGCTGTCTCTGCCCAGCACCCTGTCCCCTCTCAGGCCCCACTGACATGTCCTCAGCCTCCACGCTGCAGCACTTGCAGGAAGACGTCTGTATGTTGTATGCTGGGCCACGGGGCTTTCTAGGCGTCCCCTCACAGCCCTGTGCCCTTGCCTCTGGCTAGGCTCTGTCCTCAAGGAGATCTGTGCGGGAAGCCAGCGGCTAGTGTGGAGGCAGAAGAGTCTCCAAAAGCCTGCATGGTGGGGACCCGGAAGAACTGGGTGGCCCCAGCTTTGGAAGGGAGAACCCATGGTCCCAGGAGCTCCTACCTTCCTAGAGAAGGGAAAATGGCCCCTGTGAGGTCGTGAGTGCCAGCTCCTGCTTCCCCTGTGCCCCAGCAGGCACGCTGTGCACCCAGGGCCTCTGCTGACAACCTGGGTCCGGGTTTTAGCACCTCGCCCTTGAGCCCGTGGGGCAGAGCCCCGCCCTCTGGCCCTCTGCTCCTCCCCCTGTGCCCATGGGTCTTCCTGCACACCTGGCTGGGCACCCCAGGCTCTGGGGTGGGAATTCTAGTCCCTGGTCCTGCCTGGCATGTTTATTTCCCACAAGTTGTCCCTGAGATATCTGTTACTATAATTTAGTAAAGGC
>NW_004524770.1:1637832-1640645 GCF_000260255.1 Octodon degus | reverse complement strand
AGAGAGAGAGAGAGACAGAGAGACAGAGAGACAGAGAGAAAGGGAGAAAGAGAACTTCACCCTTTCGTGTCATGGGTGGTGGCTGGAAATTCCTCTCTGCCCACACTGGCACTCCTGTCACAGCCCATGACACTGAAATGCAAAGTGCAGTCCTGGCGGGAAAGCCCCCTCCTTCCTGCTGGCTGTGGCGGGGCTGCCAGTCCTGTTGCTCAAGCTGCTGCAGAGGCCCTTGCTCGGCTTCCGGAGGTGCCCGGATGAAGACACGCTGCCCCTCAGCTTGGAACCCTGCCGGCCTTTCTTCTCCTCCTGGGTGTTCTGGGGAAATCCCTCCGTGTGCCTGGACTTTGGAGGACAAGGATGACCACAGAGTGCGGCCACGGCCATGCAAGGTTCTGTCACCACGCTGGCTCCAGCACCGTGGAAGGCACACGCCTGACATGCACGTAGCACACACAGAGACACATGTTTGTGCACCCTCATGCGCACCCAAGCACTCACAGAAGATGCACACACGCAAGCACAATGCACGCAAGGCTCTCGTGTGCACACAGGAACATGGATGCACATCCCAACACTCATTCACACGTGCGTAATGTGTACACACAAATGTATACATGCACACGTTTACATGTGCACAGGTGTGCACACACAAGACCTCCACACTTATGCTCACACAGATGCATAGAGGAACACACGACACATTGTCACACGCCCACACACAACCACACTATGCACTAATGTACACTGGCATATCTGATAGGTTCTGGCCCTGGCATGAATTGCTGAATTATTAGGGTGGTCATCCAATATGGCCGAAGCCCTTAAAACAACAGCTCATCTTCCCAGAGACCGCCTCCCCCTTCTTCTCCAGCTCAGCCCAGGGTGCAGTTTCCTTTCACCCTTCCCGCCACCTCACGGAAGGCCCCAGTCAGCCCCTCAGGTGTATCTAAACGTCCCCCTCAAGCCCCGCCCCTAACAAAAGGCAGTGAAAGCCTCAGCCTCCCTTTGTGCCACCCCAGAGAATTCCTTATCTTCCCAAATTCTCTCCGTGTCCTCCAGGACAATGAAGCCTCTTTCCCTTTTCCCGTCTGCCTGTTTCTCTGCTGCGACACCGTCAAAACCTACCAATATCCACACATGTATACACACAAGGGCATGCATGCACATGTACAATACATGCTTCTGTAAGTGCACAGAGACACACGATGCACAGGACACACAGGTACGCACGCACACCTATGTGCACAGTCCACGGTCATATGCATGAACACATGCACAAGTACACACTCATCTGCACACGCAGCCTTTCCCACTCCTCCAGTGTGTAGAGCTATGCTGCATTTTTTTTTTTAAACTTTAAAGTGAAGAGGGCCAGCCAAATAGCTTAGCAGACTAAAGTGCCTGCATGCAGAGGGAGAGGCTGAGGGTTCGATCCCCCAGCCTGCCTCTCGGGATGACAACTGAGACTGGGCGTGGCAGAGGGCACCTGTAATCGCAGCACTTGGGAGGCTGCAAGCAGGCGAATCACTACAAATCCGGTCTAGGAGTGAGACCCTGAACACTCTGCAGACCCTTCCCTAAAATACAGAAAAAATAAAGAGAATAGAAAAATTAGATAAGACTTTAGAAATGGTACGCAATTTAAAAAATAAGACGCGAGGCATTCAGCAGAGCTTGTGTGTTGCTCACTGCTGTCTTCAGTGCAGTTGCTTAGATTACAGATACAAGCATATAAAACGGTCAAAGTAAAAATTTTAAAGCATTAACTGCTCCTTTCAAAATACTGACAGAAATTAGTAGTACAATCATCTTAGCTATCCTGTGTATATATGTATGATTTTTTCTCCTTTCTTTCTTCCTGTATTTTCTCCTTCCTCTCATCCCAATTGTTCCTTTCTTATGCTCAGTTTCTTTTTCTTTCACTACATCTATTGTGCCTTTCAGCTGTTATCTGCTCTTTCAGGTTCTTACACTAGGAAGACAATGTGATGTTTACACATGTGGGTCTGATTTATTTCACTTGTGAGTATGGTCTTTAGCTGCATCCATTTACCTACAAAATCCTCAAGTTTATCTTTATAGCTGAGCAGTACTCCATTGTATAAAAATACCACATCTTTTTAATCCATTCTTCAGTTGATGGGCATTTGGTTGTTTCCAAGATATAGCTATGACAGATTGTGCTGCTATAAACACGGGTGCGCGTACATTGCTGTGGTATGATGTTTTGAGTTCTTCTGGAAGAATACCCAGAAGGATTGAATGGGGCCTCTAATCCTACTTTCTTGTGGATTCACCACGTTGATTTCCGTACAGGTCGCACCGTCCGCGCGCCCACCAGCAGTGCTACGCTGCAGTTCGCCCCTCCGTAGGTAGGGCTCCAGGGCAGCATTGCCTGCAGGGTGGGTGAGCCATTTCCCAGAATCCCCAGCTCCCTGCCCCTGCCCCACTTTTCCTCCCTGGCACCCCTCTTCAGCGCAGCCCCTGCGGCCGGCGGAGCGTGGGGGACCCTGTGCAGCAACCAGCCTGCCTGCGGCTGGAAGCGCGGGTCACACCCACTGGGAGAGCTTGTCTTCCTCTTTGGCTTGGGAGGAAGAACACAGCTGGATTTGAGCCCTGGATACAACAGACCAGCTCTCAGGGCCGTGCTTGTGGGAGGACGGGGGTCTCGGCCTAAGATCCTGCTCAGAACCATGATCTGGGAAGGGCCTGGGTGGGAGGAGTGGTACAGGAGCGAGGCGGCCTGGGCGGCGACGCCGGGAGGCGCCTAGGTGCTGCCGCTCTGGCTAGACGAGGGTCTGGATCGCCCTTGG
>NW_004524770.1:1598476-1637591 GCF_000260255.1 Octodon degus | reverse complement strand
GGGCCCGGGTGGGGCCTTGGGAGAGAGGGGCCTTGTGAGGGAGGGGCCCGGGTGGGGCCTTGGGAGGGCAGGGCCTTGGGAGGACGGAGCCTTGGGACGGAGGAGCCTGGGTGGGGCCTTGGGAGGGAGGGGCCCGGGTGGGGCCTTGGGAGGGCGGGGCCTTGGGAGGGCGGGGCCTTGTGAGGGAGGGGCCCGGGTGGGGCCTTGGGGGGGAGGGGCCCGGGTGGGGCCTTGGGAGGGCAGGGCCTTGGGAGGGCGAGGCCTTGGGAGGGAGGGGCCCGGGTGGGGCCTTGGGAGGGCAGGGCCTTGTGAGGGCGGGGCCTTGTGAGGGAGGGGCCCGGGTGGGGCCTTGGGGGGGAGGGGCCCGGGTGGGGCCTTGGGAGGGAGGGGCCCTGGTGGGGCCTTGGGAGGGCAGGGCCTTGAAGGGCGGGGCCTTGGGAGGGAGGGGCCCGGGTGGGGCCTTGGGAGGGCGGGGCCTGGGAGGGCGGGGCCTTGGGAGGGAGGGGCCCAGGTAGGGCCTTGGGGGCGGGGCCTGCAGCAGGCTGGGTGAGGAAAGGCAGGACCTTGGGGAGGGAGCCCTCCTCCCAGGAAAGAAGAACCTTCCGAGGATTGGAGGGGGTGCACTTCCTTTGTCCTGTAGATTGACTGTAATTTGCATATGAGGGTGTGTCGGCAGGACTAGGAGGATCTAGAAGACTGAGCGGGACCTCCTGGGCACGGCTTCCATGGGCTCCTATTGAGCATCTCCCCCTTGGACCAGGATCTGGGGTGTGGGGCCGATGCGGTGCAGAGTCCCTCCTTCACGCTCTCGTGCGTCATTTGCTCTTCTGTGCACTCACAAAGCCTCCAAGCTGGGTGGTTTCCAAGTCCACTTGAAGCTATGTCTTTCTTGGAACAAGCAAGGGGGCAGGACCCACTGTTACCTCCCCACTTTACAGATGGGGAGACTGAGGCACACGCAAACACCTGTGAGGTCACCCAATCTGCGGGACGCCGAGCCTGCCGAGGAAACTGCCTGAGAGCCCTCCTTACTGAGTACCATCTGCTCACCAGTTCTGCATGATTTTATAAAAACATTTTTGTTTCCAAACAAAATACAGGCAGAGAATGCCTCCCCAGCACAAAGCCGACTCAGTCTCAGCCGCGCAGAGCTCCTTTCCCGTCAAGGGCTGGGCCCGCCCCCACCCCCTGTCCGGAGCACCTCTGTTCAGCCCTCTGCAGGAACCACGCCTGTGTCTCTTCCCTAAACTGCGCACGGCTTAGCCTTGCAGTTAAGGTTTTCCACGGCAGCGAGGCACAGAAGCAGAAACACAGGGCTGGGGGGACCCTTTATTAACTCTGAAGACTTGGAGAAGATGGTGGCCTGGAGGTGGGAGGGCCTCTGCCCTGAGACAGGGACGCTGAGGCTTTAGGGACTTTTGCTAAGGATGGCGTTCGAGGGATAAGGCTCAGTGACGCGCGAGGAGCTGACCGGAGGCTCGCTGTGTGCAGCAAAGCTGCGAGGAAGCTGCATCCAGGGCTGGAGTGCGGCCGAAGGAGGAAGCGGTCGCTTGGGACATGAGCTGCTGTTTGGGATTCAGATATGTTGGATTAGGGCCATGATAATGTAGAAGTTCTTACTCAGGCCGGAACCTATCACTCACCTCCTTCTTAACACTTGATGTGGACATCTTTATGTCTTATTTATTTATTTATTTAGTACAGGGTCTCGCTATGCAGCTCAGACTCGTAGTGATCCTGTCTCAGCCTCCCCAGTGCTGGGATTACAGGCGTGCACCACCACGCCTGGTTTTGTTGGCTGGCACGGTGTGTCCAGAATTCTGGGGCGGGCACGGTACGCCATCCCAGGGATTGAATCCCGATCCTTGTGCTTGCCACGCAGGAGCCTAGACAGCCAAACTATCTCCGCAGCCCTGCGTCTCCTTTAACTTGCAGTCCTCCACGCGCTTTCCCTCCAGCGTCTCTGCTGAAGGGCTGGGTTTCGGCAGCAACTGGGGGTTGGCTAGCAGGCCCCTCTGTCCTCTGAGCTTCCTGCGCGTCAGCTGTGGGACCCAGACCGTGCTGCATGGGCTCTGTCTCACCTACGCGAGGCCAAGGAGCGCCATGCTCTGCGCGGGTGCTGAGAGGCCCTGGGGCGCGAGATGGTGGCTCCGGAGTTACCAGTTCACTTGCACCCCGCAGCTTTGATGGAGAACCCCCTCTGAGCTCTGGCCATCTGCAGAGCCCCAGCTCCCAGTGGGTGGGATGAAGCTTGAGGCTTCCCCCTCAGCCACTTTTCAGGAGAGTTAAGCGCTACCCGAAGCCTGCCTGGGCGTGCAGTCTGCTTCTTGAGCCTCACAGTGGAGGCAGAGTCAGACTCTTTCTTGGAACCTAGAAGGGCATTGAGGAGAGGCCCAGGGCCTGCTGAACCGGAAAGCTTTCAGGAAAAGGGAAGGAATCCTGCACAGCTGAAGATCCAGGGTCTAAGCAAGAAGCATACAAGCTTGGAAGGAGGGTGAGACCGACTGCCAGAGCAGCAGGGCACATGTGTGGAACAGCCGGGAGGGCAAGGAAAGGCAGCTCCTTCTTCGCACTTCAGACCTCACCTGCCTTTGTCCTCAGGAGCACATCCATGCTGGAACCCAGCTCTGAAGGCTGCGGCGTCCTCACACTTGCCACCTCCTTGGTGGCCCGTGTTAATCTCAGCAAGGATTTGAAGGCTGTGCCAACACGTGGCGCGTGGGGCCTGGAGTCAGGGAGCCGATCTCCAAGTGCATGGCCCACTGGGTGACATTCCAACTGCCCTCTCTCTTGGCAGGCATGGCACCGTGTGCAGGGAGGGGCTGGTTGGTGAGCTGCGCAGGAACGTGCTTCAACGAAGCAAATAACTTCTTGCAGCTATTCCAATTCTCTTCTCTTCAGAAAGGGATGAAGAAGGTGATCTACTTTGCAGAAGGCTGAGGTGCTGACCGCAGGGAGGACAGGGTCTCTATCAGGAAAAGGAGCTAAGGTTCTACCGCAGCTATGGTTGAAATCTCCTTACTTAATAAAAATGATTGCTCTCACGTTTGAAGGGAGGTGTCACTAAGGATTAGTGGATTTGAAGGGTTTGGGCGGTGTCAATCAATGGCAGCAATCACCTTTGGGGTCTAAGTCCTGGGCAAGTGCAGGTCTCACCAGGCTGGCTCCTGAGTCCTTTATGCATAATCTGCATGCAATAAAGAGCACAGAGTTTAAGTGTGAAGTTTGTCAAGTTCCAACAAATTATGCAGCCATGTACCCAGCATTGCAACCAAGACGTGGAACCTCCAACGGCCCGGAGACATCCTGTGAGCTCCCCTGAGCCAGTGCCCCGGGGCGGCCGAGCGCTGACTTGCTCACCTGGCCTCGTAAGGGAAGCCATGCTGTGGGCGGTGGGCGGGCGGGCAGCCTCTTCCTCCCCCTCAGAGCCTGGCTCCCAACTCCCTGCGCTGCCGTCGCCACCGTAGCCTCTGCTCCTCCCCGCTGCCAATCAGTGCTTCAGCACACCAATGTCACGTCACCTGCCAGTGGGCACTCACAGTCACCTGCTGCCTAGATCCCCACAGAGACAGATTGGCCTCCACCTGTGAGATGTGGGCCAGGGGTCAGCTGCGAGGGCTGTGGCTGCAGCGGTCGCCTCCCCTCGTGTATCCAGCAGATGGGCACCGAGCTGGCAGAGGGTGTACATGCGGCTCAGAATTTCCTTGCTCCGGCAGCCAGAGGATCCCAAGTGGGACGGGCGTGGAGCCCAGGGCGCCTTCGCTCCTCCATACTCCACTTTCTTGCAGGCTGGCTCCGCTCTGGGGCAGCTGCTCTCCAGAGCGTGGCCAAGGTGGTTCGTAGCAGCTGCAGGCTCATGTGTACAGCCGGGGAAGCAGTGTGTGTTGGGCTCGGGACTGGGTGATTTCAAGAGATCCAACAGCAACCTCACGGTGAATACTTTCTATTGACCACATCTGCGTCACCTGACCTCACAGAGGTGATAGGAGCCCCCCCTCCACCCCTAGAGCCACCCACGCTCCCAAAGAGGAGGGCTGTTACAGAAGGAAAGAGAGTAGGCAGGAGGAGCAAAAGCTGCCCAGCACCTGCAGCCACCCTTAGTGCCCGAATATGACAGCCATGGCCAGCGACCCACATGTGCCACTCGGCAGCCGGAGGGTTAGCTTCCACGGCTCTGCCATCTTGGTGCAGTGGTGGGCGGAAGTTGAACTGCCTTCCTGTGCTTTGACCTTATTTGGACTCTAAAAATAAGTAAAGATAGGAATATTAGAATGCTGGTGCTAGCAACAAGAAGCAAATGTTTTGCTAATGTAATCCAGCTGAGACGGGATGACCTTGTCTGAGCAGCCCGAAGGGGGCAGCTGCCTTCTGCGCACGTGAGGGCGAGCGTGGTGTCCAGTGCTGTGGCTAGGAGGCTCTGCTCCTCACTGTGAGGGCAGCGGCCTCTCTGAAGCACACTTGCTCTGTGTCGGCAGAGGTCATCTGGGAGTGAGTCGTGGTCTGATGCCTCCCGAGGGACTCCTGTGCACCTCCGTGGCTGTGTTGCACACCCACTCGGAGAGACCTCCCAGGGAGGAACGGCACTCTCAGGGGAGAGACTGCAGGGTGGGTGGGTGGCACCGATGGGTAGAACCGGAGGCAAGAGGGCAGGCAGGAGTGTGAGGAGGGCCCCTGCAGGCATCCATACCTCAGCGGTGCACTTTCTGCCACTCAGGAGAAGCCTCACCAAGGAGCCCGCTGGGAGGCAGCCAGGAGCCTGAGCTTCAACCCCAAACCAGAGAGAAAGTGAAACAACACATATGATTTGGTGAAAATGTTGCTTTCCCGACAAATGGCTTCTCCACCTATTGTAAAGCTGGGCCAGAGAAATACAAATAGGTGCGAGCCTGTAATCCCAGTGCGGGGGAGGCTGAGACAGGAGCATCGCTGAGTCTGAGCCGAGTAATGAGATCCTGTACCAGGTACATAAAATAAAATTTTAACAAAAGCTGAACAATGCTCCTCAGCTCCTTCTGCTGGAAGGGGCTTATGGGGTCAGGAGCCGGAAGGTTGAAGACAGCATGGAAATCTCTAGGCGAAGAGGTCCTGTGTCTCCCAGCACCAACCAGAAGACCTAATAACAGTCATTTGCATCTTTTAAATGCATGGCTGATGTTGCTGCAAAATACTCCTTTGGTGAAGTGCGTAAATCTGCTACTCCTTACTTTTCAGTAAGTGACATGTCATGCACAAAAATGCCAAATCAATAAGCAGATGCCCCTTCAGAAGGAGCTGAGCTGCAGCCTCCACAGATTGCTTGCGGCTGCGTCCTGTCTTCCTCCTTCTGGAGTGCTGCTCTGCTGCTGGTCCTAGGACTGGCCCGAGCAGGTTTGGGGCTCTGGTTGTCAGGGGGCACTGGGATCCACGGGGCTCTCCTCAGCACCCCTTCTCGGCCATCCCTGGTCCTAGGGGTGGGCACCCTGTGTCCCCAGCATCCATTGAACCTCAAGAGGGGAGAACAGCTGGCAGCTGTGAGATACTGATGCGAGGGATGCTCCAAAGGGTATCTGAGGACCTCTGGGGTGCTGAGAGGCGGGGCTTCTGGGGGACACTTTGTCTCTGATGGCCCAGGAGAGTGAGATGTGGGGGCGGGCACAGTTCCTCCTGGTGCTGGGTCCTCTCAGGGTAGGTTGGGTCCCAGGCAGCATGGAGAGGCAGCGGAGCCGGGGAAGCCTGGAAGGCCCCTGTCCTTAGAGGAGGAGCATGCCAAAGGCAGTGGTTCTGGAAGTTGTCAGAGTGGGCAGGCAGCAGGGGCTGTCTGCGGTGCCCAATGAGTGCCGGCCACACTGCCGATTTGTCACTGCACACAGCCAGCCTGTAGCCCTGGCTTGGTTCATCTGAGAGGTGGGGTCACTGGGGCTGCCCTTGGAGGTCCCTGGAGAGCAGAGCTTTGCTGCCAGCTGCTGAGCCCACCAGCTGTCATTCTCCCCCTGTGCACACACACAGACATGCACTTACATACACAGAGCTGCACACACGTGCTATCATGCACACAGATTGTACACTCACACACTCTTGCCCACAGCCGCACGTGTGTGCACATGTATGCAGATGCACACACAAGTGTAAACCTGTGCACATGCAAGAGGTACTCACATGCTTATGCATACATTCACACGGATACACGCTCATGCACACTTCCACTCACTCACACTCATCTACAGTACACGGATTTGAACTCACTCCCAGGCTTGCTGTCACTTTGCCCGTGCACACACGGGAGTGGCCCCACAGCCCCCATTAGCCTCAAGTGTCCTGGGAGAAAAAGGCCCAGGAGCCTTGGGAACACACAGGCAGCAGCAGCAACAAAACCACGGGTCCTTGGAGAGGGAACCAAGACAAGGGGAGACGGCCCGAGGAGAGTGCTCTCAGGCTTTCGTCTGTCACAGGCCCCGCTGGCCCACATACTGGGGAGCTCTCTGCGAAATAGCCAAATCCTGGCCTGAGCCCAAGATGAGCTCATGCGGGCGGGTGTAGGCTGTGCCTCATCTGTCCCATTAGCTGCGGCGAGAGGCCCCTTGGTGGCCGCCACTGCCTTGGGAGATGAGAGCAGGGGCAGACAGGGCCAGCACAGGAGGGTGAGGACCACAGCTGCGTCTCCCAGGGCTCCAGCGCTCCTAGCTGCTTGTTTCTGGTCACTGCAGCCCCCAGAGTCCCAGCCCAGATACCTCAGCTGTCCCCAAGTGGAGTCTGTCCCCATGCTCGGCTCTGCTCTCCCGGCTGCTCTCGCTGAAGGTCGTGTCAGCTCCTTCTGGTAGTTTCTAAGCAATCCCATCTGTCATAGTAGTAGCACAATGCTAAAAATAGCAGCCCTGTGGATATACACCTGTGTTGTCCCCACGCAGCGAGGCTCTCCACCCTGTACCAGGGGCTCTTGTTTGGGAGGAGACTGGCCTGGCCCAGGGAGACGCTGATGTTCTGGCCCAGAATGGAGCATGGCTCTCCATGGCAGTGGGTGCGCCACGACCTCCCACCCCTGCAGGAGCCTGCCCGGGAGAGACAGCTCGCGTCTGGTGGGGGCACCAGGGATTGAACCCAGGCCTTTGCGCTTGCCAGGGAAGTGCTTATTCCACTGAGCCATTCCTCAGCCCCCAGCAATTTTCTTAAGCAGAGTAGTAAAGACACAGCCGCAGTGGGTGTCTGTTCAGCACCCTGACTGTGGACAGCTCCCAGACAGGTCCTCCCAGCCCAGGACTGGGGCCGGGTGTGTGTGTGTGTGTGTGTGTGTGTGTGTGTGTGTGTGTGTCCAGCAAGACAACCATCCAGAAGTCCCTGACCCCACTGTCCCCAAGTCCATAGGAAGTGAGCCCCTCTGGACACATGAACACAGGACCGGCTCCATCTGATGAACATGGAGCTAAATGAGGGTAATTAATTTATGAGTCACAGCAAGTTAATTAAAATGTCTACTTACTAATGGTTCCTGGGCACAACTTGGAATGAGGGTGCTACCGCAGAGATTTCTTCTATTTGGGGACTCCCTGATTGGAAAGTGGTCCTGCCAAGTTTCTAATGTGCCCCCCACAGACTGGTGCGGCAGCGCCCGGGTTATTAATGCAGTGTGGCATTCCTTGTTTTGGTATATTAATAATTAATAGAGACATGCGAATAATTGCTGTTGCAGCTGCGGTTACTGCTGCTCGTGGCCTCTTCCCTTAGTAGCAGCGCTGTCCTGCGTCCTCAGATGAGGCAGGGTCAGCTCTGGGAGGGCAAGCACCCTAGCCAGGGACGGTCGAGGCACAGGGAAGCCTAGCTGGGATGGTGTGCAAACCACTTAAGAAGTTGCCTATGCCCTACAGAGTCACCTAAGACCCCCCACTCAGGGGCATCTGTGGGAGCCCGAGGACCTGCTCGACTGGACACAGCGGCAGGCCTATGCAGAGGGGTGGCAGAGCCCAGCAGGCTCTGCAGCAGGCCTTGAGCAGCGTCTGCACCACAGCCTCGTTAGCTCCAGGGCTCCTGTTTTTGCATTGTCTTGTGCAGAATGGATGCCGCAGTGTGTCACCTTGCAGAGGCCTCTGGACCTGGTGGTTGACAGCGGTTGGCAGCAGCGGGCACTTGGAGCAGTAGTTGCTTCTTGTCTCCTAAGGGTTTTACCACATCCTTTCTCTTAGAAAGCACTACACAAATCACCTTGTCTTGTGGCTTCACCCTACACCTCCACACTGAGTACCCCTCAAGCTGAAGGGTCCCACCCAGCTGGGTGGGATTCTATGCAGGGTGAGTGTAGCCCCCCACCCCAGCTGGAGCCCATGGAGCTCAGCAGGACCCCTGCTACAGAGTTCAGGTGGCTGTGTAGTTTTCAAGGAGCCTGGAGCAGCCTCCACCCAACCATCTCTGAAGAGGCTCTGGATCCACACTTAGGTGTCAGGTAGCACCCAGGGGCCCCCCAAAGGAGAACAGAAGAGAAGAGCAGGCCTAAGAACAGTCCTCCAAATTCAGGCAGTAGCCACCCCTGGGGTAGCCCCATGCTCTGGCTACAGACCATGACCTGTGTGAAAGTCTAAAGGGCTTCTACTTGGCATCATACTATTCCAGTGCCAATGTCCCGGCCACAAGGGACTGCCTGCTTTCACAGTGACCCTCTGAGGGTGGGTCTTGGTAATTCTCCCTATTGTATAGAGTGGCAAATTGAGGCCCAGGCAAGTTCCATGACTTCTGAGGTCATGTGACTGTGCGACGGCTAAGGTGGGCTTACAGCCCAGGCAGAGAACAGAGCCACAGGCGGGCCTCCTGTCTCCGGTCTGGCAGCTGCAGAGGTGACAAGGCGTCCTGCACACAGCTCTTCCAACAGATCTCTGATACCCTGCCTTCCTTTGCCTGCCCCTCTGCCTCCTTCTTCTCTTTCTGCCTCTGTTTCTCTCTGCCTCGGCTTCTCCCTGTGTAGGCATCTGAAGCCTGTCTGTTGTCCCAACATCCGCACACACTAGGGCACATCCGCATGTCACTGGTCACCTGCATGTGCTTGTGTCCTTGACCTTGGGGCTGGCCCCTCTTGGGAAGCTTACCCTGCACCTCCTGCCTTTCCACAGGATTCTAATGCTCAGGAGCTCCGCCAGTCTCTGTCCCGTGACCACCGAGGTCTCCTGAAACTGTCAGGTCTCTGGGTTTATTTAGGGAGGAGTGATTTCTCCTTGGAGGCTGCTTTTTATCTCAGCCCTCGGTAGAGACTTCCAGGAACCCCCTGGGAAAATGCCTTTAGGGAAGGAAGCTGGGCAGCCCCCCCCACGATGTCAGGGACTTGGTGCACCCCACAGATGGAACCTGGGGCTGGAGGGCTGAGGCTGTCCCTCTGCAGTGATGGGGGACCAGGGGACAGTGCATGCTGAGTGACTCACGTGTGCTGCATCAAGCGCTGCAGGCGCCGCTGAGCTGGGTACTGCCGCCCCAAAGGCTGTGGGTGTGGCCACAGTGGCGGCCCTCAAGCTCCTGCAGGAACGCAGCTGGGCAGGAAGCAGTTGCTTCTGTTTTGCCGTCCCCCCTTCTGAACATTAAATCAGCTGTGGGGACAGGGGACTCTGGCTTAGACACTCTGCGGGGCACAGTTTAGTAGGACAGGCTACAGCCCCTCCCCAGGGTTTGGCAGAACCTGCCTGAGTGGCTCTAGGAGGACTTCACAAGGGCACCCAGATCTCACGGCTCAAGGTGGCACTGCTTAGGGAGACACGCGGGACCTTCAGAGTGCAGTTAAGGGCTCTGTGAGCTGTCTGTGGCTCAGAGCACAGACCCAGACTGGCCCAAAACCATGCATCCACAGCCTGCATGTGGGACACAGGTGCCGCCAATCCCTGCCCAGCCCCAGAAAGCAGCAGGCAGGTAAAACGGGTCCTAGGATGCAGGGGGTGGGGGGGTGGTATCTACCCCCGCCTTCCCTGCCCACCTGCACCTTCTGCAACTTCCGGGTTGGGAGGGATGTCCCTGAAGCAGGGAGGAGGGGCTGGCAGAGGATCAGGGTCACTGGAAGCGCAGGAACTGGGGACTTGGGCAGGCACTTGGTGAGCCTGGGGGAGGGGCTGCGTGGCTCCTCACTGTTCCAAACTGGGACTGTGAGCAGGATGGTGCCCCTTGGGGCTTGGAAGCCCAGTCTCTGAGGACAGGCAGGACATGGCAGCTTGGGCTCCTTCCAGCTTTCAGAGTCAGCTGGCAGCATCTGCCCTCCAGCCAGCTCCGCACTTGCCCTCCCTTTAGTCTTCTTTTGTGCTTCGTGGCCATGGGGAACCTGGGGAATACTGAGGCTTAGAAAGCCAGACACAGACTGAGTCCTGTGCCAGTCAGGGCTCACCAGAGAGACAGAGCAAGCAGTGCCTTGTGCACCCCTCCTGTACCCCTCTGTCTACTTAGCTATGTGTACCATCACCACCACCTAGTGATCCACCCACCCACCCACCCACCCACCCGTGGTCCACATTATCCACCTCCCAGCTATATATCCACCCACAACTCATCCATCTACCTCTGACTTACTGCTTCTCATTTACCTGCCTGTATATCCATTCATCTACTGTCCATCCATGCCCTATTTGTGTGTCAGTCTATCTGTCTGTCTACCTACCTATCTCTCACCTATCACCTATCCATCCATCCATCCATCCAGACTGAAGGAGAGATTTCTTTCAAGGAAATGACTTGCATACCTTAGACCTCGATGGCTCTGTGCCCCCAGCTGCAGGAAGCCTGCAGGCATGGCTGTTCCCAGTAGGTCTGTGTCCACACCCTCCTCCTTGATTTACCCAGGATGCTCTTGGAGTGCCACAGGGTATGGTTCAGGGCAGGCAGAGGTAGTACTGCCCCAGGCTCGACATGCAGCAGTGGGCAGCTTGGCCCGGTGACCCATGCAGGCGGTCAGAGGCATGACAGGCCAGGGAGGGCACTGCCCACCCACTTTGGGCAGTGGTCAGGAAGCTCCTGGAGGAAGGGGTGTGTGAAGTAGGGCTCAAATGCTGGAGGAGCTCAAGTTGGAAACTTCCTCCCCACTGTCCACAGACCTACTGGCCCCCTGGCAGTTGGGGTGGCCTCTAGGTCATGAGGATGTGTATGTGGTGTGTCCCCTCGTGTAGCCGCAACACTCTCTTGTGGGGGACAGAGCCCTTTGTCCTGTGGGTGCAGAACACCAGACTCACCCTGGCCTGGACTCCACAGAGCCCAACTGGCCAAACACCATTAGCTGCCGTGCACACTCAGGCCTGATCTGTGCCCCCCACTCTCAAGTTACCCCTCTGGACCCGGGGCCCTCAGAATTTCATTGAGCACCTGCTATCTGCAGGGTCAGTGTGAGACTACTCAGAGGAAATGTGGACAAGTGACCTGGGCTTTGAGGGTCCCTCCTTCTGGAAGACCAAGAAGCTGAGCCAAGAGGGGCAAAGACCATGGCTAAAGGAGGCCAGAGAGGAGATGAGGCAGCTCGGGGGAACCGCTGCTGGAGGCTGGTGCAAGGCGGATAGAGGCCTCACACTGGGGAGCAGCACATGAGAGAGGCCGGCGTCCACACATACGCACCCACGAACACCCTGAAACACAGACCAATCCTGCCAACACACCCCACAAACATACATGGCTTGCACTGAGCAGATGAGCCCTCCCAAATGTGCACATCCCCAAGTCTCCACTCGCACTCTCATGTGACACCCTCACAAACACGCAATGCACACACAAACACCTCCTTGATGCACACTGGCAAGGACACATCACAGACAATGCCAAACACACCCTGCACACCCACTCTTGTAACACACGCTGTGCTATGTGCACACGTCTCTGCAAGTGACTGGCCAGCCACAGTGACATGGGCTCACAGGTGTGACCACAGCCTGTGGCACCGAGTGCTCCCTGCCCAGAGCTGTGTCTCCCGCTGGGCCTACTCCAGTCACTGCACCTCTGGCAGCTCAGCCAGACATTGGAGGAGGGTGGCTCAGCAAGCCGCTTCCCTTCTGGGGCCTCAGTTTCCCCATTTGTAGAAGGGGTGATGGAGAGCTTGCTGGGCATGAGGGGTGCCGCTCGGCAGTGTTTGCCTCGGTGGCAGCAGCCTCGTCGAAGCCTGGACTGGGTCTGGGGTCTGGCACTGGGCAGGTGAGCGTTACAGGAAAGCGACACACATGGAATTCACACTGGCAGCCCACACTCCTGGGCTGAAATGGAGAGCTCTGGACAGATGAGTGAGGGTGGTGACATGCAGCCTGCTGCTGCTGGGCCTTCAGGTCTGTGTTCCTGACACTGCTGGAGGAAGCAGGCGAGGTAACCTCGCAAAGGGAGTCGACTGTCTGACCGAGCTTCTGTGAGCCAAGGGCAGCCATGAGCAAGCTCTTTGTCTCAGGGGTCCCAGGCCTTGACGGACAAGCGGGAATCTCCCTTGGATGTCGGCCATGCCCCTGAAGTCGCCCATGCTGGCCTCACGCCATGCGCAGTCCTGCTGCGGGGTCCCTGGGAGGCAGCGTGCACCTCTGGCCGTGTGGTTCTAGAGCCCTGTGGGCCAAGGGCCGGGGTGTCTGCTCCGGGGGGAGCTGCTTCAGCTGCACTCCTTCCCAGCCCTGATGCACACTCAGCAGCTCCCAGGGACCACGAGATGCCCTGTGACGCTTTGGCCCTGCCAGTCACGGCCCCTGGTGAGGAACCTCAGGTGGACTACGTTCAGGTTGTGCTATGTCCAGGGTGCGCAGCAGGGACACGGACAGGCAAGGTCCGGGCGGGGTGTGGGGTCATGCCCACATTGCTGGCATGAAGCGTCCAGCACCTGCAATGTAAAGAGCAGAGGGTCAGTTTCAAAGTGCTCAGCCCATGTTTCCTGGGCTCCGAGGCAGAAACAGTGGGCAGGAAGGCGTGGCAGAGGCGTGGCGTAAAGATGCTGCTCACCCTTGGCAGCCAGGTAGCAGAGCAGAAGGGAGACCGCAGGGGGAGGGTGCATCTTCCGGGCCACGCCTTGTCCACCAGGCCCCGCCCCTAAGAGCACCTTGGGCTGCCTGACCCATCAGTGGAGCCGACCAGTGATCCAAACAGGTGAGGCTGTGGGTGGGGGTACTCGTGTACCAGCTCTGGCACACTCACACCTGAGGTCCTGTGAGGGAGATGGTGGTGCTGTCCGAGGTGGCCCTGGGCTCAGCCCTGGGGATTTGGGTAGGGATGGAGGGGATCTATCTGCTGCGGGACGCCGGGCCCCTGCGGGCTCGCTTTCAGCACCAAGGAGAGCGACCTAGGGCTCCTGCGTCAGTGCCCGCCGCCGGGGGTGGGGGTTGGTTTGATCCCTGAAGCTGGTCCAGGAAGCACCGAGCCCAGGCAGCCGGTGGGCTGGCTCAGCCTGGGTTTGTGATCACTTCAAGGGCAGAGTTTTATGCTGCTTCCTGCCAAGACAGAACACCGCAGCCGCCGAGGTAGCAACTTCCTGAGCAGTGACTTATGTGGGGAGATGTACTTTTTCATTCTGGGCATGAATAACAATTTCCTACAAATCTGCCAGGATGTTTGAATCAAGTTTCCCGGTAAGGATGACCAAATCGAATCCATCTTTTTTTTTTTTTTTTTTTTTAATGGGAACTCAGATCTCTCTTGGCAGGGTGGGTCTTCAGCACAGCACTGACTAGAGTGGGTTTGCTTGGTACCAACGCCAGGGAGCCAGGTCTACCTGCTGACAGCAGCCATATCTGTGAGGCCCTCAGGCAGCAGCCAAACAGGTCCCCACCCTGGAGCCCACGTGGTTCAAACATTCGCTAGGCCCTCTTACCAGCCCTCCCCACGGCCCTTGCAAGGCGTGGGAGGCACAGTGCCACCAGCTCCTCAGAGGCACACCGAGGCAGAGCTGGGGGCTGAGCCCAGGCTGGCAGCCAGCATATGCCTTGGGTGTTGGGGCCTCCGGCTGTGGTCCTGGCCTGCTGAGCATGCGCAGAGGCTGTGGCTGGTAGCTCAGTGCTCACCCTGATGTCATGAGAGAGGGCAGATCCTAGCCTGAAGCCCCTCAAACTGCAACCTCAGAGCTGAATCTCTGGACACACCAGTAGCAGAGTGAGGCCCACCAGGCCAGGAAGCACACAGCATGTCCCCTCTGGTGCTCTGTTCGAGGAAGCCCAGGTGCTGGGGGGGGTGCTCCCGAGGGCCTTTAGCAGGGGTTTCTTTTCACAGAACACTGGTGATCAGACAGAAGGCTGAGTGTGTCTGTGCTGAGCCAAAGCCCGCCAGAGTGGGGGGTGGGAGGTGCAGGAGGGCCGGCTGGAAGCCAAGGCTGTCTCCCCGGAGTTCAGTGGCCCCAGCCTCACAGACTGAACCTCCATGAGGGTTTGAGTCTGCCTGGAGCACTCCATGTAGCATGTCCTCCCACCTGAGGTACGTGACAGAGGTGCCAGTTGCTGGGGAAACTTCCCAAGCCCCAGGCGGAATGTGGGCAAGGGGACACATTGAGATAAGAGAGGACACACAAACTGTCCCAGGGGCCAAGCCAGTAGCTGAGCCGGGCCTCTGGGTAACTGATACTTCTTTGCTCATTTTCTTTTTTAGACCAGCCTAAGCATGGGGAGAATGCAGGGCTCCAGGGGAGGGCAAGCCTTACAGATTTTTGGGGGGCAGCACAGGGCTGGCATAGGCCTGGGGTGGACACATCCTTCTCTCCAGCATGATCTAGCTGCAGGGGGTTGTGGGGGACGCAGCCACAGGAAGAGGATGAGCAAACCAGGAAGGGGCAAGTGCTGCTCTGCCAGATTTGGGAGCAGAGACGCTGACCCAAGGCTTTAGCACATGAGGCAGCTGAGCCAAAGCCCAGATCCTGGTGCTGTGGGGCCTGCGCATGTGCCGGAGAGTCAGAGTTACGCTGGCGTAGAACTCTGCATGTGCAGCATATGAGCACACACACACACACACACACACACACACAGGCGCACACACACACACAGGCACACACACAGGTACACACACACAGGCACACACACACAGGCACACACACACACAGGCACAAGTGCACACCGACACATGTGTGTGCCTGTGGTTGCACAGGGCACGTGTGAGCACATGTGCATGCACACACATCAGTTGCACGTGCCCCTGTACAGGCACACAAACCTGCGACCACCTTTGCACAGCCCCTTGAAGTGCTTTTTGAGGAAAGAGCAGCATTTGGTATTGTGAGCCTGCTATCTTGGTTCTTGTCCCAATTTCTTGCCTGGCTAGGGGTGGGTTTGGGGACCCACATGGTGACTAGCTGGAGCCTGTTTTTGCAGTTACAGTGCCAGGCACTGCTGGGGCACAGGGCACATGGCACTAAGGCCTGGTCCTGGAGCCCACAGGTGGGTGAGGCCTCGGGGCTGGCATGGCTGGGAGTAGGAGGAGGGCAGGGCTCGGCGCCTGCTAGGGAAGCAGGCACAGCAGCTTGGCCTCCATTAGCGGCCTTGTGTGAAAGCCAGTGATGACTAAGGCCTCGCAGGAGGTGGGACAAGGTCCAGGAGTGCGCTCACCCTGCCTTATCCTGCCCGGTGCCCCAGTGCAGCTGCTGAATAATTCAGCAAGTAGATCCAGACAGGAGGGGAGGCCAAGGACAAGCAGGACATAGGCTGGGAACCTGAGGGCCCCGAGGGCCCCAGCAGGGCCCAGCCTGCCTCCTGGGCAGGGCCCAGTCCACGCACCTGCTGCCCCTGGCACTTGTGATGCTGAGTCGGCAGGGCTACTTGTGCACCCAGAGGCATCCCTGCTCCACGGCGAGTTCTGTGGCCACCCCGATGGCAGCCTCAGAGTGCACAGAGCCAGGTCCCCACCCGTCATCCCTGCCCTCCCACCTGACCCCAGCCCCCAGCTGGCTGCCCCGGCAGGGAGGAAGGCAGGGGCTCCCAGGGCTCCCCCAAGGCCCCTGGGATAGGGCCACAACCCAGATGGCCCTGGCTGGAGGGCACTGTGGTGTCTGTGCCCCTGAATCCTCACACGTGGGCTCCAGGGGAGGTGGGGCTCCAGTTCCCAGGCACCCCAAAGAAGCCTGTCCTGTCTTCGCGCCTCAGATCTTCATGGGGTATTTCTCCAGCTCCAGGGCACAGAGAGCCCTGAGGACTGCATGAAACCCTCACCCTGCCAGTCTACCAGCCTGGCAGCTCTGCAGACAGAGGCACAGCCTATGCTGAGAAGAGCCCAGGGAGGCCCCTGTGCACAGGGCTGAGGATGGGTTCGGTGTGAGGGGGCTGCTCTGGCCTGTCCCTGGAGCATCACTCAGAGTGACACTGGAAGCCTGAACCCCAGACCACCCAGCTCCAGTTCTGGAGCAGAGATGGGGAGAGAGTTGGAGCTGCGCACCTGAGGAGAGGAAAGAGCAGCAGAAAAGGCAGCCAGAGAAGCACATGCCAGTGCCGGCGCCCTGTCTGTACCCTCACAGCCCCTTACCTCCAGCTTGAAACCCCGAGTCCAGGGCAGGGGTCCCACCACTGTGAAAAGAGAGGTGCCAAGACTGTCAAATTCCAGCTGCTGCCAGGTGAAACTCAAAATGAAACTTGGGCAAAGAAGTACAGATAGAACTTTCAGTGAAGGGCCTCCTGCTGCCGATGACCTATTGCCACTCACTTCACCTCGCTCCTGAGACAGTACAGTCTGAAGGGGCCTCCCTGCCTCAGGCGCTGCTACTGCTGGGGCAGGGAGCTCGGTGGGCTCAGTGGGTGGGTGCTCCATCGAGGGACCTCGCAAGGTTCCCAGGGGACCCTCTGGTGCCTGGTGCGGCTGGCCTGAGGAGACCCCCCCCCGCCCGCTGCCCAGTTTCTCTAGTGCAGGCTTCCATGCTTCAGAAGAGTCCCTGGGGGTGTGACACCCCCACCATCTCTGGCTCAGCAGGCTCAGCAGCACAGATGTGCTGTCTCTGCGGGTGCTGGTGGGGGACCCTGCTTTGAGAATTGTTGTTTTAGGGATTTCGAGGCTACCTGCTTATGAAAACCACACAGGAGCTTTACTTCTGGCCACTGAGTCAGAATCTGGGGAGAAAGAGGAAGGAGGGAGAGGTGGTAAGAATTCCTAAAGAGCGTGAGGAGTGAGGGTGGGCGTCCTCGGATGTGGCCCTTCATGCCCCCAGCACTGAATGGCTGTGCCTCCCACGAGGGGGGGGCTCCAATGGGCTCACACAGCTCAGAGCTCCCAGGACAGGCGTGGATGCCCCGAGCTGTGGCAGGAAGTGCAGAGAGGCTGAGAGAGGAGCTCCCAGACCAGAGAGGATGCAGAGAGCAGCGGCAATGTGCCCGGGCCCACTGTGCAAAAGCTCAGAGAGCCTGGGACTCAGGCGCGTGCGGACCAGCACCTGGCACGCAGACTGCAGCAGCAGGGGACACCTGTGCACACAGGTGAGAAAGGCTGCACCGGGGCGGGGCACTCGGATCCCCAGGGGATCATGGCGCGCTGCAGGACAGTGCTGCTGGGCGTGGGCCACATGTTCTCCTCTCTGTCCTTGGAGCCGAGCTGCCTCTCTGGCAATCATAAAAACCACAAGGACTTTATTTAGGTTTGCTGTAGTTGTAAGCTCTGTAGGGAGCGCCTCCTCGCCCTCTGCACCCAGGAGGGCAAGCTGAATGTGGCCTTCCCCCAGCACCTGTACCTGTAGTTCATTTAGATACTGTGGACTGGATCAGGAGGCGGAGAGACGACCATGGCTGTGCCACGGGACAGCAAACAGCAGTGTCTTCCCCGCTGGTAGCTCCTCTGTGGTCAGCACCCTCAGATCCCAAATCGGAGGGCCAGACCTGACCCATCTGGTATCCGACAACCCTGGCCACCCCCTTGGGTGCAGGGCCCATTGGACCATGGCGAACCCTGGTGACAAGCACAGTAGGGCTGCACATTGAACAAGCCCTGTCTGGGAGAGCAGTGTGGGGAGCAGCCTGGCCACCCAGACTCCGGACTGCAGCCCAGGGGACAGCAAGGGCTCTCTGAACCAAACCCCGCACAGGCCCTGGCCTCCTTTTTGGGGGACTGTCACACCCACACAGCCCCTCCCTGGCCACCAGGTTCCCAAGGAGGCACCAAGACAGATGGCAAGAGTGTGGGGGAGCTGGGCCCTGGGGGTGGACAAGAGCCTGGGGCAGGGCACTGGCCCCTTCCCAGCCACTGACAGTACCCACATGGCGGGACCCCCCTCACTGAGAAGATGGGGCAGGCATAACAGTCCTGTTATTCAGGGAAGGACGCCGAGGCTAAGGCCAACAAACAGACACGCAGTGGTGTGGTCAACCTCAGGACAGCTGGTCCACTGGTCCCGGACAAGCACCTAACAGAAAAGACCACCCAGAGGCCCTTTCCACATGGTGAGGACCGGCCCTCCCACAAGCACCCTGTGGCCAGTGGTCAGCAAGGACTGGGAGCTCAGGAGCCTGGACACTCACCGGGTCTCTGATCTGAGCAGCAGGCTGCAGCTCCTCCTCCACGGGGAGCTTCGCAGACAGCTCCTTTGATCACTCTCAGGTCCTGAGGGGTCCCTGCCATCCTCAGCTCTGTGTCACCCTAGGCAGACATCATCTCAACCTGAGTGGGACTGGCTTCCAGGCACCAGGCACCCCCACTCCAATGAGGGGTGCAGGGGGAGACAGGGCCTCCAAAGAAGCTTGAAGCAGCTTCCGTTCCAACAGGTTCCATGTGGGCCAGCAAGATAGGCCGGTCACTCCCAGCAGTTTGGGACACGCCTTTGTCTACAAGAGGGATCCTGCAGGGCCAGAACTTGGCCAGAGCAGTTCCGCACAGGTGTCCTTTGGGTGGGAGCTGTCCCCTGGGCTGCCACCCAGGCTCCCCTGAGCTCTCCCAGCTGAGAGCCAGAGGGCCTGGGGCGGCCCTGGTCAGCCTCCTAGGTACAGCCTGGGACGGCGCTTTGGTGTGGAAGATGCCTGGCATGCAGGTCAAAGCGGAAGCTCACAGCTCACACTGTGGCCACACCACCTTCCCACAGCTCTGGGATGAGCTACGCCAGCATGCCCCGCGTGGTGGGAGGAGCCAGGCTGTACTTTCCTGGGGACAATTTCCCATCTAGCTCTTTAGAATTACCACCTCGATTGTATTGGCATTTCTTTAATTAGAAGCGGCATTGGCCTTTTCTATCTTCTGTGGGGCTTTGTGGCACGTGGTGTATTTATGATTTTGCTTGCTTCCCTATTGGTCCTCAGCTTCTCATTGATTTCTATGGATTTTTTTTAATATACTGAGAATATTAATCTTTTGTAAAAATATTTTTGCCTTTTAATTTTGAAATACTTTCAGAATAAAAACTTACAGAATCTGGGCGTGGTGGTGCACGTCTGGAATACCAGCACTTGGGAGGGCCGGGCAGGGGGGTTATGAGCTCGAGCCCTTTGTGCGCAGCTTCATGAGCTCTTGTCTCAAAATAAGACAAAAAGAGGCCACGGTGCAGCGGTCAAGCGCCTGCTTGCCGCACTCGAGTCTCAGCCGCAGGGCTGAAAAGAGAGCTGCAGAGACGCAGAGAGCGCGTGGCGGCCCACCGAGCACCCCACGCCAGCGGGCCGCGCAGCAGGGCACAGGGATGGCTACCACGACCGTGCAAACGCTGCCCTCCTCGTCCCGGGCTCCGCGTGCATTTCGTTTCCTGTCTTCTTCACCTCTACTGTGACAAACCCGCAGTCTTATTTTTTATTTTTTATTTTTTATTTTCTTGGTACCAGAGTTTGAACTCACAACCTTGCACTTGCCAGGCAGGCATGCTGCTGAGCTCTCTCCCCAGCCCGTTTGTTTTTATTTTTAAGAAGTGCTGGCCGTTCCCCTGGGGACTGGCCCTGCACCTGGCTTCACCCCTCCTTTCCATGTGATTACACGCAGGCCGTACGACTTGGCAGCCACGGCTCGGACAGACGCACCTGCGCAGTTTACGCTTTCTGGGGTGGCCTTCTGGCTATGCCAGCAGAAGTAAGGACTCTGACAGACACCAAGCAGCCCGCAGACCACAAATGTTTAGGCTGATGACTATCAAATAAACTTGACTTTAAAAAAAAAAAAAAAAATATATATATATATATATAGCAAAGAAAGAATAAATTAATTCCAGTACAAACAGGAAGTAGATATCAGAGTAGAAATCAATTAAATATAAAACAAAATAGAGGAAATCAATTCACTTGAGTTCTAGTTCTTTGAAAAGAGTCATAAAATAAACTTCTGGCCAGACTGAGCAAGGAAGGAAGAGACAGCAGGCATGTTAGAAATGCTGAGCTGAAAGCACCCCCAACAGGCTACAGCCAGTGAGAGAAGAACACAGAATGGTGTAAAGTTTCTGCCCAAATCCTCAACAACTTGGAGGGAATGGGCAGACAGAGCTGAGTGTTTTTCTTTAAAAAAAAAAAAAAAAAATTGTTCCAGGGGCTGGGGAGATGGCTCAGCGGCATAGTGCAGGCCGGACAAGTGCATGGTCACCTTGTAATAAAAAAAAAAAGTTCTTTTTTGATAAATGTTTTTGACCGGACCGGGGGTTGAACTCAGGGCCTTGCACTTGCCAGGGAAGCACTTATTCCATTGAGCCATCTCCCCGGCCCCAAGTTGTCTTTTCTTGCAAAGGAAATGTGTGCTTTTTCTGCAGAGCTTTTCAGAGATTTCCCTTGGTTTCCAGCAATTTGCTATTGCTGGGTGCAGTTTCATTCTTGTGGGGGCTCACCGAGCTTCTTGAGGCCTACCGAGACGCCTTCTGTCGCCTCTGCTCCTGCAAATGGCCTCGCGGCCCCACCTCGGCCCTCTTCCTGGAGCCCAGGCGCGTGGAGCTCGGGGCTGTGCCCATGCTGCCTGCGCTCTGCGTGGCCCTCGCAGCTTCTCGAGATTATGCCGTCTCTTCAGCTCCAAGCCCCAGCCTTTGCTCCCCATTTTGTCCTGGTTGAACCTGTCTGTGGAGCTTCCACTGCCGCCATGGTGTTCTTTTTCCTTTTTGGTACCAGGGCCTTTGCACTAAGTGGGTCCCAGCCCTTTTATTACATTTTGTTTTGAGGCAGGGTCTCACTAAGTCAGTAAGTTACCCAGGCTGAGCTCAGACTCCACTTGCTTCAGCCGGACATGGGCCTCTACTCGCAGCTTGTATTTATTTTTAGTTCTAAAGTACTCATCTGCTTATTTCCTACTACTGTGTGGAGAATTCTTATCATTCCGTGCTACCTTCATCTCCTCTGCATGCGTGTGCACATGTGTGTGTCATTGCATGAAGTACCCTCATAACAGCTGCAGTGAGCTTCCAGGTCATTCTCATTGTCATTTTCCTTTTAGGGGCTCATGCTTTCCTAGCTCTTTGTCTGTTGAGAGATTTTGTTTTTCCTTGGAGAGGACCAAGTCCCTGTGGAGTGATGCCGCATGGACCCAGTTCTGTCCTGTGCCTCTGGGGAACGCATGCTGTTGTTTGGCGTGCAGGCCACCGTGGATCCCAGCACCCCCTGAGGGGCCGCTCAAGCATCCAGCCAGCTCCCAGAGCCCCAGCGGGCTGAGTCACCAGGAAGCAGCGTGGGCATTCCTCCTTTACCGCCTGCCCAGCCTGCGAGTCCTCAGAAGAGCCTGAATCTTGCCAGCCCTCTTTGGGGTCCGAGGCTCCTGCCTCGTAGTGCAATTGGAGGTGGGGATAAAATGCCAGCTCTGTGGCTCCTTTTGTGGGTTCTAGCACAGATCTTTGTAAATCACAAACGCATGGCCCTTGGCCGTGTGCCAAGCAGCTGGCGTGCCCTCGGCATGGGGGCTGGTGCGGGCTGTGCCTAGCTCGTAGGGGCCAATGCTGTCCTCTGCCTGGCAGGAGGAGGCCAGGGCCAGCAGCTGGGTTGGTGGAGTAGGGCCTTAGGCCAGCCTAGGGACGCAATGACTTCTCTCTCTTGGTCAACAGTAGAGTGGCAGCTGTAGGCACAGATCAAGGCTGAAGTAGCCTCTCGCCCACCACATCCTGAGTCAGAAGGCAGCTCACGACTGGTAGCCCTTGGGTCCATGTTGCCCACCCACTGTCACACAGGACACACTGGCTACATGGGGGGGGCAGCAGGGACCGGAGCCCATGCTGGCTCTGCCTGGTGTTTCCGAGCTGGCCCAGCTGCCTCAGAGGGAGGGCAAAGTCAGACCACGTCCCCTCTGCACTTCGTGCCACAGGTAGGTGATGATGGCAGAGCCGATGAGCTCAGAGCCGGTGTGGGCAGCCTGGCCGGACGGCAGTGACTCAGGAGGAAAGGACGGGAAGTGGAGGCGCTTTGTCCACACCCACCATCAGGGACGGCAGGAAGGGGTGAGAGGCTTCTGTGCAGAGACAGCTTAATAGCCTTTGGTTAAAGCGTCCTCAGGACATGCTGGGCCGGGAGAGGCCCTGGGCCAGGACAGAGCTCTAGTGGCCATGTCTGGCTGCAGTGCCGGGCTCAGAGGAAGCCAGACTGGCTGCAGGTGTTGTGCACCACCTGCCCCAGCTCCGGGACCTGCCTCGCCCTTGGGATGGTGGGCACCCTGGGGAGGGAGCCGGACCAAGCAGGCAGCCAGTGTGTGACCTGCTTTGCTCTGCCAGCTCACAGAGACACCACCCTCTGTGTCCCCCACAGGTCCTGCCGGCAGGAGCTGGAGGAGCCCTGTCATGCCCTCTGTGGGGACTGCCCTGTATCCTCCCCGATGCAGTGTCCCTTGGTTTGGGGAGAAAGGCAAACTCAGAAAAGACTTGGCTGTTTCCTCAAAGAGGTCAGGGTAGAGCCAGCGCCCCAGCCAGAGCTCAGGGCAAGGAGCGACTCGCCAGGGCAGGGCCTCAGCCCCGCCGGCTTCTACCCAGTGGCTTGCTGGTGGCCTTGCCAGGAAATAGGCACTCTCCTACCCCTGCCACAGAGCCACATTGCCATCTGATGCAGACACGGGGCCTGGGGCTGGGCAGCCCTGCCCAGGCAGGGATGCCTGGTGCGCACCTGCCTGCTCACGGCCTGCTGCGCAAGTGTACAAGCACACCTGGTCCGACCTGCACTGGCGCTTGGCACTTGCCCCTGGCCAGGGGAAGCACAACACTCGGGGGGGGTGTGTGCCACGGGCAGGGCCCTCCATGCGAGGGCTGTTTCTCTCTCCAACAGGAGCTGCCAGTGGCTTTTACATTAGGCTGCCCAGGACCTGCGGCAGAGAATCTTGTCACCTGGAGCTAGGTGACAGGAACACACCAAGCAGGGGAGGCAGAGTGACATGAGTGAGACTAGAGGTGACGTTTGCCCCAACCAGAGGGCCTAGCCAAGCTGCTGCAGAAGGGGCCACCCAGCAGACATCATCATAAAGCAAGCGCTCAGGATCAGAGCAGTGCCTTATGGGCTGAGCCTGCCCCCCTTGCCCTGTGATGCTGCGGACCCAGCCATTGTCACAGCCCCTCTGCTACCCAAGAAGCCAGCCCGGACTGGAAGATGCACCTTGCTGCTCCCGGCCTGTGCTCGGGAGGTGTGCTTCCCAGTGTCGGGGGCCTCACTGGGGGAAATCTGGAGCTGGAGCCCGGGCCACCAGGGGTGGGCCCTGCAGCCTCAGCTGGGTCCACACTGGGACTCTCCTGGGGCCTCTCGAAGCACCCAAGATGGCGGAGCTGGGGGCCTTTGCACCCTGTCCCTGGCTGTGTGGCACTGCTGAGCACAAGGCATGGAGACTGCCCTGGGGCAGCTCGGTCCTGCTGGAGAAGAGCCTGGAGCTAGAGCATCCCTGGAGTTAGGGAAACGCAACCTATGTCACTCTGGAGAGCTGCAAAGAGTGCTCCACAGCCCCTTGTCTAGAAGGCTCCTCCTCAGCTTCCTCAGTAATAAATGGCTGCACGAGACAGAAGAGAGGCTGGGGCTGTGGCCATCACCGCTCACTGATAAGAGGGTGCTTCTAGGGACACCTTTACTTAGACGGACCGCTGAGCCCATTTGACTGTACTGCAAATAGGAGACATCATCCAAAATTCTGGGGGAAAGGAAGAGGCTGTTGGGTTGGGGGAGGGACCCAAGAAGGAGGAAGCCAGTGGGCTGACTGCCACTGAACCCCACGAGTATAGCCTGGACCAGGCCCAAAGTGAGCTGCAGCAAGAGACTGTGGAGACTGGGGGGTAGGACGAGCAGACAGCAGCAGCTCCGGCACTGCACGCCTACAGGCGGGGGCCACGCAGTGGATTCTGCCACTCCAGGGACCCACCTGACCCCGCACTGGGAAGCGCTGGGCCGAGGGCCAGCAAAGCACTCTGGCTGTGACAGCGAGCCCATTTTTTAACTGGTGTTATTTCATTAGCAGTTTTACTCAACCGGTTGGCAGCAACCCAGCTCGACCACTCGCCGCCTCCCTGGCTGCAGGGGTGCAGGGCTCGGGTCTGGGCGTCGCCTGTTTACGCGGGCAGTCAGGGTGCATTCCACATGCAGAACCTTCTGTGCTGTGCTAGGGGTGCTCCCGGGAGACTCACGCCCCCGGGAAAGCCCCGCCACAAGACTGCCCGCAGAGGATGGGCTGGGATTGAAGAATGTTTGCCACAGACTCAAGCGTCAAAAATCCCTGTGGGCAGATGCCTGGGACTGTCTCCCACTGTGTGGTACCCACGCCCCAGACAGGGTCCTGGCCTGGAAGCTTCTTTGATCATGAGCAGCTTCTCTAAGCTGTGCCCCGGCCACAATCCTGGCCGCTTCCTGCTGAAGAGCTGAGGCCTACAAGGGCCCGCTCTGTGTCCATCGCTGCCCGCACTAATTTTAGGTCATTTGGTTTCCTCCTTAAATAGTGTTCAAGGGAGCCAGCAAGCTGTCACCCCTAAAACAAGCTTCTGATGGATTAAAATTGGCCTCACATAGAGTGTGCTCCAGAATGATCCTTGCCCATATTGCAAATTAAACTCTTAATGTACTCTCTGTCACTGGGCCCCCAAACAAGGGGCCTGCCTGCACACCCAGGCAGAGGAGCCCACATTGTAAAAACCCTCTTTGCTTTATTACCTCTAGCCCGACAAATTACTGCAGGGCACAATCACAGTGTCTCTCGAGTGTAACTCCAGAGGCTGTGCTAAGAAACTGCTCGGAAACCTGGAAGAGACTCCCCAGGGACGGCTCCCTCGTGGCCTCCACAGAAGCCTTGGGAGCTCCAGGCCCAGGAGGGCATCTGCGGGCCTCTGGCAGCTGTGGAGGGCCAGACTGCCTGGGGATGCAGCCCTGCTCCATCCAGCTGGCCACCACCAGTGAGTGGTTCAGGGCAAGGCCTGTGGGCTGGGGACGCACCAGAGCCAGTTCCAGGAGGGCGGCTGTGGGAGCAGGCTCCGTCTTTCCCACTGGGCTTAAGTTCCATGGGCACCATCCCGGGCTTGTCAGGGGCTTTGGGAACAGAGCCAGCATGACAGGGCAGGACACATGGGAGCACAGGGGCTAGAAGGCTCACGCCTGATGATCATGACAGGTCAAGCCTGTCACAGGGCCTAGTGAGGACCTTGGCAGCTCTGTCCCATGCATGGGCCTGGCCTAGCACCTCCTCATTATTCCAGGGCAGGGACTACAGAGGGCTGCAGGGGGCTGGGACCCTGGAGGAACTGTGGTCTTGTTGCCACTCACTTTGGGCCTGGTCTAGGCTCAAATTATGGGGTCAAGGTGTTGCATTCCACAGACTCTAGGATCATTGGGAACCTCTTGGAGGCAGATTGGGGCTCTGATCCAGGCCCTTGGGGAAGTGGGGCCCTGGTTGGCCTCCTAGGCTGCCGTGTGCTCAGTAGAGCCCCAGTGAGCCAGGCCCAGCTGGGTGTGCCGATACCACCAGGAACAAAGGAGCTGGGCCTTGCTCAGGGGCCAGTGGAAGAGAGGCCCTCTTCATGCCAATGGTCACCCATCTGAAGTCACAGGCAATGTGGCCGGTGCCTGGACTTCAGTGAGAGACCCAGCAGGGCACTTCCTAGTGGGTGATGGAGAGGGAGGCAAGAGGCCTGGGAACTGGCGAGGCCAAAGTCCTGGAGGAGTCGCTCACTCCCGGGGCACCTAGAGCTTCCAGCGAGAGGACCTGAGGCCAGGCGGAATCTGGACGGAAGGCAGGGCAGGCAGGAGCAGAGTCTCGGGCCCAGTGGCGGTTGCTGGGTTCTGAGCCTCCTGGGAGCTGAGGGCCCCCAGGGACCCCCAGGAGCCCGCAGGGCTGGTTCTCCCATGGTGATGACACCAGCACTGCTGGGTGCGATTCAGGCCTTTGCCGGTGTCATGGCTGCCTGCAAGTCCCACTGGCCAAGTACAAGCCAGGGACAGAGGAAGAGGCTCGTGTCCCAGGAGGGACACAGCACCGCTTTGAAGTGTACAGCTGGGTCCAGGAGCTAGGCCGCAATTGCGTTTCCATTCTCTGCGGATTCAGAGGAAAACTCCCTCAAAATCCTTGTTTTAGGGGCATCCCCCAGGTGGAGCCCTTGCAGGAATCCCTCTAGAGGAAGCTCCGTGTGGAAGAAGCATTGCTTTGCCCTGCAGCTGCAGGTGTCAGAGCCCTGCGAAAGGCCATAGGCGTCACTGTGCCCCCAGAAGTAGGGGGGACATGCGGCTTCCAGCCGAAAGGCTGCAGAAGGATGGGACCCGACCTGTCCCCAGAGACTGCAAGAGGGCAGCCAGAACCCCCTTGCAGGCCACGCTTAGCCTGCCGCACACTGGCCACAGCTGCCTCCTTCCGGTGCTGCTCCAGGCCCAGCTAGTAGCAGCGCCCCGTTACGGTAATCGGCTGCGATGATGCTGAACATAAAAAGATTGCTTTCCGGGAAAACTGCTGACACTCGGGTCTGGGAAAGAGAGGGCATGCGAGAGAGACGGGCTCCCGGTCCATGCGACGCCGAGGGCTCAGACCTTAATCAATCTTCAACCCTCCAAGCTAAAATAGTTGTGATTTATGAAATTCCGCAAGTCAGATTTTTTCTGTCGCCCGTGCATGCTGCATAGTGAGGAGGAGTGTGCTCCCTGACAGCCTGGCCTCCCGAGACCCTCCCTGGCACCACCCCACACTAGCCCCTCCTGCGGGCTGCAGAGGTGACTCAGGGAAACGAATCTCAGGGCCCTCCCTAGGGTGGCACACCACCCCGCCAGCGTCAGAGGACACTGTGCCACTCTGTCCCTGTGCTGTTCCTCACCTCTCAGTCAGTGGCTGTCTGAGACCTACCAGGGTCAGGGGGCTGCACTGACCCTGGGCTGACCTCAACCTGGGGGTCACGGCCAGTGCATGGAAAGGTGGCTTAATTCTCCCCAACTCCAGTGGCAGGTTTGTCCCCGGGTGCTTGCTGAAAGTCTAAGACCAAAACGTTATGTGTTGTCTGCAGTCACCACTCACCAGCTAATTATTCAAGCAAGCAGTCTGAAGTGACAGTTGTGTGTCTGGGAACCCAAAGCCACTAGACACATGGGCCCCAGGAAGAGAGATGGGGCTTCTCAAACTCTGGGATGCGCAAGGCCTTTCCAAGGCCCAGAAAGGCAAACATTGATATATTTGACCACGTGAGAATTAAAAACATCTGTGTGGTTAAGGACACCATAAACCAAAATAAAAAACAGATGCCCAGCTGGAAGAAGGCATTTTCAACATATTGCAGACAGGGTTGATAGTTTTCTCATAAAGTAATATTAAAAAAAAAAAGACAGACACCCGGGGGAAAATGGGCAAAAGACTCAATAGGTACTTTTACAAGGGGCCCCACGGCCCATGGCAGTGAGCTCCAACAACGCTGGCCTTGGGCCACCTCAAGGACACATGAAGAGCAGAGCAGTGACGTCCAGTTGCTCTGGTCAGACTGGCAAATGCCACTTTAAATTGTAAAACTCATTCTGGCAAAACAACCAAACAACAAGGAAGGAGTCGTTGCCAGCGGTGCCAGCAAGCGCATCTTCTTCAGGAATAGCAAGAAGGCTGAAGGCTGCACTTGGGCGGGATCCCAGGGAGCACCACGGAAATATGTCCCACAGAAGTGGGCACCCGTGTACAGGTGGCGAGCCGCTGCGCGTGCTGCTGAAAACTGGAAACCACAGTGTCCCGACACTGTGGTAGGAGGGTGTGCGGACGCAGAAAACGTCGTGGAAAAGTATGTAGCGATGTGGAACATGATCTAACACGAAAAGAACTGCAAAAGCAGTGCACACCACGTGCATGCTTGTCTGTAAGAAAGGAGTGAACAGCTAGATAAATAGGTAGTTGAGGGTGGTCCATCCACCCTGGCGAACTGAAGGACCACGCGGGCTGCCTTGCTGCAGTCAGAAGAGATGACCCGAGAAGCTGGCCGCCCTGCTGCCCGCGCACCGACTGCTCGTCTCTCCAGGCTGCTGATTCAACCCTGTGGCTCACCTTCAGCCAAGCACTGGGCGGGGGCCCTCACTGAGCATGGCACAAGTGCATGTGGAGCCAGGGACAATGGCACCGTCCTCTAAGGGGTTGGCGGAGTCCACCAGGTCCAGGAGAACATCAGAGAACACAGGGGTAACACCACCTTTGCCTGCCCCTGAAAACTAATTTTCCAAAAGGCCACAAGAGTCTCAGAGAGGCGAGCGAGTGTGGGTGGTCTCTGTGGCCCCGTTTCCAGGAGGGGTAGCGATGGCCTGCCCTGGGAGCTAGCTCAGTGCCTAGCAGCGATGAGGCTGGGCACTGCTTTCCCTCTGTGTCAAGGGGACAGTGGCAGTCACCCCTCGAGCTGCGGCAGGGGGCAGAGCTCTCAGAAGGAAGCGTCCCATGAACACCTACAGCTCCTGCTGCCTTTTTTTCCCACCATGTTCACTCAAGCAAGGCACAGCCTCTTTCCAGGGATGCCTGCTTGGATGGAATTAGAAAAGTCCAGCTCAGTCACATTAGCCAGCCCACCACTCCGCTGCCCACAGCCGGTCAGAAGGGCAGACACAGCTCCCAGCAGCACACTCCCGAACAAGCCTGGTGGCACCACCGCCTGCGTCCTGAGCCCATGGGGCTCTGAGGACAAATCATCCCTGGGCACCGTGTGTATACATGACATCCAGCAGGCAGTGCCGCGGCAGCCCTGACTGTGTGGTCGACAACCTGGACTGTCGACAAGCTACCACTATGTGAGAGGACAGACAGGAGCCAGGAGCACTGAGGGATTCCGCTTTACAAGGCCCAGAGGGAAGCTGGGATGGCAAGCAGGTCCTCAAAGCCTTCAGCATGGAGTCCCTATGCGTTCCGTCGAGCAAGCCCACTTCTGGAGACTTCGAGCAGGTAGACAAACAGGAGGAGGGTCTCCAAGAGTCACCGTGCACCACGTTCACAGCAGCATCACCCAGTAGCGAGTGGCAGAAGCAGCCCCCATGCCCATCAGCGGATGAATGACGGCCGAAATGTGGCCCACACCGTGGAACATTATTCAGCCTGAAGAGGGGAGGCAGTTCCGGTGCTGCGACAGCATCCGGAGCCTTCAGGATATTCCACTGCGTAAAATAAGCCAGTCACAAGGACAGATGCCCACGATTCCACTTACATGCAGTTCCTGCAGTAGCCGCATTCAGAGACTAAAGCTGGATGCTCTTTAAGCCCGAGGTGATTGGGAGTTCATGGGGACAACAGTCTCCCTCTGCAAGGCCAAGGAAGTTCTGGCAGGGACGGCAGCAGCGGCCGCACAGCCATGCAGACGCGTATGAGTCTGAGCTACCCAATATCAAATTTCCTGGTCCGTCAACGTTGAACCTAACCATTGAATTTGATTCGGGTCTCATCCAATCCGGTTTGCGACCAGCATGGTGGAAAGATTAAGCTTGTGAACCAAAGCTGCGCTGTGCAATTAACAGTGGTGGACGGGGACTCTGGCACCGGCCTCTTACCACCATGAACGCGAGGACACGGTTTGACAATAACAACAAAAAGCAGGCACAGGCCACTCCTCTGACAGCCTCTGCGCTGAGGGTCAGGTTGGGGTGCGTGGCGAATTCTGGAGCCCAGCGCCGGGCTTGGCACTTGGTGTGCACCGCCTGACTGCGGACCTGCGCGTCAGGCGTGAGCATGCGCTGCTCTCCCCGCAGCAGATAGCTGGGCCGAGCGAGGCTTTGCCCGCCGTGAAGTTCAGGGCTGAGTCTGCTCCTCGTGTGCAGGTGCTCTAGTTCGACACCGGGTGCGCCCCTGCCCCTGAATTCATGATGCTGTCCTCAAGAGAAGGCCATGTGCAGATCCATTCAGACACCCACAGACCCCTGCGTTGCTTCTCCCCCTGGGGACAGCCCGAACACAGCGCCCACGATGGCTTGTTAGCCTCCCATCGCCGTGGCTAAGCCCAGGAGGCCGACAATGTTGGGGGAAGGCTTCCTTCGCCTGTGGCTCCCCTCACCCCTTCCTCTAGGAACCCTAATCCGTTCACTATGACCTTCTAGAAACCCTAATCCGTCCACCATGCTGCTTCCCCCAGTTTAGGTCCCCAGAGTACCCTGAGAGTTAACCTGCGCCCTCCCTGGGGCTTCCAAGAGAGGCTGGCTTCAGGGGAGTCCCAGGAGGCTGGAGCCGAGGTCCGCCCTCCTGCCGGGTCTCTGGGCTCAGCCGGGGCACGGCTGCCCTCTTCTGGCCTATTGAGGTAGCGTATAGGGAGACAGGCTGGAAGGAGTCCCAAAGCGGCACCTGCGGAGCCCCCTCCCACAAGGCGCTGCCCTGGAGGCCAGTGCAGAAGGACCGGGGACTTCACAGGCTCCGGCACCAGCCTGAAGGGCAGCGACACCCACCCAAGGACCAGGCCACTGGATTCTCTGTGCCGCCTGGAACCATGAGCTTTTAGGTCAGAAAATGAATTTCAAAACTCTTAACAGGACCAGACACTCATTTTCCAGTTGGGAAGATGAGGGCTTGAGAAGCAGCCCAGCAAGGGCTGGGAGCAGCTACTTGCAGGCCAGACTTGGAGGCGGGAAGGCACAACGCAGCGGGTCGGGCTGCTGCCACCCTCAGGACGTCACGCTGACGTCCTTCCCTGAGCAGCGCCTGAACCCATTGCCCATGCTGCCCAGGGGCTGTGCGGGCTAGGGCTGGGCCCTCCCTCCCCTCAAGGTCCCAGGGATGCATAAAACGCAGGTCCCTGTGGCCCTGGCTCACAAAGGTCCCCCTGAGGCCGCCGTCTGGAGATGAGGACAGGCCCAGAACACGCAGGAGGGAGCAGCCTGGAGCGGTGGCTTCGAGGTGGCCCCAGCAGCCCTAGTCCTTGGTCCTAAAGCACCAAGGTAAGTGTTCCCAATGAAATGCACCCCCAACACCCACAGGAAACTCTTCTGCTACCAGGGGACCCCCTGGATCACAGGCAACCCTAACATCCTAGTACCCCAAGCCCCTGACCTTGACATACCGTTTCTCCCAGCTCTGCTGAGGTGGGTCACAGAGCTTTGCTTCCAAGGGCCTCAGCCTCAGCCTCAGGCAGTCAGGCCAAAAGCAAGACATCCTGGGGCCTTCTCTGAAAGAAAAGGCCAGGCCAGGTGGATGCTGGGGCCTCACGGAGGAGTTGGAACCCGGGCGCGCACTCCCTGCGTGTGGCTTTGTGTGGCGGCTCACCCCACCTCTGCTGTGGACGAGTCCTGCTTTAACTCAGTGGTGCCTGGGTGTCAGCACCTGCACCTCTCACCTCGGAGCAGGGAAAGTGTGGGCCCCACAGGTGTTGCCTACAAATGCTGCTCTACTGTGTCCCCAGCTGGTTTCATGGCACCCACCAATCTCACTGTCCATCACCTCCTGGAAGCAGGGTCTGAGGGCGAACGTCCAGTGTCCTGGAAAGAGAGTCACGTGCTACACCATCAGATTTCATTAAATCAGGCTTAGGCAAGACTCCAGCATGACCGAGATGTCCCAAGTTCTGAACCAAAGAGGACTGGAGGAGCCACCCTGGGGACAGGAGGTCTGCTTGGACGTGGTATGCACCAAATTCACTTGCACTAGACATATTTTATTTATTTATGATAACAAAAAGTATTTTACTAAAACAGATTTATAGAAGTTTTCAGACAAGCCATACAAAATGGTAACAAGCTTTTTTTTTGAAAGGGGAAATCTTTACTTGACTGCAAATCACAATGCTATCAGTGAAAGCTGTGTTAACGTTCTCACTTTGGTTCAAACAAGCAGCTCGTCCCTCTAGAGCACCCAAATAAAGTTAGACACGGCCAGAGAGCCTATCTGAAAGAACTGGCGAGCTGCTTTTTAGCCAGTGCAATGACATCACCATAAAAGGGAGAACATAAAATTGTGAAACTACTTTACCCCTCAAAAAATAAAATAAAATAAAATAAAATAAAATAAAATAAAATAAAATAAAGAGCACCCGTACCCCAGCAGCTAACCCTGCCAACTGCCCTCGTTCACAGTGCTTTATCCTTAAACCAGAATAGGGAAAATGGAGAAAAGCAGGGGGCCACCGCTTTTAAGCCTTTCGCAACAATCCAGATGAAAATTCAACCTCTGCTCACGCTTTACAACAGCGAACTGGGACAGGACATAGATTTGCTAATGTGCATTTCATCACTGAAGACCTGGGAATGTCTGGGCTTTATTCTGTAATGCTCTAAGACCTTGTCCATTAAATGCAAACAAAGAAGGAAGAGATCTTGGCAGAACAGAAGTGACTCACACTGGATATTATTTGTGGCGTATAGCTTAGTCCGTACTTGCATTAGAAAGATGTTTAGTGGTTTTTTTTTTTTTTTTTTTTTTTTTATGGTACTGGAGGTTGAACTCAGGACCTTGCACTTGCCAGGCAGGTGCTTATGTCATGGAGCTATCTCCCCCTAGAAAGATTTTTAAACTAACACCCCAAGACATCAGTTCTGCAGGCCACCGATCAGCTAGAGTTGGAGCAGGTCTCTGAGCCACTGCAAAGGTCCCACGCTGCAGGGTTGGTCTGTGTAAGGTGCATGGAACAGGGGAGTCTGTGGAGGCAGGGAGCAGGGCTACTGCTTGGGGGACAGGGCTTATGCTTTGGGGTGATAACAG
Source organism: Octodon degus (assembly GCF_000260255.1). NCBI lineage: Eukaryota > Metazoa > Chordata > Mammalia > Rodentia > Octodontidae > Octodon > Octodon degus. Next base: position 1,604,762 of record NW_004524770.1, on the reverse strand, counting down.
TGTTCCGGAACTGGACGGTGGTGGCGGTTATACAACACTGTGAGTGGACTACGTGGCGCTGAACTTTGCACAGTAAAATGCTGTTCACAAAACACAAAAAAGCAATAAACCGACCCACCAGGACCTCTGATCTGGCAGGATCCAGCTCCCAAGCCTGCCTCTTGGGGAGGGACATCACAGGACATGGGCACTGGCCCAACCCACTTTCCTCAAAGAGAAACACTGGGTAGAAAAGAAAAAAAAATGACACGAGGAGAAGCAGCTTTAGGTCAGGGACGCCACAGCTCCATGCCACAGCTCCGTGCCACAGGCTGACTCAGACGCTTGGGGAGGGCAGTGGCCAGGTGCGGCAGACACTGGAAGGGGCCCTGTTGTGAGGCCTCACGGGGAGGAGGCCACAGAGCTGGGTGGCACCGGGGCAGAGGGCTGAAACTGTGGGAGCTGAGGCTTTGCTCCCAAGTCACTGGGGGGCTGAGGCCCGAGCTCCCCACAGGCACCTGAGGCAGCAGGCGGTGCCTGTGTGCTCACACAGGATGTGGAAGTGTGAGCGCCTGGCGCGGCCTGCCCTTGTCACGGATGGCCAGCCATCTTTGGCCTCCCGGGTGACTATAGAGTGCACCCAGCTCTTCCTAAGGACTTTAAAAACAACTCTGGGGAAATTTCCGGCTGTTGGGTTTCGGAAGCTGAGGCCATGCCCACTGGTGGAGATGGGGGCTACGGGGGGGCTCCTCCGCGTTGACCCAATGCCCTGCTGTCTCAGCCTCTGTGGCTCTACCGACGGGCACCTCCTTGTGCTATGACCATGACTCGGGCTGTGCTGGGTGAAAGGGGCCAGGTGAGCCACCACGAGACCCAGAAAGTGAAACACATGCCCCCTCACCCAGAGTTTTCCACCCAGGGCTCCTCCAGCATGACTCAGCCTGCCCAGGCTCCCGGGGAAGTCCCTCAGTCCACTACACCCTCTGTGGCAGCAGGGGGGAGGGACAACAGGGACCAGCCTTATCACTGAGCAGGACTTTTCCACTGTGGCCTGCCGCTTGCCCATGACAGACTTCCTGTGGCGCCTGGGGCCCGTCACATTTGTACTGTAGGTCCGGAAGACAAAAGCTCACAGGGTCATCTGTCAACCTCACAGCAGCCCAGGAAGTAGGAGGGGCGGGGCAGGTGGACACATGCAGGGCTGCTACCCCAGGCTACCACCAGAGCCCAGGGCCTGCTTCGTGGCTGATCGCATCCACCCTGGCCCTGCCCACACACCATAGGGGTGCCTTGGGCTGCCCTGTCCACCTGGGAGGAGAAGACCTCATCCAAGCAAAGGACTGTACTTCTCAAACATTTCCACTCTTGTTCCCATGACACAGCAAGGCAACCCCTGCATGGCCTGTCTTTGATGGGGCAGGAGCTCAGAGTATTTCTACACCCTTGAGGACCCCAGAAAACCCTGTGACCTTCAAAGGTGGAGCCATCTGCAGTGGGGCCAGCAGGGCCCAGTGAAGGCTGCTGGCCTCTCCCCCAGGGGCTCCAAGGACCCCCAAGGAGCTCCTCCCACAGGGAGGTGTCTAGGAGTCCCCAAGGCATAGGAGACAGGTCCTCCTGCCCAGGTGTCCAGGGCCACCCTCGAGGTATGAGTCCCTCCCCACCTGTACCCAGCCCCTCCCATGGGGTCCAGTTGCTGCTGGGGCCCAGAAAGGGCAGGAAAACCCACAGCAGTCCCGCCTGGCCGGAAGCCAGCCTCTCTCCTCGGTCTTAGGCTATCCTCTAAGGGGATGCCCACCATGCCAGCCTGTGGCAGGGAGCTGCCCTCTTCGAGTGTCCACCAAGGATGCGTCACTCATGAAGATCGCAGACATCTACCTCGAGGGCAGCACTCGATAAACAGATGGCGGAGCCAGGCACAGCGGCACATGTCTGTGACCCCACCTGCTAGGGAGGCTGAGGAAGGAGGAATGTGAGCTCGAGGCCACCCTGGGCCGCTTGGAGAAACCCTGACTCAAAACAAGTCTGTTGGGAGCAAGGATGCGGCTGGAGAAGGCGTCGCTGCGCACAGCCCGGACCTGGGAGTCAAGTAAGTCAGTGCAGGAGACGCACATGCACACTCACGTGTTCTGCCGCAGCAGCCGCCCGAGGACGGGAAAAGCAGACATGTGACACTGATCTTAATAATGTCTTTTGTTTAAATCCAACACAGCCAAAGTGTTTTTGGTTTGCTACGTAATCAATGCAAGGCTTCTGCTGTTTTCAAGGCAGGGCGCTGACCTAGGACCTCTGCTCTGAGCTGCATCTCCAGCCCTTTAAAAACTGTTTTGAGACAGTCTTGTGAAGTTGCTGAATTATCCAGCTTGGGCTCAACGTGGGAGCCTCCCACCTCAGTTTTGGCTGCAGCTGGCTGCATTCTTGAGGAGAAAGCCTACCTCCCTTTTTTATTCTACACCCCCGATACAACATGTGCGTGACACTCAGCTCGTGTGGGACCAGAACTCCTCCCCTGGAAGTAGAGTCCGTGAACTGCGCAGGCAGGCGGTCTCCCCCAAATGGTCCCGGCACACTTGGGTGGAGTGCTGGTTAGATGGAGTGCCTGCTTCAGGAATTGGGTTGTAATTAATTAACTGGAAAAAAGTAAGCCTTATTTCCCAGAGCCCTGTGGCCACTGCCATGGCTGGTGGCTGCAGGAGCAGGGCAGACACAGAGCTGTGGGCTGCGTTCCAAAGGCTCTGTCACTGCCCCCCCCAGGCAGCCTACCAAGGTTAACAGCTGTGAGGCCTCCGTGGTCAGACGAACCTGGAGACCAGCGCCAGCCTGCTGCTGGGAAGGCCCTGTGGGGCCCCACCTGACATGTCACAGGCAGGTGGGAACCCAGGTGTCCCCAGGGTGCTTTAGAGCTCTGGGAGCCCTGGGGAGTGGGCCCCAGCTTTGGATACAGCTCTTCCCTTCCTCTATCTTTCCCACTGCCCGTCTTCCTCACCCTTCTTCCCTGGGAATGGGCCCAGGCCCTCACTCGCGCTGCCACTGAGCTGCACCCCAACCCACGTGGCCCCTCTTCTGCTTCCACAGTGGAGCCCCACCATCATCTGTTGCCTGGAAAAAAAGAAGGAAGCCAGCAGGATTTCCTGTCCAGGCCTGGGGACACAGGAAGAGCACCCTGAGAAGCACCCACCCTCCCTTCTCTCCTGCATTGCCCTGTCCTAGGACAATGGCCTAGGGGGCCCTGAACCAAAATCCCCCCTGGAGACACCCCCTGTTGTCTCTCCTCTCCTGGAGTGTGCCCCAGTTCCTTCCTGCCACCAGGCCTGACACGGGCTGCTGCCAGTGCCTGTACCCCTCACCAGGCCAGATCTGCTCACTTCCCCCCTGCTCAGACCACATCCTGGGGAAAATCCCAAGTTCTACCCGTTATGGACCTTGTGACAGGCCACCTTATGGCTTTTGGTCACTCCTAACATTCACCATTTTGTGCCACCAGGGCCATTGGAGGCTCAGTCTTGTCCACTGGTGTCCACAGCACCACAGGGATCTTGCCTGGCTGCCTTATGATTGTACCATGATGGAGGTGGAGCCCCAGAGACATGAGTGTGAAGCTCAGAAGCCCTGACTGCTGTGACATGTGGCAGTCACCCCACGTGGCGATGACGGTGCCACAAGCCACAGGGAAGGGGCAGGAGGAGGTGCTGGCCCCTGCCCTTGGCCAGCTCCTTGCATGTGAAGGTAGGCATGCCCTGTGGGGGCCTCGCCTGGATCGAGGCCGGTGTGGTGAGGTGAGGGCTTAGGGCCCGAGACAGCCGGCTGTGAGCCTCACCCTGCGTGGCTCTGGCTCTCACCACCAGGCTGGTCTGTGAGGTGCAAAGAAATGCTCTTCTCCTGCATTGCCCAGAGGGCCTGCTGGGGTCATCCAGTCCGACCCACGTGAGAGGCCTCAGCAGCTGGACAGGACGGAGAGGCCACTGAGTGCCCCACCCCCAGCCATTGAGAAGACTGGGCAAGGAGGACAGTGGTTCGGATGGGTCTGTGACATGGTGGCACTGCCATGCAGGCTGGCGCCCAGGGACTTGGAGCCTGCTGCCCAGGACCTTGACCTTGCTTGGACAAGTTGGCCATTGCATGTTCTGCTTTGATGACCTCCCCAGTGCTTAGCCCTTCCTCATATTTAGGTGCTTTAGAAGTTTACCTAAGGTGGGTGTGCGGAGGCATCTGTGTCTCATCAGCGGGACACCATGATTTCGGGAAGGAGCCCGCGTGCCTTGTGGACACACAGCTTAGAGTCCACTCCCATCACAGAAAGCTGCCTCCCTCAGATCTCAGCCCTGACAAGGCCTTCCTGCCAGCCAGAGGACCAGGAAGTGCTGTCACAGTGTCACCAGGAGCTGGCTGGTCTGCTGAGGCCCACCCAGGAAACTGTTTTCAAAGCGCCCCCGAGGCAGAAACTTCCTCAGTTCCAGGCCTGGTAATTTTCCAGTTGAAGCGTCTTCCGGGGGCAGGAGGGAACTTCTACCACGGGCACAGCTCATTCTTCTGCCCAGAGCAGGCGCCGGTGAGAAGTCTGTGCTGATGTCATGGTGGGGTTGCAAGGGGGCTGGCGGGCTGGCAGGGTCAGTAGAGGTGCTCCTGCCCCCACCTTGAGGGGCGGGTGCCTCTGGCTACTCCTGAGGGCGCTTGGAGCAGGGAAGCCTCCAAGGACAACTCCAGGAAGCTGCGACTCAGGGCCCTGGGGTGCAGGGGGGGCTGTAGGGAGGCTGCAGGGGGGCTGCAGGGGAGCTGGGCCTGCTCAGAGGAGCCACCAGAAGCCAAGACTCAGGGCCCTGGGCTGCAGGGGGGCTGCAGGGGGACTGCAGGGGAGCTGGGCCTGCTCAGAGGGACCACCAGAAGCCAAGAGACGCCCAGCCCAGCGTCTGAGGAGGAGAGGGCCTGAGCTCAGGTGTCAGGTGCCCGGCCTGTAGCCCATCCTGCCCTGGCAGCCTCAGCCCTGTGCCTTCCAGGCCGAGCTCGGCCCAGCTCGCCACCACTCTTGGCAGTGTCCCTATGCCTCAGGCGGACAAGGCCCAGAAGCTCCAACCACCTTCCCTACTTCCCACTGGCTTCTGGACAACGCTGTATTTGGATATTTTTAAAACAAACTCTTTATTATTATTCAAATATGCCACTCTCAAAAAAGGGGAAATGACCTTCAACCACACTCCTGCCAGTTTCCCCTAAAAGAGCAGGCGATGCCAGAACTTGGCTCATTGACGGGCAGAGCCGGTCCTCTGGCCTAGACGAGAGCTGAACGTGCCCGCGGGATGGAGGGAGGAGGCTGAGTCTGTGCAGAGCTCCGCAGACTGTCACTGGCAGCCCAGCCCCCGGGTGTCACCGGTCAGGCTGAGTGGGCTGCGGCTAAGAGCAGAGGGCAGGCAGGTAAGCACACCTGGAAAGGAGGGTGAAGGAGAGCTCAATGCAAATCTACTTGGTGAGCTTGCTTTCACCCTTCCTTTCCCCACAAATCACCTTCTGTTTTCACGGACCTGCCCAGGAGGGCTGGAGCCATTGCCTCTGTGACTCAGACCTGACCTCCTTCTGTGGACCTGAAAGCAGAGAACCTATTGTCCCGGGTTACATTGGTGACCTCAGGCTGGGTCCCCTCCCTCCTGGCCCAAGAATGCATTCCTTCCTCAGTGAATGTTGGAACTCGCTGCTGGGGCACAACAAAATTCCAAACATTTCTCATTCTTTAGTTTATAAGTCAGGGCAGCCTTGGCTCAAACCAAACAGCCCCAGACAAAAGAAGGGAGTAGCCCTGCCACTGTGACAGCTGCTGGTCCCTGGCTCCTTGCTGGGCTGGCCCTGCTGGGGAGGGTCAGCCTGGGCACCTGTGCCTGGCCTGAGCTTCTGCTACCTGGGCATACAGGGGACAACCTGGACCTTGAGGCGGGAGGCTCAAAGGACAAGAACCGTGCCACAGGCTGCCGGCCTGATGTCGCCTGCCGACCCAGCAGTACCACTCGAGGCTTCAGAACTGGGCTGAGGCTGTGCCACAGGGCAAGGAGAATGTGTGTGCCCCAGGGCTGCTAGTGCACCCTCCCCTCTGGTGCCCAGGTTGCAGGCGGGCCCAGCAGGCCCCGCAGCCTTGTCCTCTCTGGGTGCCCCTCCCTCAGGGTCCTTGTTTCCTGTTCCAGATTTCCAGGGCCACCAGAGCCTCCAACCCCAGTGAGGCCCTCGGGGAACCTCAGCCTGGGCGCTGGAGGGGAGGGTTCAGCCCCATCCCTGCAGCCCCTGCAGCCCCCCCAGCCCTCCAGCCCCCCCAGCCCCCCCAGCCCCC
>NW_004524770.1:1587963-1598338 GCF_000260255.1 Octodon degus | reverse complement strand
CGCTGCTGCTGATAGCAGGTCAATGGAAAGAACAACTAGAGTTTACCTCAGTAAAAGACACAGCACCATTAACCCTTTCCCCAGTCTGTCACGTCAAACGCATCCTGGCCCCATCATCCTTGCCACTTTCAGAAGCAGCTCTGGAACTCTCTTTCATGTTCTCAGTTGCAGGGCCCTGGCTGCCTCAGTGTCCTGAGTCAACTCAAAGCGTTTATCTTTCTTTCACGGTCATTTTGGTCTTGGAGAAAAGCCAGGAGTCACACGGTGCCAATCCTTGGGTAAAGCGGAAGAGGGCACCCCGTGATCCTTTTGTCTGACGGAAATTACCGTACATCAGGTGTGACCAAAATGTACAGAGAATACTCAAATAAAAAATGTATTAGCGTGGAAGATACGTTGCCATCGACCCTTCTGCAAATGCCCCCTCACTTCAAACACCCCCCACTGTTGGCAGTGGGTCTTACTGCAATATGTACCTTTAGGTTAAACATTCACCATAGCTTTGGGTCGCCCCCTGTGTGTCTCCCTTGCTGGGTTCTGGGACAGAGTTCAGCTCTGTGCCCTTGTCAGTGGGGAAACTGAGTCCCTGAGGAGAGCTGTGACTTGTCCAAGGCCTCTAGGGACCTCGGAAGTGGCGCAGAGCTGGCTGCGGGTTCTGACTGCCCCACCCGAGGCCTGTACGAGCAAGAGGCTGCCTTACTCTCAGGTCCTGCTGGGTCAGCTGGGTCAGGGCCTGGATCTGGCTGCGCCCATAGCACCTCCCAGGATGCCGTGGGGGGCTTCCTCCTGTGCCAGGCTTCGCTGGGCTTCTTGGGTGCCAGCTGAGCTGCCTCACATCCTGGCTACCTCTGCTTCCCTGATGGCTTCCACCCAGTCTCCCAGCCAACCCCGACCCAGAGGGCCCAACCTGGGCTGGGTGCGTGTGTCTCGCCCCATGAAGGATGCTGTGTTTCTCTCTCCAGCCCTGGCTCTGCGCCCAGCTGGGCGCCCTGCACCCAGAGCCTGACTGGGTGTGCAGCAGGCACCCAGGAGCTCCTGTGCCTAAGCCCGGAAGCTCACCTTTCTCCCAGGGCACCGCTGGCCCTAGGTTCAGGATGCCTCCCCGGGGTGCCACACTCTCTCTACCCCCCCCGCCCCCCAACTCCGCAGATGCTTCACAGCTACCCCAGCCAGGCGCTCTCCAGGCAGCAGAACCCCGCACCGCACACCAGCCATCTCCACGGAGGCCGAACCTTTGCTCTCCAGGCAGAGCTCGTGATTTTCCTCTACCCTGGGAGGAGGGCAGGCAGGGTCAGGGCCACACCACCACCCGCACTGCCCTCCCCACCCTCACTGCTGCCGCCATCATCACTGCCACTTCTTGCCTATCAAAGCTTGGTGTAACAGACCTCGGTACTCCAGGTCTCCCCTGGAAGTGACCACAGGGGCCCAGCAGGAAGGACACCTGGACACCCTTGCTTCTTTCACTAGGAATGTGGTCTGAGTGGAAGGGAATGAGCATTTCTTAGGTCATTTAAAGACATAAATAATGAGGGCTATAAAGCAAATATTTATGAATGCTCTTGGGTTTTTCCATTTCCCAGGTCTGAGGCAGTGGACTGTGAGTCATTGGTCACTAGGGCTGCGCGAAGTAGGACCCGGCAGTGGCCCCCAGGTTACTCAGCCAGGCGTGAAGCCTCCATCCAGAGCCCTGCCCGGCACTGCTGTCTGTCTCCAGCTTCCACCAGCCTCACCTGGGGCTGAGATCCACACTCAGATGACCGCCCACGCGCCCGAGCAAGGCCTGCAGCAGCCCTGGACAGAGCTCACTCAGGCCTCGCCAGGCCCTCTCCGCTGGCCTCCTGGCCGGAGCCCCCACCGTACCTGCCTTCTAGAGCGCCTGCAGGCTGTCCACCCCTGAGACACCTTGCGTCTCTGCGGAAGCAGCCACCAGGAGCCCTGTGCCCGTCCCACCTGGCATTCTGTGTCCCACTGCCTGCTGCGTCTCACAACTTTTAGGGTAGCCTGTTTATGCTTCAGTTTCCTCATCTACAGAACCCATCCTGCCTAGGTCGCGTGGGGATCTGCACTCCAGAGCTGAGGCCTGGCCTTCTGCAGCGGGAGTGGAGGCTTGCTGCGGAGCGGTGGCCCTGGGGCTGGCCTTCGTGTTTTCTCACTGATCCTTCCAACAGCCCTGCTATGGCAATGTTCTTATTAACTCCGTTGTAAGGTGAAAATTCTGAGACCTGGAGAAACCGAGGTGATTGACCAAGGTCCACACGGAGGTGGGCATTTCTCAAGGCCAATGATCTGACCCTGTTTTGCTAATCCAGAGTCTGTTCTCAGAGTGGATGTACACAGAGCCCAGACTGCAAAAGGCACAAACAAGTGCCCAGCGTACACATTTTTTAAATAAATTTATTTATTTATTTATTCCCAGCCATGGTGGTACACCCAGGTAGTCCTAACACTGCAAAGCTGAGGAAGGAGGATTATGAATTCAAGCTCAACTTGGGGAATTTAGGAACTTGCTAAGACCCTGTCTCAAAAATAAAAACTAAAAAAGGGCTGAAAATGTAGCTCAATGTGAAGGCTCTGGGCTCAGTCCCAATACAAAAAAACAAATAAACAAACAACACAAATACATGAAAAAATACTCATGTGGAAAGGATGGCATAATACACACAATAGCATCAGCTTCCTGCGAGGAGAGCCGTACGCCGTCCTTCCAGGCTGGCTCCTTCCACGGCGGGCTCCCTTCCCCTCTCGTCACACCTCCGGCCCATCTGCCTTACGCATGCGCCAGCTCTGCCTTCCCCTGTGTGGCTGAATAATATGGAGGAGCCGGTCTGCTTCCCCATCTGCCCGTTGGGCGACGGTTGGCTGTTGTGACCACAGCTCTGTGAGGACTTCTTTGTGTCCCTGCTTTCATCGCTTTTGCATACATACCCGGAAGCAGCAGCGAAGCTGCTGGATATGATGGTCACTGTGTTTTTGATTTTAGGGGAACTGCCACACCGTTTTCCCCAGCAGCCTGCCGCTCTGCGCTCTACATTCCCCCCAACGGCACTTGCCAGCGCACTGTCAGGAAGGCCCCGGAAGGACCTCCCCCAGAGTGCAGGCCGCGAGAACCCGGTGAACGAGACCGCAGCCAATTGCAAAGCTTCCACGCGGAGAATGAAGCCATCAGGGGAGCATAAAGGCAGGCTGTGGACTGGGAGAAAGTATTTGCTGCCCTGCGGCTGATACCCAAGACAGCGAGGGGAGTCTAGCGACACACACACCATGCAGCGGAAGACGCACCAAGGTCCGGTGGCCGTTTCTCAGGAGAGGGCCTGCCGGTGGCCCCAGCAGGGGGAAAGACGCCCAGCACCGCTCAGGCCAGGAAGCACAATTCAAAACTGCATGAGGTCATCTCACAAGTTAGGGTGGTGACTCTCAGAGCAGAGAGAGCAAGCATTGGCAAGGGTGTGAGAGGAGGGCCCCGTGCCTCAGTGGTGTGCAAATGGGCAGCCACCATGGAAGGCACCTAAGGCAGTGCCTCCAGGACCTGAGCGCAGAGCCGGCCTGTGTCCAGCAGCCCCATTCTGAGTGTGGAGCCCCAAGAAATGAACCCGGCTGTGCGGGGAGCTTTGCTACTCTCACGTTTATTGCACTTGTTCACCGTAGCTGAGAAGTGGAATCTAGCTCAGTATCTGGGAGCAGAGGAGTGGGTCGAGGAGGGGTGGTGCCTGTGAGCATGGGGTGCTCACCCAGCCTGGAAGAAGGCAATCCTGCTACTTCCGGTGCCAGGGAAGGACCAGGGAGAGTGCTCTCACTCACATGAGGAGCCCAAGGAAGTCAGACTTCATGGGACAGGGCAGAGAGGAGGTTTCCAGGGCAGGGTGGACCACAGGAGGGTGTTGGCCAGAGGTGTAGAATCTCAGAAGATGAAGCAGCTCTGGAGATCTGCGGTCCCTCTCAGAGACGCTGCTTCGACAGTGCAGTTGGACTGCTCTATTGGGAATGGCCGAGAGCAGCCTTCAGGGCCCTTATCACACCCTAAAGTATGTGAAGCAAGGGCTCTGTGAATTAGCTGGACTGGACCCTTCCTCAACATATACGAGCAGCAAAATTATAAATATGCACATTTTGTATTTATGAATGAATTCTTTCAGAGAGGCCTCAGAGGGGCAGAGGTTGAGGGGAGTGTCCCCAGTGTCCCCTGGGCAAGCTTGAGGTATGCTGAGAGGGGCTCTGGAGCTTCAGCCTCGCCAGAACCAGAAGCCCATACGCAGGTGGGTCACTGCCCTGCCAGCGCCAGGGTCACCTTCTAAGCTGAGAGGATGTGGCCTTGGTGCAGGAGGCAGAAGAAGTCAAGCTGGCCACAGTTCTAAGGAGGCTGGTTCACCTCTCCTGGAGACCTCCGGAGACCTCAGGAAGGGTGTGGCCTGGGGCAGAGCCAGGGCTGCTGGAAGCCAAGTGCCCAATTGGGCCCCTGAAATGCGGCTCTGAAGGGCCAAACCCAGCAGGCTGCAAGGCCTCAGGCCCAGGTCCCTTGGGAGGTGAACAGGACTCCCACTATCCCCAAGGAGCAGTCAAGCTATCAGCTGATTCCCTCCCTCAGTCTGTCCAGTGTCCTCTGGGCAGCCCTTCTCCTGGGAGCCAAGATGCCAGATCCTCCCAAGGGTCTTGTCCCCCAAAGAGAAGGGTTGGTTCCAGGCCTGGGATTAAGGGAGGCAATAGGCTGTCCCTCCAAAGGAGGAGCCCACCAGAGAAGCCTCGGCTGGAGCCCAGAGAGACAGCAGGGAAGGCTGCCTGCAGAGGAAGGGAGGGAGGAAGAGGCCCCAGGGAGACTGAGGCAGGGGGAAGAGCTAGCAGCCAGGGGCAGGAGTCTCTGCCCCTGGTCTGCTCCTGTAGAATACCCCAGGATCCTGCCAGAATAGGCCACTATTGCGCTAATAGCGACTGGGAGCTGGGCCAGTGCACATGAGACCCCCGGAGCCCATCTCAAGAGGCACCATTTCTCTCCCAGTGGGTGTTTTAAGACAAGGTGACGCCAGCCCAGAGACCAAAGTCAGGGTACCAGAAAAGTGAATACTCCTCCACTCCAAGTGCCGCCTCTTTTCCTGCCCTCCCCACCCGTCACTGAACAGGGTCGCAGGCGGCTCCACCTCCAGCCCTCCAGAGAGACCTCCCTGCTTTGCACATTGTTGTCCACTGTTGCTGCTGCCAGGGTGAGGGCCGCACGCAGGCCAGGTCAGCGTGCCAGGATGCTGTCCCAGGGCTGTGCGGGTGGCCGCCACTGCCTCTGCCAGCTCCTTCTGCAGCCTCTGAGGCATTTCCCCAGGTGAGGTGAGGCAGCTTAGCATACTCTGCACCAGCTCAGCGGAAGAGAGGGTGACTGCCGGCAGCAGGACAGCGGTGTGCACACGTGGGGGGAGGGCCCACCTCTCCGAGACCACAGCCTGCGTGTCCCCGGCTCTGGTGGCTGGAGAATGAGAAAAAGGTCCCTGTGCTCAGGCACGTGGCCGTGGAGGAAATTTTCCCCTTAACAATGTCCTTCAATGCTGGTATAAAGTTGCTTTTGCAATAAGTAAAATTTCTGGGACAAAAAAGAGGACACAGAGAGGGAGAGACAGAAAGATACTCAGAGAAACAGAGGGATGGGCTGGGTGGGAGTCTGCACAGCCCAGCCAGCCACAGGTGACAGGGGACCTGGAGGCGGGGTAAGGTCAGCGGCCCAGGAGCGCTGCTGCGAGGGGGGCTGGCTCTGAGGCAGGTGCCTCCTGGGGGCCTGGGCGCCTGGCTAACACTGGGCAGGGCGAAGTCTGGGCGCTGAGGCTCACTGTGCAGAAGTGCACTTTGCTGCCCCCACCCACCTGGGGATAGTTATTTTCTAAGTGCTAAAGGTGTACAGCTCTGCGTCAGGCCTGGGAGTAACCAGGGACAGGTGCCAGCGGGGCTGACACCCAACGGGCACGGCCTGCACAAACACACACCTATCTTGGTGGGTGGAAGGACGCTGGACCAGCCCAGGTAGGGCAGGGTGACCTCTGGGGGAGTTTCCAGCAGGCTTGGAGGCTGCGGAGGGTTGAGGAAGGCATGGGTGTGTGAGATGAGAGAGACCACAGTGGCCCTGTCAGGGGCTGGCTGATTTGCTTTATTTGTGTGAGCTCTGTTCTGCCTTATTTGCTGCTGTGTGGTGAGAGGGCTTTGGAGCAGTTGCATGAGGACAGGGGAACACTAGGACCAGCGGATAGGGGTGACAAGGCAGGAACCTCAGTGTGGAAGGAGGGGAGAGAGAGGCAGCGGGGGGTCACAGCTACCTGGGGTAGTGTTTGGAAACTCCACTGCCTCACACAGTTGGGTGCTGGCTTGGAACCGTGGCGCTACGGCCCTGCCCTGGAGCCCAGAGCATCGGCACCAGGGAGGCAATGAGTCGGGTTTTAGGAACGACCTGGGCTGTGCTGTGGTCTCACAGGTTTGAAACTCACAACACTCCCAGGGCTCTTGGAGGATCTGGAGCCAGTGTCCGAGGTGTGACTTAGAGGGCACCTGGTTTTGGACACAGGCTTGGGGCTGGCCAGAATGCAGATGCTGCAGAAGCCTGGTGAGGAGTGGTCTCCTACAGGTTGGACGAGAAAAGTAGAAAAGACAGCAGAGGGCGAAGAAGCTGGAGAAGCTCCTGCCAGGGAGGTTCCATGGCCGAGGCTGGAGCAGAGGCTGAATGTGGGGGCAGGAGGTAGATCTGGAGGAAGCTGCCTTGTCATTTGAGGATGGGGACCCAGGGCAGAGCAGCTCCTGGGGGTGTGGCTGGATGGGGCCCAGGGCGCTGGCTGGGGTGGGCACAGGGTGTGTGGCTTTGTCTTACAGGGTGGGGGAGGTGCCTGCCTAGCAGATGGGGTGGCTGGTCCAGGAGCACCCAGGTTTGGAGGTGACCTTTGCTACTCAGCTGGCCCAGCCAGGAGCACCTGGAAGACAGAGACAAAGCAATTCTGTACAACCTAGTGCCTCGAGGAATAGCCCGGCCCCGGGCCCGAGCCAGAGGACAAGCAGCCAAGAAAGGAGGTGGGCAAGACAGGCGGCTGCAGGCGCTGGCCTTGTGGAGTGCCCGGGGAGGCTAGCTGGGCAGTGTGCAGACAGGGCCACGTCCAGAGCTCACAGAGCCGCTCGCTGCCCACTTCCTGTGAGTGCAGTATGGCCTCTGGGGTCAGGAAGTAGGCCGGCTCTCAGAATCCTGTCCAGAGCATCCAGGCCCCTCTTGCTGTGTGGCGAGAGGGCTTTGGAGCAGCTGCATGAAGCCAGAAAATCACATGCTAACCCTGGGATGAGAAAGTGAAGATGCTGTGTCTCCCAAGTGGCAAAGACACTGAACTGGCTGCTCAGGGCAGGTGGCTCTGAGAGCTTTTCTTCTCAGGCACTGTCACTGTCATGCCGTTTCTGATGACTCTGAGCTCTCCTAGCCTGCGGGCCAGCACCTTTCAGGTCAGACTAAGTTGGCATAAGCTGCACGTGGCCCAGGCACCCTCCAGGCTGGCCCCCAGGGGCCCTCGGGACAGCACACACCTCTCAGGGAGGGAACTTGGGGACCAGCAGGATTCTCATGGCTGAAACCCACCTCATTTTTCCCAGCAGCCCATCCCTTGCTAGCCTCGGTCTGTCCGCTTTGCACACAGGGGGAGTTGTGCCCAGGTGTGGACACTCTTTCTGCACACTGCCCAGGCCTCCGCGTAAGGCCAGCAACATCTGCACACAGATGGGAACTTCCACAGGGCAGGCCTGCTCAGGTCCCCACCTCTTGCCAGAGTGCAACAGTCCTGGAGTTGAGGGCCTAGGGGGACATGTCATGCTGTCTGGCAATGTTCCAAGGGCTTAGTCCCTCTGAGGCTTATTTTGAAAAGTGGCAGTTTAGGTTGGTCCGACGGTTGTGGGTTATTGTTAAACTGAAAGGTGGCAATTTAGCAGAGAGAAGCCAACGATTGACGAGAGAAAGTCTGCTCACCACCGATTTGCCAAGGACCCAACAGAGTAAAACGCGCAGCAGCACCCACACAGGGCTCAGATAATTGCCGGTAATGTGAATGTTGGCATCTAATGTTTTTCACATAAAAACATCCTCGATGTGCTATGACCTGCCAGTCCCAAGGCACTTACAGGAGGGCGGGCCAAGGAAGAGAGCCAGCATGAGGCTTGGGAGGGCCTGTCCAGCAGGCTGTCTGCATGGTCTGTGGAAGCTCAGCTAATTCACCCAACTCAAGGTCTTCCTGGGGTGTGAGGTCTCAGCGGGGCAGGAGCAGGGCAGGCCCAGCGGGGCAGGCTGGGGCAATTCCGGGTACGCTTGGGCTAGAAGAACATTTGTCTCTTTGTAAAACTATGCAGAGACCACACAAGTGGATCTCAATGCAATTCAAATGGGGACCGGGTGCGGCGGAGCCATGCTGCCCGGCAGAGCAGCAGCAGCAGCAGCAGCGGTCAGGGAGCCGCACGACCAGGCGCTGCTCGCCCATCCCCAGAGCCCCTGAGCAGCCTTCTCCCTCCCCTGGATCTGAGGAGACCCCAGATGTCCTCAGAGCTGTCTGATGAGGCAGGGAGGCCTAATGTGACCTTTCCCCACCTGGTACCTAATCGCTAGTGTCATGGGCACACACTGAGCTGTCCACTGTGCTGCTAAAGAGAAGACGATACCACATCTTCTTGCCAGACACAAGCCCACGCATGCACCAGCAGAATAAGCTGGACCCCTGTTCTTGCCAGTGCTGGGCCACAGCAGCCACTGCCCATTAAGGAGCCTGTCCACGTGCTACATCTGCACATCTCTGCCTCCGCGGCGAGTGGCCGTGTCCACCAGTGCTTTGGAAGGACACCAAGATCCAGTGCTCTGGAAACACTCCCCAGAAGCTGCTTTTTACCACGACGGCGCCTCAGAAAAGGACAAAGACTGAATTGAAACTTGTATCCCAGAGTCCTCTTGCTCTGGAGATGCAGTATAGACAGCAGGGAGTCTGCTGTCCAGAGCAGCTAAACGCTGTGCCCGGACACTGTCGTCCAGGCCCTTTGACAACATTTGAACAGAGGTGGCAGGGTCCCTGGAGGTTGGCGGAGCAGCACAGACAGAGGATGGAGAGATGACAACACACATCCAGGGCCTGTAGTGCAGCAGGCTGAGTCTGTGGGAAGGGCAGGAGGCTGAGGCCCCAGGAAGAGAATGGGGTGCCAGAGGCAACGGTCAGCGAACGGGGACCTCCAGCCACTCCCTGCTCAGTCGTTCTGAGGACAGAGCACGTGTCCACACATACGGACTCCTGCTGCCAAAGGCCCTCGCGGTGTCCACAGCCTCCTTTTACCCCGTGGTCTTCATTCCCAAAGAAGCTCCGTCATCGCAGAAGTCTGGACGCCTCTCCCAGATCCCCTTCCCGGTCAGCTCTGTCCCCTGCCGGTCAGCCTCTGGGCTGCACTGCTGAGGTGAGTCCCCCCCAGCATAACTGTTCAGTGTGTTCGTGGCTGGCCTACAGGAGAGCTAGAAGGTGGCCTGGCTCAGCCAGGTCTCCTCCTTCTCCCTACAGCAAAATTCAAAGTTCTTTTTCTCATGCAAAACAGTGGAATCCTAACTTTCACGGAAGGAGGCGCGCCCAACACTGCAGGATGGAAGACCAAGCACCTGCAGGGGAGCCTAGCAGCGGGGCACTATCTGTCTGAAATGCACTCAAGGACCACGAGTGGGCCAGCTTTTGCAGCTTAACTGCTGTCTGGGGCAGTGAGGACTCTAGGTCATTGCAACTTGTCTGTTCCTCTTCCATGCTTTGAAGAAACTGTTTCTCTTCTGGTGTGTGTGTGTGTGTGTGTGTGTGTGTGTGTGTGTGTGTTGGGGAATTAAACTAGTGAGCCATGTTGCCAGGCCTTATTTTGAGACAAGATCTTGCTAAATTGCCCAAACTCGCCTCGAATTTGCTATCCTCTTGCCTCAGTCTCCCAAACAGGTGGCATTACAGGTAAGCTCCACAGTGCTTGTCATCTGGCTTTAAGATAAAATTTCCTATAAAGATAAAATTTCCAGGCCAAGGAGATGGCTCAGTAGAACAAGCGCGTCCCTGGCAAGCGCAAGGGCCTGAGTTCAATCCCTGGTTCCGTACAACAACAACAAAAAAGATAAAATGTCCTAGAAGTGACAATGTCCACAAGCCAGCCAAAGTTTGTAGAGAAAAAGCAGGCATAACCACAAGCATTTACACTTTAGGTCTTTAATTCTCCCAAGATGATGTCAGAAGACAATAATTGGCCATAAAAGCAGAAGGCGCCTTGCTGAGACTTCCCAAAGACTCCCAGCATGTAGCAGCACACCCCCACCAGCCCACAGGGTAGCCGGTGGACTCAAGTTCGTTCTTTTTCTTTTAATTATTTCCTGTCCATAAAAAAA
>NW_004524770.1:1585946-1587733 GCF_000260255.1 Octodon degus | reverse complement strand
AAAAAAAAAAAAAAAACAGCACCAGGCTAGAACCTACTGAGTTCAGAATGTTCCAGGACACGTAATCAGCCTGCCCCCGTTCCAACCTGCTGCAGGCTCTGTGGTAGCCTCCTCCTGCTGGCCTGGTCTTCCAGAGGAAGCAACGCCAGAGCTCTTCCATCAGTGTCCCACTGGGACCCAGAGGCCTGGGAGTCTGGCCTGGCGCACAGGGTGCAGTCCGAGCCTAGGTGTCTGGACAAACAGATGCCCTCAGGTGCCTAGAAGCCTAGGTTAACCTCTGAGGACAGGACTAGGCCTGCATTTTCCTTAGCAGGCCAGAAATATTTGCCCCTGGGGAAACATGGCACCCCTGTGGGGAAGAAGGCGCCCAGGGAAGAATCCTGTGGGGTCCCTGCTGGGATCTGAGGCTCGCCTGGGGTGCAGTCTTAACGGGCAGCAGTATATGGCTAGAACTTAATATTGCTTTGTTTCCTCTATTTTTATGAAGACCTATGATAACTGATACCAGATTACCTCCTTCAAAACAAACTTACCCTTTTAATAAAATACACGAGATGTTTAAAGGAAAAATATTGTTCAGGGTTATAGCCAGAACTGAGTTTTGGGAACTCCAAGTCCAACTGTGCCTCTGGCCTTCGCAGCGCTTCCTGGCACCCTGTCCTAGGCCGTGAGCTCTCTGACACACGTCTTCACCCGAGCTCACTCCCTTTCAAAGGCAGCTTTGGCCGACTCTGAGTGCTCCACACGGAAGCCAGGTCCACTGAGGTGAACCTGCCCATAGCCAGGGGAGGTGCTGCAGGGTCCTCTTCCCAAGCGCCCCACCCTTCACAGGTCGATAGGTCTGGTACCTCTTGTTCTGTGGGAGGGTCTTTTGGGTTGAGGGACAGTGGTCAGGGAAGTACATGGAAGGGCTGAATCAGGGATGGAGGGCAGTCTCTGCGGCAGCTCAGGGCGGCCGAACTCCCTGAGGACATCGCTGAGTTGCAGAAGAAGAAGAGGCTCTCCTAAGCTTCAGAGCAGCGAGCAGACACATTTCTCCCAGGCCTTGCGGCTCCTCCCCTCTGGCCCTGGGCGGCCCCTGCAGCAGAGCGCCTAGCCTCTCACCTGCCTACCCTCAGGTCTGGTCAGTTGCCCTTATCCAGCTAATCTCAGGATACAGGGCACAGCGACAGAGCTGACTGTTAAAATCAGTGTCCTCGCCAGGGATGTGGGTGGCACACACCTGAACCCAGCGCTCCAGCCAGCGAGGGCGGGAAGATTACAGGCTGGTGCCCAGCCACGGTCAATTTAGAGACTGTCTCAAAACGAAATAAATACATAATAAAAAGGTCCGGACTCGGAGCTCAGCGTGAAGGTCCTGGGCTCAATCCTCTGCCACCAAAATGAAAGTCCTGCAACCAACGAGGAAAGGCCTGGGGCCAGGGAGAGAGCTCAGTAGAATAAGCGCCTGGGTTCAATCCCCGGTTCCACCAAAACTAAATAAAGATTAAAAAACGGAGAGGCCGGTGGAGGTGGTGGTCAGCTCTGGACAGCGGGCAGCGTATGGCGAGCAGGTCTATGACCCACCCGCTCGTGTTATTTCATTTCTGTTCCGACCGCCTGCCCCTGAGGACAGCTTCACAGATGTGGAAACTGAGGCTCAGAGCGGGTCCCCGCGTGTCAGGAGCGCGGGTAGTCTAGCGCGCTGTGCAGGTGGGAACCGTCGGGCCGCCGGCTTCCAGGAAGGCGGCGGTGGGCGGAGCCGGCGGCCCGGCCTGGCGGTGCGCTCGCTCGCTCGCTCGCTCGCT
>NW_004524770.1:1577812-1585576 GCF_000260255.1 Octodon degus | reverse complement strand
GCGGAACCGGAGAAGTGGGGCGCGGGTCGGCGGGAGCACGCCGGCGCGCTCGCGGGCTGGCGGCCACCCACGTGCGGCGGAGGCTGCCCGAGTCGCGGCGGAGTCGCGAGCGCAGAAGCTTCTGCGGGAGGCCGGGCTTTGTCCCCGAGGGGAGCGCGGGCGGAAGAGCGTGCACCCGGCGCCTCTGTCGGCCCGCTGGGCTCGTGGCGCCGGGCGGCCTCCTGCTCGGGACGGGTCGGGTTGGCTCCGCGGTCGGCCCCCGGCGCCCGGCACGTTTCCGGCGGGAGACGTTAGGAGCGCTGTAGTTTTCCGCAATAGTGGGGACCAGCGCCGCGGCTCCGCTCTCCGCTCACCGCTCTCTCTGAGGTTTCCCCGCCGGGCAGCCAGGGCACGTGGACTCCGCCGCAGAGAGCACCTGCGTTGTAGCTTCCCCGTGCGGCTCAGTACTCTCAGCCCGGGCGGCAGGAGCTTCTCCTGAGCACGTGGAAGGTGCCGGTTCTGTGCGCGCTGCTTCCGGCACTGCCTCAGCTAACCCTCCCTGGACCTGTTCACGCAGAGGATCAGGCAGGAGCCTCCAGGTCCGCGGTTCCTGATAGCACCGCGGGAGTCCTGCTGGCCACAGACCCATCTAGACTGAGCCCTCCTTCCACTCTTCCCAGGAAGGCACGGGGAGACCCAGCCCTGAGGTCCTAAACGGTGTCCCAGGGCAGCCCCACAGGGAAGGGGGCGGGCGTTTGGTTAGGACAGTCAGTGGCCGTCAGGAAGGCTCCCCAGGAAGCGCGTGGCACAGCCCAGGTTTCCCCATGCTGCTGACTGCGATGAGGGCAGGGGCCGGCTCTTCCTGACTGCCCTGTGGCAGGAACTTGTCCTGCTTGCTTACGCGGCAAGGCCGGCAGGTACTGCCTGGAAAGTTCTTCATGGGCTGCTGCCTTCAGGGTGGCGCACTGGGAGTGGCTCCCGAAGCAGGTACTGGGCAAGTCCCAACCAGATCCCTTGCTACCATCAGAGGGCCAGGGCAGGCACGGTGGGAACGGAGGGCTCACGCCCCTGGTCCCTGGTTCGCACCCCCGGGCCCTGGCTCCCACCCCCGGGCCCTGGCTCGACTGCCAGCACCCTCCTTGGGCTGCAGGACTGTCTCACTTGCATCCTATGGAGTGTTGCGTGTACCTCCAGCAGCCCTGATCTGCAGGTCCCAGGTTGGTTTGACGAATCTGTGTGATTTCATGGTTCTGTGGACTCAAAAACCTGAACTGAGTGAATCCCTGAGCTCTCGCCAGGGTCGACTGTGGTAGGGGGAGATGTGCCCCAGAGGGTCCTTGTTGAGTCTGACACCAGTGGGCAGAGGGGCAGGGAAGCTATGCCAGGAGAACCTGCTCCCTCTGTGGTGGCATCCGACACGTAGGGACAGAAGCCACACAAACACCGTTGCCTAAGCCATGTGACCTCCTGGTTCTCCAGTGTGCCAGAGAGCCGACCCCTTGCTGGACTTTGGAAGGGAGGCTGTGATCGCCGATCCTCAGAGCTCGGGCACTGCAGGGCTCTGCGCCTCTGGCCCAAGATCGGCCTCAGCGGGATCTGGGGAGTGTGAGAGCAGGCTCTGCGCTGGACAGTTGGCAGTAAGTGGCGGGCTCTGCCTTTCAGGCAGGGCGGTGCGCCGGCGGTGGCTCACGGCTCACGGCTCAGGACACCAGGGCTCTGTGTGACTCAGAGGAGCCTGGGGGCCCAGCTGTGTGCAGGAGGAGCCCTGCCACCTGCCTGCCTGCCTGCCTGCCTGCCTGCCTGTGGGACCTGCGACTGTGTCCTGCGGTTGGTGCTGCAGAGGGAGGGGCCGGGGCAGGGCAGCGTGGTCTGCTGGCTCCCCGGTACTGTCCCTGCAGCCTGCTGTCCTCCCGTGCCTGGACCTCTGCCTCCCCAGCACCCCTCCTTCACTTCCCCTGGGTAGCCACAGTGCAGCGCCTCCTTCCTGCCCCTGTTCACAAAATTAGAGTCTTGGGTACTGTTTCTGGTGGGAAGTGGATGCTCTCTCTTCCTTACACAGAGCTACGTCTGACCTCTTTGTTCTGAGACAGGCTCTCAGTAAGTCAGAGTTACCTAGGCTGGGTTTTGACTTACAATCCTCCTGCCTCAGCCTCCCAGAGTGCTGAGATTACAGGCGGATGCCACAATGCCCAGTTGACTGGGTGCTTTTGAAAACCAGGTGCCTTTTGTAAGAGGCACTCAGAGTGGCCAGTAACTGAGAATCAGGTGTCTGGTAGGGCTTGCCGTCACTTGGGGCTTCACTTGGCAGAACCTGAGACCCCATTCCAGGGACTGGGGTTTCTTTGCATCTTCTTCCTATGCCTGCCTGGGCTCTGCCTGGGCACCCCCTTACCCAGCCAGGCTGTACCTGTGTTCAGTGACATTTTCATCTGGCCAGCTGTGGGGTTTCAAGGCAGTGACAACCCTGGCACTGTTCAGTGCTTCCCCACGTGCAAGAAGGCCCATGTCACAACCACACTTTGTACACTTACTCACCAGTGGCCAGGGCTACCAGAGGAGCAGGGGACTCAGGGCAAAGCGTGACACCTTGGCCCACCAATCGGATGAGCTGAGGGCAGGTGTAGGCAGTTGTGAGGGGCTCAGACGTATGAAGCTGAGGGTCGGGGCTAGTGCTGGCCCTACGAGCCTGCATTTCTCACGAACCCCACTGGTGCCCAGATCCTATGTTGAAGGCTGAATTCTTCACCTCATGGCATTGTGCCATGTTGCAGTGGGGAAACTGAGGCTCAGAGAGGCCTGTGATCCACGTGAGAGTGCAAGCACTTGCCTGGGCCAGGGACAGCCTCCACCCAACCTCTCTGCTGCCTGGATCTGCCTTGAAAGGTGGGGAGGGCTTCCCACTCCCCAGAGAGAACTTGATGAGTTTAAGAGGAAGAAATGCCAGCCTCCCAGGGTACACCCCACTCTGCCTGCAGGCTGAGTCAACAAATGCTCCGGGAGGGACCCTGTGCCCGGGATCTCTCCAGATCCTTCCGTGTAGGTCTCCATGCAAAGCAGCTGGCTTCCTAGGCCTCACCTGCATGTGGTCACCAGGCATGCAAACTAGGCCATGCTAGGGGCCATGGTGGCCACCTCAGTCCTGCCCCCGGTGCCTGCTCTGTAAGATGCAAAAGCGCCCTGCAGAACTCACCATTCAGAAAGAATTTAGGAGAGGAGGGAAGAGTCTGGCTCTTCTGGTGTTTGGCTGGGGCTGGGGAAGACCCACAAGGGGGACTGGCTGCATGTGTTTGCCTGTGACCAGTGGCCTCAGCAGTGAGCGGAAAGCATGGCTTTGCCTCCTCCGACTCCTAGCTGGAGTTGGGAGAGAAGAAATGAGACCATGAGTATTCCCCAGATGCCGAGGTCCAAATGGGACCTGGGAACTGGGCCTGTGGGCATTGGGAAACATGGAAGGGGCACCCAGCTCCAGGCCTTTACAGGGACCCAGGCATGAAGAGCAGGCCAGCCCATACAGCACCAATGGTTAAGCTTTGCTTTTGGAAAGCTGTGTGCTTTGTGGATGGTCCCCCTGCTGGAAACCAAGTGATGGGACAGAAGGAAACACATCAGCAGAGAGGACATGCAAATGTGCAGAGCAGGGCCCCTGCTTTCAAAGAACACTGGGCGGCTCCTGCCTCGCACTCAGTGATGTTGGGCTCTGGTGGAGGAGGAGGCAGGGCTGGCTCGATGCTTCCCAGAAGCCATTGCCAGATGCTCTGGGCAGACACAGCAAAGCCAATGCTTGCTGCCCGCAAGATGCAGTGTGGGGGACCAGGAAGGGTGCTGTGGCTTTCGTGGCCTCCTAGGACAACAAGCACAGGCACAGTGTACCTGTGCACACGCATCTGCCCAGGAGCCTGAAGCAGAGTGTTTCAAGGAGCCTGAAGGCAGGAGAGCCTCGGGGAGCGAATTCCCTCAGCCTCTGTCTGTGGCCGGCCAGGCCCTGGGGGCAGGTGCTGCCCGCCCACGCCCAGAGCCACTGCGTGCCCCATCCACGGCTCAGAGGGCGCCAAGTCCAGAAAGCCTCTGTCACACACACCCCTATACCTTGTTCCACTGTCCCCGCAGAGTGTTTTTCTTTTTTCTTTGTCTTTGGCATAGGGGATTAAACCCAGGGCCTTTGCACTGAGCTACGTCTCCAGCACCTACCCCCTTTAACTTTTAATCTCGAGACAGGGTCTCTTGTACTAGCTCAGCTGCCTGCCCAGGGTCCTCCTGCCTCAGCCTGGCGAGTGCTAGCTTTATAAGCTGCATCACCGTGCCCAGGAGCTGAGTGCTAGCTGCTAGTCCCTTCTGGAGTCAGGGCTCAGGTGACACCTTGCTGTCACCTTCTGGGGCTCCTGGGATGGCACTGTGTGACAAGAACGTGTCATCTCCCAGTCCTGGAGGCTGGAAGTCCTGGCTGGAGGTGTCCACAGGGTCAGCTCCGTGCTGCAAGGAAGGGGCTGCCTGCCACATTCCTCCTTCCCAGCATGCCTTAGTCCTGCTTGCCCTTTTAGCAGGACTTACTGGATTAGGCCATCCACTGACCTCGCTTAATCGCCTTTCAAGGCTCATCGCCACACTTCTGAGGTTGTGGGGCAGGCTTGCACACAACTGTTGCAAGGACACGGCTGAGCCCTGAGGGCCAGGTAGGGTGTGCCCGGCGGGGGCGCCATTGCGGAGAGCAGGTGTTCCTGTCATCTCTGCTGCGTGCTTCGCAATGGGCTCACTATGGTGGGAAAGCCTGGTGAGGCCCGAGTGGCTGCCACGCAGGTCTGGGAAGTCTTGGGGCACCCCTGTGTCTCTGAGAATGGGCAACGCCCTCTTTTTATTTATTTATCTTTGTGGTACAGCACTAGGAGTTGAACGCAGGGCCTTCACGCTGAGCTACACTCCCCAGCCCTTTATTTTTTATTTCTGAGACAGGGTCCTCCCTAAGTTGCTAAATTGTCCCGGCTAGACTCGAACTTGAGAGTTCTGGGATTACAGGTGTGCGCCACCGCACCTGGCTAAGTACCACCTGTTCTAAAAATAATGTGGGTGTTTCAGAAGTCCTGCCCAGAGCCAGAAATGCAGCAGTTACTCAACAAGGGCTGGGCTCCTCTGGCAGTAGGGACGGGGACACGGGCCTGCGTCTTCCTGGTAACTGCTTGAGGGCCTGGGTGCAGCTTGGCTTGGCATCTTCAGCCACCTGCCATGGTTGCGAGTGCAGCTTCTGCAGGATGAGGGAGTGCGTGGTATGGGCCGTCGCCAGGTGGCCTCCGGGATTATCTCCCCTTCCTCATCCTCCACAGCCTCCAAACCCTAGAGCGAGATGAGGAGGTTTGCGTGCTAAGTTGGGTTTAAGGAAGACTCAGGTCTGATGTAGGGTGGCAGGAGGCTCCTGCAGGCAGAGCAGAGGCCTCTGGGAAGGGGCCCAGGGCCAGCAGCTCCTGTGGGCTTTGTCCCTCCTCTGTCCCCAGCTGTCTGACCTGTAGTGAGTGGGCTCCGCCCTCACTGCCATTCCCGAAGCCCAGCCACCAAAGAGGTTTCCCTTCTCTTTTTCTGACAAGAGCCTGAGGTCGTGTCTCACCCAGGCTGCTTCAGGGGCACCATGACCTTGGGCCTGGGTCTGGTTTGAGGCCGCTCTAAATTTGGGGAGGGGGCTGTCAGGGATGCCTGCACCAGGAGACCCAGCACTGTACAGGCAGGCTGGCCCTTGGCTAACCCAGCACATGCACGCGGGCATCTTTGCAAGAGCCTTCAGTGTTGGGGGCACACACGGCTTCACTAACCAGAACCTCTTCTCACAGAACAAATAGGGCAGCTGGACTTCTTCTCGGCCGCTGCTGTTGCCAGGCCTGCTCTGCCCCTGCTGCCGGAGGCCTTCCCGCCAGGTCTGGAGATGCCCCAGCACGCGGTAGGGGACAAGCGCTTCACCTCAGTGGCCCAGCTCCTCTCCAGCAGCGCCGTCCCGGCCGCTGAGAATGGGCTGGAGCACGGCCCTCGGGGCAGCAGGGCCTCCCCTTGCTCCGAGCGCGCCGCCGTGCAGAGCCCCCTGGACCCCTGCAGCCAGCCCCTCTGCCAGCGCCAGGCAGAGAAGCACAGCTGCCAGGCGGCTCCCACGGTGCAGTACGTCTCAGCGGGGCCCGAGGACGCCGCGTGCGGCTGGCAGGGCTTTGCGCCCGAGTGCCTGCAGGTCTTCAACACGCCCAAGGGCTTCCTGCTCTTCCTGTGCGCAGCCTCCTTCCTGCAAGGCATGACAGTGAACGGTTTCATCAACACGGTCATCACCTCCATCGAGCGGCGCTACGACCTGCACAGCTACCAGAGCGGGCTCATCGCCAGCTCCTACGACATCGCTGCCTGTCTCTGCCTTACCTTTGTCAGCTACTTTGGGGGCAGCGGACACAAGCCGCGCTGGCTGGGCTGGGGTGTGCTGGTCCTGGGCGCAGGGTCACTGGTGTTTGCACTGCCCCACTTCATCTCTGGCCGCTACGAGGTGGAGAGGGATGAGGAGGTGGGGACGTGCCCAGCCAACCGGAGTACCATGTGTATGGACAGCATCTCGGACCTGGCCCACTACCGGCTGGTCTTCATGCTGGGCCAGTTCCTGCATGGCATGGGCGCCACGCCCCTCTACACGCTGGGCGTTACCTACCTGGATGAGAACGTCAAGTCCAGCTACTCGCCCGTCTACATTGGTGAGTGGAAGGGCTGGGGTGGGGAGAGAGGGCTGAGGGAGAGAGTGGCAGTGACCAGCCCGAGCGGTGCCTGCAGGGAGCTGCATCCCCAGCCCTTCTGTGTGTTCCTGGTGCCCGCACCCGTGAAGGCAGCCAAGTGATGTCACCTGAGCCCCCGAGGAGGGGGAGGTGTGCCACCTTTCTCATGAAGCCCCCAAGGGAAACCCAGCTGACTCCCGCTCACCTCAGGGCCCCAGGGGCAGCGGGGAGGCCCAGTGAGCCAGCGACAGATGGCCGGGTCGAGCCCCACTTCTGCTGTCTCTGGTCACATGGGGTGGCAAATAGAGGGAACTCAGAAGAATGTCTCCTGCTGGGCTGGCCTCACCTTCTTTTCTTTGACCCTCTGGCTGGCCTGGCTGGCCTGGCAGGGTCAGCTCGGAGACACAGAGACAGCTCTTCCAGGCTGGACTTGTAACAATCGCAGCTTCCCTGTTCACCTAGTGGTTGCTGTGCTGGGGACCAAGGGCTCGTGTCCTCCAGCAAGGGGAAGCTGCCTGTCCTGTCCTTCCAAAACCCAGGTGAGGGATGCCGGGGGAGGGTGGGCTGAGGGGTGCAGGGCCTCCTGGCCCTTCACTCTCACCCACTCTCTCCGTGTGAGGCTGTGGAGCTTCGAAGACGCTGCCCTCACCGTGTACACCAGGCTGCATTGACTGAGGCTCTCATGGCCTTCACATGCACATGGCAGAAATTATGAAAAGTTGGTGCCGCCTGGGCCTCAGACAAGGCACAGGCCCTGGGGTGCAGACAGGCATAGAAACACGGGTGCAGAGGCCCTCTCAGGAGGTGACCGTCGGGGGGGTGACAGCCGTTCTGCTTGCCTTCCAGCCATCTTTTACACTGCAGCCATCCTGGGCCCTGCTGCCGGGTACCTGATTGGAGGCACCATGCTGAATGTCTACGTGGAAGTGGGTCAACGGTGAGTGACCTGGGTGTCGTCCTACCTGTCTCAGGGGTCTGAGGGTCCCATGGGTCCCTAAAAGGTGTTTCTGACACAGCAGAGTCCTCGGTGCAAGGAACGGGTTCATGGCTCGGCTGAGCAGGA
>NW_004524770.1:1537319-1574553 GCF_000260255.1 Octodon degus | reverse complement strand
TGGCTTTTCCTGCTGCCAGAAAGAGATTTTTTTTTTTTGTCTTTCATTTCCTGATGTCTTTTGTTTGCGATACCGCATTTTTGTAAATTTAAGCAGGAGAGTGAAAAAGCAGGAGCAAGGGAAGGACAGGGGAAGGGACTGGGAGGGAGGAGGAGGCGCCGCGCTGCTCCGGGCCACCGCCCTGGCTCTCGTCCCTCGCGCATGCGCGGGGGCAGCTCTTTCCTCTCGCCAGCCGCTACACCTTGGGACTCTCTCTGCAGATGGCGCTCCCGCCGCGGTTTCTAGCGCTCTGCCTTCTCAGAAAAGCCACTTCTGGCCCCGGGTTGATAGTGTGGGGTCAAGTGCGCTCGTTCTGTGCAGAGGCTGGAGGTAGGTCGGGGCTCGTGCCCCTGGATCAGGTCGGGAGGCTTCTGTGGTTGTCCGTGGCAGCCTCAGGCCTGGTGTCTGGGCCCATGTTGCTCAGATCAGGGTGGGGGTGGGCCGGGGTGGGGAGAAGAGCGAGTCCCGGCCCTGGGGGCCGCCACGGTGGCCCATTTCTGTGCCTGCTCAGAACAGAGCAGCAGCGGTCACTGGCTGGCTGCGGTCCTGGGTCACTGCACCCTTCTCATCCTTTTTGGCTGCCTGTCGTGGCCTCCGTGTGGCCTGAGAGTGTGTTAGTGTGCAGATTGCTGACGCACTTGTAAGGATCCTTGGGCACGGAGCTCTCCAGCCGGGCCTCTGTCCCTGAGCCCCACGGGCCCCGGGCCCCCTCTGTTCCCCTCTGTGTGGCTGCTGTTGCCCAGAGCACCTGCTGCGCCTGGCCCTGAGCTGTTGAGATCTGTCTGAGCACCAGGCCCGGCGAGCAGGCCAGGGTATGGATAAGCTCACTGCCCCGGGTGGATAAGCCAGCGACCTGTTTCAGTCTGCAGGGAAGGGTGGGGTGGCCACAGGCCTGTGGACCCCTGCGCACCGGTGTGCACACATCCCTGGAAGCTTAGTCGGAGGAGGAGCCAGGTAGTTGCTGTGTATGTGTGCGTGTGCATGTGCGTGTGCATGTGCATGTGCATGCGTGCCGGGCCAGTTGATAGGGCCGTTTGATGACCCAAGTGCCACTGCCTCCTCTGCAGGACGCACTTGACCCCTGAGAGCCCCCTGTGGGTGGGTGCCTGGTGGATTGGCTTCCTGGGAGCTGGGGTGGCAGCCTTGCTCGTTGCTGTCCCCATCCTTGGCTACCCCCAACAGCTGCCAGGTGAGTTTTCCTGTCCCAGCCCAGATGTCCCTTCAGGGAGTAAGGACTCCCTATCCCTTTCCTTCTGTCTTCGATTGGTGAAGAGCAAGGCCAGTCTGAGCTTCTCCACGATGCTGAGTGACCGACAGGGCCGGCCTGACCAGCAGCAGGCACTGTCCAGTTCCATGGCCCCCCTCATGTCCCTCACCGGCAGGCAAACTTCTACCTCACTCTGTGCATGTCCTTGGCACCAGGCCTGCAGTGGCTGCAGGGTGGCAAGGGGGTGTCGCCCAACCCAGGAGGGACCCCGCAAGCCATTGCCCAGCAGAGATCAAAAGTCACTGACTTTCCCTCAGGTTCCCAGCGCTATGTCGTCATGAGGGCAGCAGAGACACAGCAGCTGAAAGACCACAGTCACAAGACGGCAAGCAACCCAGCCTTCGGGAGGACCGTCAGAGACCTGCCCCTGTAAGGACCTGGGGCAGGGGTAGTGGGCCCCGTGTGGAGGTCAGGGCAGCCCATAGCTCCTAGAGCAGTTTCATGACTCACCAGCCCCTGAAACGTGGGCAGCACAGCCTCTGTGGTTGTAGGATGGGCAAGGTCCTGCAGCAAGTCCGATCCACAGCCGTGAGCCTCCTCCCCCCAGCTGCTTGTCCTGGGCTCTGGGAGGCTGCCCTGAGCCTGGGACCCTTCCACCGGGCATCAGCAGTGGGTTTGCCCTTGGTGCTCTGGGCTGGTGAGCTTGTGCTCCTTCCGGGCCCTTTAAGGGCCACAGGAAGCCCCTACCCACTTCTGACGCTGCTTACCCATCTCCCTGGTGCACACTCCTTCATGCCAGTGCTGTTTCCTGGGTTACATCCTTACCACCCTCCTCTCTGGCCGTCCACTGCCTGGCCTAGCTTTGTTCTCTTCATGCACAAAGGAGGTGGCCTCAACTGCCCAGGTCCTAGAGAGATGGCCTGGAGCCGGGGGCCTGGTACCCAGGGTCCTGTCCTCACAGGACCGAGCATGCCTTGGGGGTGCCCACACAGCTGGCTGTGGCCTTTGGTGGCCACCTCCAGTCCTCAGCCTCTGGGACCAGTGCGGCGCTTTCTTTCAGGGGTGGTGGCATCTAAGTGACCCGTGGAGGCTGAGGGCCTGAGGTGCTAAGGATGAGACCAGGCCTGTCCACAACGCGGGGAGGATGGTGGCTGGGGTGGCTCCACAGAGAGTCCCCAGGTTGAGCAGGAGCAGAGCTGGCCCCTGAGGGCTCACTGTCACTTCGAGGGGTGAAGAGATGGGGACTCCATGGTGTGGTGGACAGAGCTTGGGGGTGTCATGCCTGTTCAGAGCCAGGGGCCAGCAGCCCGCTTGCCACCCGCGCAGCACGAGCCCTGGAGCATGCGCCCTGCACTAAAATCACGAGTAGTTCTCTGGTGACATCAGCAAAGTTTCCTGGCTCCTGTATTCTGTAGGACAGCGTCACCTTCGTCCTGCTGCATCGGCCTGGAGCCTGGCAGCAGGGGGACCCGGGCAGGGACCCCGGGCGTCAGCACCTGGCCCAGATCGAAGTGTGGCCCAGATCGAGGAGGGCCCCGCCCAGCCAGCGCCTGCTGCGGGGTGATGGTCTCCTCTGTAGCTTCTCTGCTCTGCTGAGCCTGGGGAGCCCTCCACATGGCCAGAGAGACGGCTTTTAACCCTGAGCCAGAGAGTAAATTCTGGGGATTTGGGTGCTCCTCTGGAATCAGGACAAGGGACAAAGGGAACCTTGTGACGAGTGCTGCCCTGACCACGCGCACGATGGTGCCACGCTGTTAGCCTCTGGGAGGTGGGCGGCAGCCTTCCCTAGTAGCAGCTGTCAGGGCTTCTGCCTTTCCAGAAGTGTCCAGATGTGCAGAGCTGCCTTGAGGCGCTCTGTGCTCTCCTCAGCGTCTAGACTTGGGGAGGAGTGTCACTGTCCTGCGGCTGATGTGATGGGAGGCCACTGGAAACAGTTCTCAGGGGAGACGTAGAAAGCACACAGGCACCCCTGCTTCTGCCCACGAAACTGCTAGGTGCAGTGGTGGTGCATACCTGTAATCCCGGCACTCTGGGAGGCTGAGGCAGAAGGATCACAAGTTCAGGCTGCTTGGGCAACTTAGTGACTTAGTGAGGGTCTGTCTCAAAACAAAAAATGAAACTGCAGACGTAGCTCAGTGCAAAGGCACTGGGTCCAATCCCTGGTGCACCCCCCACCCCCAGGCTCACTCAGCAGGAGCCCCAGGACAGCTTTGACAGCAACCCAAATATGGATATGAAGAGCTGTTCAGAGCCCCTCCTGGGAACAGCCTTCTGCACGGTGTTCCTGTTGGTGGTAGGCAGGGAGCACACTGTGCTCTTAAGTCTGAGCCAGGGCTTCTGTGTACAGCTGGCAAGGGGACAAGCTCGTCCTGGGGAGCAGAGAGCCCCCCTGGCCTTTCACCTCCCCCAGGTCCAGCTGACTGATGTGATTTCGGTTCTCGGCTCAGCCACCTCACCCTGCTCTGGGGATGGGTGCTTTCTGCTTTGGCCTTGTCCACGATCCCGTCGACCTTGCAGGTGCTTAAGCCTGGTCCTGGGGGTGTGATGGACCCCACCCCGTGGGCGGCTGCACTGAGTACAGTGCTAAGCACTGGCTCCACCCACACCCCAGCCACCTGGCGTGGCTTCGGGAAGCAGGTCAAGGCCTCACGGTGGCAGCTGGCTGTGTGACGTGGAACTTTCCTCAGCCCAGTCCAGAAGCCACTGGAGGGGACAGACGCCGGGGCACCCTGGGGCCCCAGGGTTGCAGGCACCTGGGTCTCAGAGGGAAGGTCCAGACTAGAGTCATCCAGAATTAGCAGCTGCACCTGGCCACCGGTCCTGGCTGCTGCCCCCCGAGTGTGAGCCAGGGAAAGCTGGGGCGCCAGCCAAGCCCTCGCAGGGCCCCTGGGTGCAGATCCTGGTGTCTTGCTCCCCACTTCCTTCCGGGCAGTGGCTGAGAGCTGGTCCTGCTCCTGGTAACCGTGGCCTGCCTACGCAGCTGCTCTAGTGCAGGACCCGCTTCTCTCAGGCCTCCACCACTGTGACAGCTGCCTCACTGGAGGCCGTGAGCCCAGGCCTCCAAGGTCACTTGAGGTCCCGGCCATGTGGAAGCCAGGAGTCTGGCCATGGTGCTGATAGGTGTGGGGTCAGCTTCTGTGGCTTCCAGGGAAGCTGTCCAGAGGTCAGGCCCCGGCTGTTGCCTCCCTACTGGCACCCTCCCCTGTCTCCGACACCCCACTTCATGCCCTCTCAGAACGGGGGTCCCTGTGCTTGGCCGCCCTGACCACTGTCTCATCTCTGCTTCTGTCCCCCTCGCCTGTCCAGCTCCATCTGGCTCCTCCTGAAGAACCCCACATTCATCCTGCTCTGTCTGGCAGGGGCCACTGAGGCCACGCTCGTTGCCAGCATGTCCACGTTCGGCCCCAAGTTCTTCGAGGCCCAGTTCAGCCTCAGCGCCTCAGAAGCTGCCTCTTTGTTTGGTGAGAAAGCTCTGGGTCCTGGAGTTCTTCCCCCTGGGCAGGAGTGTGTGCTGGAGCAGCTTGGGGCCTGGAGGGCCGCGCCAGGGCGTGGTGCCCCTGGGGTGGGGTGGGGTCAACCCCTCCTCCTGCCGCCCAGGCTGTGCTGCCAGCGGGCTGGGCCTGGTGCTCCTGTGAGCCCCACAGCTGGTGCCTAGGAGGCCGGGCGGGCGCAGGCTCACTGCCCTGTCTCAGGCCCCGTGCTGAGCGTGTGGCCTGGCCTCACTGGTCGAGCTCTGGTCGGGCCAACAGGCCTGTGTGTGCGTGGCCAGTGCTGGCTTACTTGCCTCTGTGGTGCACCCGAGGGCCACCTCCCTTGCCCAGGCCCTCCTCACGAGCCCCCTGGACTGGCCCGTGCATCCCACCCAGCCATGGCAGCTCCCTCTCCCCCAGCCCCTCTCCTGTTGGGCGCTTCCTGGGGCCACACTTTTCCTGCATCCAGCTCTCTGGGGCTCCCCCTGCAGGCCTGAGTGGAGGCTCCCGCAGTGGCTCTGCTGAGCAGCAGCTTGGGTGCGGCCGTGTCCCTGCCGGCCTGCTTCCCTGCCCAGGAACTAGAGGTTAAGGCCTGGCCAGTGCCCTCCTTGCGCTCACCAAGCCCCCTCCCCCAGGTTACCTGGTGGTGCCGGCGGGTGGCGGTGGCACGCTGCTGGGCGGCTTCCTGGTGAACAGGTTTAAGCTGCGAGGCCCTGGGATCATCAGGTTCTGCCTGCTCTGCACCCTGACCAGCCTGCTCGCCTTCCTCGTCTTCTTCACGCACTGCCCCAATGTGCCCATGGCTGGCGTGACGACAGGCTATACCCGCAGGTGAGGCTGGGCGCCTGCGGTCCCTGGAAGGGTGGTGTTTGGGAAGCATCACCCCAAGGAATGCCGCCTCCCACCCTGGACCTCAGTCTCCTGTAGACAAGACAGCAGTAGCCACAGCGCAGGGTCCTTGCGTGGACATGAGATGTGTACAAATGTCCACTCCCGTGTGTGCCCAGTTACCTGCAGTGCACAGCTGTGCCACGCTGGGGACAGCTGAGGCTGTGGGTGTAGTCGCGCCCAGCACGCTTTTCTGACTTGCCTTTTGGGCTATAGCCATTCAATTCCTATCCTTTAAAACAAACAAAAAGCCTCCCACTAAACCCAGCAACACTAGAGTGTGGGCCACGAACAGCAGAGCCACAGAATTAGAAGCAAACGTGGAGTCCGCAGTACCTCGTGTGCTGGGGGCCACCAGCCAGGTGAATTTGCAGACCCTGGATGTGGCCTGGGGGAGGAACTGAGATAGTCCTGGTGCCACGTGGCACTGGCCACTGTCCCACCGCCACTTGTGTCCTCAGTCTCCAGCCTGAAGGCTACCTGAACCTGACGGCCGCCTGCAATGCACACTGCAGTTGCTCGCCGGAGCACTACAGCCCCGTGTGTGACTCGAACAACACCATGTACTACTCCCCCTGCCACGCGGGGTGCCAGCACACCGACCCAGCTAGTCCGAAGGTGAGTGTGGCTGCTCCCGTGGCCAGGCTGTCCCGACCTGGGCAGGGGCCTGTGCCTTCCTCCTGTCATCAGCGCTGTTGTTGGGCTCCTCAGGTGTACCAAGGCTGTAGCTGTGTCCCCACAAGCTTGGGCAATGCCACCGCAGGGAAATGCACCTCATCCTGTCAGAGAAAGCCCCTCCTTCTGGTTCTCGTGTTCGTTGTAATTATCTTTACCTTCCTCAGCAGCATCCCTGCGCTGACGGCGACTCTACGGTAAGCGCAGCCGCTCTGCCCCGCCAGCGCCTTCTCTTGCAGCCCTGACAGGTGGCGCCTGAGGACCCCGGGGCGCGCAGGGGTCTAGTGGCAGGAGGTGCTGCTGTCCCTGGCCTCTGGCAGGATGCTTGCCACCGGGGGTGGTGATGGTGTGGCCCTCAGGTGTGGGTGAGACCTGGCGGCCGTCAGAAACCAGCGAGGTGCTTTCCATCGCAGGTGTGTCTGTGACCAGCAGAGGTCCTTTGCCCTGGGAATCCAGTGGATCGTGGTCAGGACCCTAGGTACTGTGGACACCGTGGAGAGGTGTGCGGTGTGCTCGCTGGACCAGGGCGTCAGAGATGCCTCCTCCCTGAGTCCCCGGGCGCCACCACCCCGGGAAGGGCGCTACCCCAAACTGTCCACTAGGGGGCGAGTTGTCACTTGTGTCTTGTACCCGACCTGAGGCTCCCAGCTCTGAGAGCCCAGGGAAGGCGCGCTTCAGCCCCTTCGCACCCCTGGGAGCCCTGGGGGCCTGCGTTGCCCAGCTAGGGGCCCATGCATGCTCACCCTGTACCCTTGCCTCTGTGGAGTACTGAGGAGCCCTCTCGCTGTAGGCAGCATCCCAGGACCCATCGCATTCGGCTGGGTGATCGACAAGGCCTGCCTGCTGTGGCAAGACCAGTGTGGCCACCAGGGCTCCTGCTTCGTGTACCAGAATGCAGCCATGAGCCGCTACATGCTGGTCGTGGGGCTCGCCTACAAGGTAGGGTCTTCAGGGGGAGTGCGGGGCAGGCTCTTCTCTAGTGGGCTTGGGGTTCCCGGGTGAGACATACTACACCTGGTCCTGTAGCTAGACTCTGTGGACATGGCTGCTCTGGAGGGAGCCAGGGGACCCCAGCGTGGGGACGAGCCCAGCACTTCCTGGCTGGCGGCCTGAGCTCAGAGCAGCCTGCTCTTCTGCCTGCTGGGGCTGCCCACCTCTGAGTTCTAGAGAAGCTCTGAGGCACTAGCAGGAGGGGCCTTGGCCTGCTCTCTCCAGGCTGGTCTGCCAGGGGTAGCGAGGGACACATGGCCTTAGTCTGCGGGGAGTAGTTTCTCAAGAGAAGCACACTGCTGTGACTCTTGGCTTAGGCTATCTGGGGAGAAGCAGGGTGTTTCTGTCCCACTAGAGGGGAAGCACGAAGCCTTCTATGAGAGAAGAGGTGTAGGTGGTAGATCCTAGGTTCTGAGTTCTACGATGGGAGCTTGTGGCTGTTCAGCCGCTACCTCAGAGCCCTGAGCTTTATCCCCCTGGGATTAGTTTAAAAATAGGCAAGGGAAAGGGATTAGCATGGTTCTGGACAAGAGCAGTGGTTTAAAGTGACAAACCTGCTCGCAGGGAGCTGCCTCTTGGTCCTCTTTCCCAGGCTGGGTGCTGGGTGTTTCAAGGCCCACGTGTGGGTGTTAATTAAGGAACAGGCATGGACAGGCCCCTCTGCCCCAGTCCTGGCCACTGATCCTGTGCAGCAAGAGGAAGCAGCGCTGTGACATGGCTGTGACCCCAGGGTGGCACCCAGGTGCAGCGGAAGCCACGCCTTCCATGTGCACACACCACCCCCAGGCCTGCGCTGCCATCTCTTAGTTGGGAAGGTCAGTGTGCCCCCAGGCTGCAGGGAGAGAAACTGAGGCTCAGAGGCTAAGAAGCCTGGGGTGCCCTAACAAAGCTGCATCCTCGAAGGGCTGGAAACAGCAGAACCTTGGCCAGGCAGCATGTGTGCGTGTGTGTGTGTGTGTGTGCGCGCGTGTGTGTGCACATGCACATGCATGGACACTCACACCAGTCACTGCTGTCTTCTCAGCCACCCCCGTCATGCCCCTGGTCTGTCTTCACCTTTCTTTTATATGGATAGTAGTGTTTGGATTTGGGGCCGCCTTGAAGCCAGGATAGCCTCGTGCTGAGATGCAGGTCTTGAGCATAATTACCTCTACAAAGGCCCCACTTCCGCATGGGTCCTTCCCAGGTTCCTGGGGTTTTAGGCCTTGCATACAGCTTTGGGGGAGACCCCCTCATGCTGCTTCTGCATTTAGACAGCACTCGTTTCGTGCCCCCATTTAAGTTCTGGGTCCAGGCCCTGCGGGACCAGGTGTCTTGGCTGCAGATCGGGGTGGGCTCCAGGGCTGGTGAGGTCTAGCAGGCTCCTCCTGTGTTCCCAGGTGCTGGGCTTCCTCTTCTTTGCTACTGCCTACTTCCTGTACAAGCCCCCGTCCGGGTCCTCGGGTGGCCTGGAACCCTCTCTGCCCAGTCAGTCGTCGGCCTCCGAAAGTCCCACGGACCTCCAGTGCCAGCGCGATGTCTGACCACCGCCCAACTGAGGACTCCTGGCCCTCACAGGAGCCGCAGGGCCTTCAACACCATCGTGGCTCTTGGAAGGACTAACTTCTCACCAAGGCCACAGTGCCAGGGACTTGTAGGAGACCTTGCACTGGGTCCTGGGGCCTGCAGAGCCACCGCAAGTTTGTAGCTGAGCCATGGGTCATGGGAGTCAGGGCTCGAAGCTCTAAGGAGAAATCACACCAGGCATATTGGAAGTGGACGCGCCCCTCCCAGCCCCTCCTCTGAGGACCAGCCTGTCCTGCTGGCTGCCTGCCTGGCTCTGACTTCCGGTCTTGCTTCTGAATCGCCAGTAATGCAAGAAAGAGTGAGGGAGAGAGAGAGAGACAGCGAGGGAAGGAGGGAGAGAGGAGAGAGAGAGTGACAGAGAGTCAGGCAGAAACACAGAGACATACGCCAGTGTTGACACCTGCGCACGCACTGTGGGCGAGTTGGAGCAAGAGCTCCTACCCTGCAGGCGCCAGTCAGGCCTGGGACAGGGCGTTTCTGTGTCCTCAGTCCAAGTTGTGCATGTGTAAATATATTTTAATATTGGAAGCTCACGCCCCTGTGCAGTGTGCCTTCTGTGATTCGCCGTCTGCGGCTTTGCCGTCTTCCACAGGGTTTGTGGCAGCAGGCTGCCCTGGCACAGGCTTGGCCTGTGCGTGGTTCTCCCCGGTGGGCCTCTGCTCCCCTCTCCTCTGACTCGAGCAGCAGTGGAGGCACAGGGCTCCTCCACCCTGGTCTGGCGGGGACAGGTGTCAGCTGCGACCCTGCCCTCGGTCTCCCCGCTTCTGAGATCCCCCTGGGGGATCTGCACTGGGGCACACTGTGGATGAAGGAGGGCGAGTGTGTGCACGAGCGTGCGTGTGCAGGAGCGCATGCATGTGAGAAAGCCCACACGGGAGCCCAGCCGGGCAGCCTGTCTGCAGGAGCCTGTGGCAGGTACGTCAGCCCAGCAGTGGTGGAGTGTCACACAGAGTCATCCCCAGCTGATGTGTGAGTGCAGAGCTGATGGAAAACACCCCCAAAGGCAAGAAGCAGGCGAGAGCCTGGGCACTGGGGCTCCCTCGCACAGGGCAGAGGGGAGGCTTCCCAAGGAGGGCGTCTGAGCAAGACTCGAGGCAGGGCATCAGCAGGTGCTGGGCCCTGAGCAGCTGCAAGAGCAGCCCCTGGCGACGGGACAGGCTTCTGGGTCTTTGTCACCTACTTTCTTCCTCCACACGCAGTCTGATTTGCGTAGGAAGCGTCTGCGGAGCTCCCTCGCAGCAGTGTGCAGAGGGGTGAGGGGCCTGGGCCTGGGGGTTGCAGGGAGTGCTCAGGGCCCAGTCGAGCGCCCCTTCCCTGCAGCTCCCCATGGCTGCTGCTGCTGCTGCTGTGTGCTGCCTTCAGCTGACTGGAGCCAAAGAAATGAAAGTGAACGATCAGTGTGACTGCGTGTGAAGCAGAAGTACATAGAAATACAGTCGCTTGCTCTTTCCACTTACATCGCCCTGGTCACTAGTGAGGTTTGATAGCTGGTCTGGACCTAATCATGTCCCCCAAATATAGCCCCTCTAGATCTGAATTTAGAGATGGCCATGCTGAGGGGCTGCAGGCCGGGTACAGGGAGGCCCAACCTCTAGGATTGGCTCTCGTGAGAAGAGTCCAGAGTTCCATGTTCCCCTGCATGAGCTATCAGGCGGGGCCTTGGGTAGGCCCTCCCTGCAGCCTGCTGGCTGGGAGACACGCCTGCTGTTTGGCCGCCTGCCTGGATTTGCTTCTGCGGCAGGGCACCCTCAGCAGCTTCTGGCCTTGGCCCCTGGAAGAGCCACCTGGCTGTGCCCCTGGCCTGCGCCCAGGGCTCTGCACATGTCTGCGAAACAGCATCTCTGGCATCTGGTCCGAAGTCTCCCCAGGCCCAGCTCACCTAGACTTTGATCGATTTTGTTCCCAAAGATTTTAATTTTCATGCAACCAAAGCCTTTGCTTCTACCCCGGGCTCAGGCCCCACGTCCAGGAGGGAAGCCTGCTGCCCCTACATGTTGAGGACCTGGGGGCCCACCTCCTGTCAGGCACCCCACATGGGCTCCACCCATGCTGTGTTGGAGTGTCCTAGGCCCCCAGGGTCCCCACCCAGCCCCCTCGGGAACAGGCTCCACCTGCAGCCCCAGGGCCTCATCGTCCTGACCTGCAGCTCTGCCATGGCCCATTTCTACACCCTTGGCCACTCTGGTCCTCACCTCCCCAACATCCACGTGCTGGGGCATAACCCAGGACCCTGTGGGATGCCCTCACTCACCGCCCCAGCCTCCAGACCTGCACTGGCACTGTGCTCCCCCCAGGCTTCTGGTCCCCCCTTAGCCTTGAGCATAGCCTGTCTCTCTTGGGTGTCTCCTGGACTCTACGGAATCTTTGGGGAGCAGAACTTGTAGGCTTCCCCAGGAGAGTCAGGTCTTGGTGCTGACAGGTGATCAGCAAAAGATTCTTGGAAGAAGCAGACTGCAGCAGGACGGTTCTGGCCGCGGGCCTGGCGGGAGGTGCCTCGGCTCTGGCCTTGCTTAGGGTCATTGACCAAAGCCTGACCCCAGCTGCCACAGTGCCAAAGCCAGGCCGTGCACTTCTCCCTTTGGGGGCCAGAGAACACACAGGTGCCTACAGCACATTGGCCCCTCAGTCCTTAAAGGAGGAAGTAGCCTCGGGGACTTCCAGGACCCCTGTTGGATGGATATTCCCTTTCCTAGTCAGGGACCCTGCAGGTTGACCTCTCGATCCCCTGATGCAGTAACTGATCCAGGCTGTGGGCTCTGGGCTCCATCTGCCCTTTGGGTGCCCACAGTGGGTGTGGAGACCACAGGGATCCCTAGCCAGTGGGCACCAGGGGCAGCACAGGCTGGGCCCACAGCATGAGCACCCCCCATCAGTGCAAGCCGGCAGCTGGGCTCTTTCCTGGGCACCCTGGGTGGGTCTCTGCCCCTCCTTTCTGCCACCATCCAGCAGGAACTGCGTGAGTTCCTACAACACTAGCCTGTGCTGAGCTCAGCCGTGGTGCCCTCCATGGAGAGAATCCCTGGAGGGCAGGCGGGAGATGGGTCCTGCTGGGGACAGACCACAGGCAGCCATGGGACACTCAGCTCCCTGGACACCTCTGCCTGCGGAAGGCCTCTGTGCACTCCCACTCCATGGCTGAGGCGCCTCAAGCGCTATGCTCGTCGCTGCATTTAAAGGAGGGCAGCTCCTCGATTTCAGTGCTGTCCGGGTACGCAGGAGAGTGGCCCCCAGCTTGGTCCCAAGCCTCCGCAGTCCTCTGTACAAATCTGGCCGTACTGAGGCCCCTTCTAGCCTCTTATAACGTGCCCTTTTGGCCCAGGCAGCCCATTCTCTGTTCTCCAGACACCAAGGCAGCACCTGGGGCTCCCTGCTCCCCAGAACCAGGTCCCCCCATCAGACTCACAGTCGGTCCCGAGCCCTGGCTTCTGGTTCCTGCTATGGAAACGGGGGTCCTCAGAACGACACGAGGCTCCCACAAACGCCACACCACATGCTGAGAGTCCTGACCTGGGGCGCCAATGTAGACCCAGACGGTTCCTGCTCAGGTGAACCCCCGGACTGAGGATGCAGGGCCTCCTACCCCTCTTGCTGGCTGCTCGCTTGGGGGCTCATCGATGAGCTGCAGTGGGACCAAAGGGCTGGAGCCCCCGCTGAGGCCGGACCACCTTCTCATTTCCAGGTTCACAGCACCCGAGCCCACAGGCCTGGACCTGCCCTGCTCAGAAACTGTCAGAGACTACAGGAAGGGACGAAAGGCAAAGGAGGGTCTGAGTGCAGCAGGTCCCCGTCATACGAACAACTTCCATCTTGGGAGAACGTTCATGTTGGATTCGTGCATGGGCCAGCAAAGTGGGTCTCAGACAGTACTGCTATGTGTCTCCAGTGTTCCTCAGTCAGGAAGGGGAGCCCTCTGTGCACATGGCGTGCCTTCCCTCCTGCACAGGGCCCTGAGACCTCAGGTACCTGATAAGCCACTGTGTAGGGCCCCTCGGTGCAGCATGGTGCCTTTGGGTGACTCTCCTGACAGTCACGGCGTCCACCTGATGGTCACTGTGCTCCACACCAGGGATCGAAGCAGGAGGAGAAAAGCAGCCAGCAGGGGAAAAACCCACCAGCCACAGGAAGCACCCTGAGGTGTGCTGCGCCTCTGGCCGGCTTTCCTGAAAGCCCAAAGCTGCCACAAGGTAAAGCCTGTCAATATTAACACAAGTAAAAATGTCACTCTAACACCGGATACAACAAGCTGGGTTGGAGAGGAAGGGTAGGGGTTGGTTTCAGCCACCAACAAGGTGCACTTGGTGGTGCCCAAAGGGTGGACGCTGTCCCCTGCGGATCAGCAAATGCCCAGGAGGGGGGCCCAAGGGCCCTTTGAGGGATGGCAGCAGGAAGAGGCGTGCAGACCTCAGGGCGGGATGGGGTGGCAGCTCTGAGGACTGCCACCACCTCACCCTCGGGGCCTCCCAGGAGTCCTCAAAATGCCCCCGTATCCTTCCAGATGCCGCCAAGTGGGGAGCCATCCAGCAGCCCACAAGCCCTACTGAGGCTGCAAAATCAAGCGTGTGTACAGCATGAAGTCACTGAATTCTGGGAAATCTGTTCCACAGAAGTAGCTACCATTATATCAGGCAGTCGAGGATGGGCCGGTGGGCAGGCGCAGGCGCAGGAGCAGGAGAGAGGCGGGAGCCGCACTGGTGGCTGGATCACATGGGTGCTGAGGATGTGAAAGCTCCCCTCATCTGAGGTGAATGGAAAAGCCCAGCGCCAGCCAGCAGCCCATGGGAGGCAAGTGTGTGGGGGAAGCAGGCTGCTCTGGCTGATGTGTAAGATGCCCCAGCATGCCCAGGTGAGCTGCCCTGGTGCAGGGGGACAGAGGCAGTGCTGAGGGCTAATCTGGGCATCATCTGGTGAGGTCCAGCAAGGCCAGTGCTTCCTTCAGAGAAGGTGGGCAGGGTGGGAGCCCCCCCATCCCAGCCTCGACCCCTAGCCCCTCCCTCATCTGGATCAGGAGAGTCTGCCTGCACCCCAGGGTGGCAGCAAGGGGCTCCTGGCCACTGGACCAAGGATGAGAAGAAGATAAGGGCAGGAGCCAGTGCCCCTTGGGCTCCCGCGACTTGTCCAGAGGCAGCTCCCAGCCACACCTCACTGCTCCCCCTTTCCAATGCCTCAGTAGATGGGGAGGAGACCTCGTTCCTGCTGAAGATCCATGGGACGCTTGGAGACAATCGCTGGGACAGCGAGGCACCCATGTGGAGCGGCTTGTGTGGCCCAGACCCCACATGTGGGAGACACCCCCAAGGCCATGCAGGAGGATGGTGCAGGTCAAGATGTGCCTGGGGACCCTGGATTGAAGGGAAACAATGGCTGTACCCACAAGTCTAGGCAGCAGGAGAAGGGAGGCCCTCCAGGGGCTGTCCGCCTGCCACTGGGGCCAGAGTTGGTCTGCTGAGGGATGTCCTGCCTGTCCCCTCCTGCAGGTGATGAGACTTGGCATCACCCACAAATGAGGTCACCCAGCCCCTGGTGGCCCTTCGGGCATTCACGTGGCCTCCTGCCCGGACCCCAGCAGCTCTGTGGTTGCCTCCTTGCCTGAGTCCTGTGCTGCTAGCCTTGCTCGCTGAGGCAGGCTGGTGAGGGAGCAGGAACAGGTGGCCTGGGAGGTGGTCCCGGGCCCTGGTGACATGGCAGCTGTGACTCAGCACAGGGCAGCACCAGCCATGACTCAGCGCTGTACCCGCAGGGACAGAAACAGGCCCTGCTCACGTCCTCGGGTCTCAGGTGTGCCCTGCCTGGCAGGTACATGGACGCCAGTCATGTGTCAGGTGCCTTCTGCCATAGCCCTGGCTCCCTCCTGTGTCCAGGCCCGCCCCCTGGGAGCCCTGGGTTAGTCTCTGACACTCCAGGAGGAAAAAGTCTCCCCAGGGTGGCCAGGAGGGAGTCATATCAGCACTGTTTCCAGCACCATCACTCACAACAGCCGGAAACCACAACATTGTCCTCGTCACTGGGAAGGCTACCAGGTGGCAGTGGAGCTGGCTCCCTACCTTGACAAACGGGAATGGGTATCACACATCCTCCTCCTTAGCAGTCACTTCTGGCCAGCCATGGTCCCTGCTTCTCTGCATGAGATGGGTTGTTCCTAAGCAGAGTCCTAAGAAGGAACCCGCCTCCTGGAAGTGCCACCCAGCGTGGGGCAGCAGGACCTGCTGTCCTCCTGGGGACCCTGCAGGAGCTGCAACCTTCAGCCAAGGAGCTTTGCAGAGCTGCCAAGCCACATGCCCCAGGCCCAGTGCCCTGCTCCCACACAGATTCTGTGGAAGCGTCCCAGTTTGTGGGTTCAGTTGTGACCTTACACCAATTTGGAAGATGGGATGTTCATGGCGGAGCAGGCCATCTGCCAGTCATGGGCATAAATGTTTAAGTGACACACACAAGCGGAATTTGAGATACTAGCCAGGGAAATCCCAAGCCTTGAGCCAGCCAGACTTTAAAGGAAGGCTTCAGAGCGTCAGCACAAGCCAAGAGAGCATCAAGCAAGCCTGTGGGCTCCACCCAGCCTTGCTGTGAGGACCCTGTCCCCAGTTGCCCCCGGTGCACATCTGGCCAAGGTGGCCACACAGCTGGCTGGAGGGGGAGCAAGAGGGGACACCTGCAGGGCACAGGTGCTCTGAACAGTGGGTCCCAGAGGGTCAAGGGGTGTGGCTCAGCATGGAGACTCCTGGGGAAGGGACAGCTGCGCCCTGGACAGTCCCAGGCCCAGCTGGTGGCCACTGCAGAAGCCCAGTGGAGAGGTTTCTGACCCTGCCTCCTGGACCGTGCCTGAGGCACTGAAAACTGAGGCTTGAGGAGGAAGGAAGCAGGTGCTGAGGTGGGCCAATGTGTGCAGTCTTCCTACACCTCAGCTCTACAGGGATGTTAGCAGGACCCCAAGCTTTTTAAGGTGGCTAGGGCCCACTGCGTTCTGCTAGTGTGGGCCCTAGGCCCGGCATGATCCCCAGGCTTCACCAGCCCTCTTATCTACCACCTCTGGCCGTGCCCACTGAGTCCCCTGGCTGTGTTCAGGCATGGTGGGCCTGCTCCAAGGGGTCTGTCACCTAGCAAATGTGATGTCACTCACTTTTGTCCCATCTGCAGCTCACGCAACGCCCTGGGGATGGAGTCTTTTTTTTTAATATTAAATATTTAGTACAGGGTCTATAGGGTCTCACTACACAGATCGGACTCATAGTGATCCTCCTGTTTTTCAGCCTTCCAAGTGCTGGGATTACAGGGGTTTGCCACCAAGCCCAGTCTCAATTGCCACCTCAGCTCGCCCTGGGGGTGGAGCTGACACGGCACACTGGGGATCAAACCCCTAGCCCCTGCATCTGTGGAATCTATTTTGGTCACCTATAATAGTGCCTGCAAGTAAGTGTTTGTAGGACAACAAGTGGGACGGGAGGCAGCAGCTCATGCCACCTGTGATTGCCTGTAAGCAGCACAGGGCGGACACCCTGCCACCGTGTGCACTTCTTGGAGGACATTCTGGCCATGCAGTGTCTGCGGGCCGCTCACTCACTGCCTCAGGGTCCCAAGAGGCTCTTGATGGTGGCGGCTGGGCCCCACATGGACGGGAGGGCAGCCGCTGGGGGACCCTGGCCCATGGGTCCCTTTTCAGCAGCAGCAGCACGTTAGGAAGAAGCAGGCGACAGGGCTTAGTGGCCGTTCTGTGGATGACCTCGGCTGGCTCCACCAGCATTACGCTTCTGCTCCGTGCAATCCATTATTCCAGGTTGTGCTGGGCTTGGGCTGTGGGCTCTCCAGGGCCACTGGGAAGGAGCCCAGACCCTGCTCCTCTGCCAGGGTCCCTCGGGCGAGCCTGGGATGGCCAGACCTCAAGTGCTCCATGATAGTCACCTTCCTGGGGCCTTGCTCCTGGAGGGAGGCAGGATGGTGATGGTGAGGGTGGCTGCAGGGCAAAGGTGAGAATGTCAGACGCATCTTGTGTGCAGTGGCTACACACTCCTCGCGCCCGCAGTGACCTCCAGCAGTGCATGGGGGCCTTACAAGAGCTTCCCTGCCTGTTTCCACACTTTCACACTGGGGCTGATGCTGCAGGCTCCGCTTTGCTGGCTCTGATGAAGACCAGTGCACTTGGCTTGGAACGAGTATTCTGTGGTCATCAAATAAGTAAAGTCGTGCTGTCCTCGTTGACATGTGAGGTCATTGTGCCAAGAGCCCCTTGACCGACCAGGACAACCTTGCAGCCGGCTGTCTAGTGACTAGGTGCCGCCCTGACTCCCACCTGGCTCTGGAATCTCAGGAGGGTTGCTGGCACCCTGGCCACCAGCGGTACTGCCGTGGGGCCCTGGCATTGCTGTGTCCACCCCTGAAGTCCTCAGCACTCAGGTGGGCCCCACGGGTCCTGGCAGGACCATTCTGGAGCCCTTGGTGGTTAATTGTCCTGCCTCACTGCTGGGCAATTACCACACCTGGAAGTCACTAATTAGGAGCCTAATTAGCCCCAAGTCGGGCCTTGGTTTGTCGCTAATGACTGTCCAAGAAGCACAACAATAACAGCGACAGCGACAGTGGCCGTTTATTTCCCACTTTCCCAGAAGAGCTCATCCAGTGGGCCCAGGTGCCCCCTGGGGTCCTGCTGCAGCCTGGGGACAGGCAGTGGGGGCTGGGTGGGTGGCCCAGGGGTTATTGGGTAGAGTTGGTGCGTGGTGGGCTGAGAGTTGGGCAGCTTTGAGAATCCTTCCTAAGCCTTGTTCTGTTCTGTTCTTTCTTTTTTTTTTTTTCTGGAACCAGTGATTGAACTCAGGCCCTTGTGCTTGCCAGGCAAGCGCTTATTCTACTGAGCCATCTCCCCGGCCCCTCTGTTCTGTTCTTACAGATGAAGAGGATGAATTTAGGAAGCAACAAACAGCCGGGGCCTCACAAAAGGTTCTCTCTGCTTGGCTCTGCTCTGGAGAATGGACTGTGTTATCTCGCTGTGGAGAGTCTGCCGCGCGTCTTCCCTGAGTGCTGAGCTCTGGATCCGGAGCTGGGGCGGCTCTGGGCAGAGGAGCGGGTGGTGCCAGGCTGTCCCACCCCACGCGGAGCTGCCCACTCTCTCGGAAGTGTGCTGAGTAAACCTACCCCGCCCCAGGAGCTTCCGGGCCAGGGTGACAGGTGACGTCTCAATAGCTATTCACGAGGACATTATCTCCAAGCAGGGTTTCAATGAGCCTTTTCTCCCCGCAAGCTGAGGCGGCGCATCGCTCTGCTCACGGGGACAGCAGGGTCTGCGAGAGGCAGGGAGCTTACTCCTCCTCCCCGGCCCGGCGGTGCTGAAGCAGAGAGCTGCTCCACCAGACGAGGCAGGCGGGGCGGGCTGGGTAGTCGCCGCCCCGCGGCTGAGGCCTGGCCCAGCACTCCTTCCCTGCC
This sequence comes from Octodon degus, assembly GCF_000260255.1. Lineage (NCBI taxonomy): Eukaryota > Metazoa > Chordata > Mammalia > Rodentia > Octodontidae > Octodon > Octodon degus. The sequence goes on along the minus strand of NW_004524770.1, from coordinate 1,556,310 downwards.
TGAGGCTGACATCCCACGGTCGGATTTCCGTTGTTTTCTTGCTTTCTTTTCAAATGTTTTTTCTTAAAAGGTAAAAAGAAAAAAGAAGGTACACTAAATCTTAGCAGCTGTTTACCCTTCAGTCTGACCTGCTAGGTCCGCTGCTTCGCCAAGGGCAAATGCGGACGGACGAGGAGACTAGAGGTGTCAGGGTGCGGAGCCAGCAGCTGGGGATGTCCCAGCCCAGTCGGAGCCTCGCGGCCGCGTCAGCCCTCTATCTGGGCTGGCCCCGGCTCACCCTCGCAGCGCTTCCATCCAAGGCTCGAGGTCTGAGGCTCCGGGCTCTCGGGGATTGCAGGCGGGCGGGGTCGGGGAGCGGTCCTGGGGAAGCCGGCTGACTGCGGTGCAGAGCTCTGCGGGACGCGCCGAGGGCGGCGGTCGCAGCGCAGGGCAGAGCGGGGCTGGGAGTGGGCGGACCTGGACACTCAGCCCGGCTGGAGAGGGCTGGCTTAGGCGGTTCTAGCCCGCGCGCCAACACCTTCGCCGCAGCTTGCAGGGGTGCGGGGGAGGTGCCTGCCCGCGTAGCTCCCGCAGAGTGGAGGGGGGGCGCGGCTCTCCCAGGCCCCGCCCCGTGACCACTCGCCCGGCCCCGCCTCCACCCCGCCGCACACCGCTCGGCCGGGGGGGTACAGGGGCCTTCAGCAAGCCCCGCCTGACTGGTGAGCTGGAGGACACCGACAGAGCCGTGGGCGGACTCTGGCCCTCGCAGGCTGGCTCAAAGCCTAGGAGGCCATGGAGGACGCTGCCGGACACGGGCGGATCTTTTGCGTCCCTGGACTTGGGGACTGCTTCAAGGGCTCCCTGCGCAGGGGGCTGGGTGACCCACGCGGGGACTAACAGCTCTGCGGCCCCACAGTCCTGCATTCCAGGCCAAAGCAGGCCCACCTTCAGAGGCACAGGCGTGCATTTGCACACTCGTCCCCGCACACTTGCGTGCATGCGGGCTGATAGGAGTCAGCGGAGCTGAGAGCTTGTCCACAGAGGAGCACGGCCTGGGGCGGGCAGGGTTCCGAGCAGGGCAGAGCTGCCCTTCCCGCTTGCACGCAGGCCCCCACAGCCGGCTGCCACGCGCTCTGTCCCCACACCACTTCGCACTGGGGCCGGTCAGTGCCTCAGCACATGCACCCAGCCACACACAACCCGACCTGGGTCCCCCAGGCCCTCACTCACTAGGCTCTGGCACTGTCCCTGGCTGGATCTTGGGCTCTGGGCCCTCTGCGGATCGATGCTGGAGGCTCCCTGGAAATGGGTGTACCAGCACTTTTGGACATGCGAAAGCAGGACACAGATTCTAGAGGAGGTCCTGGAGCTGTGGGTAGAGAGAGGCTGTGTGCAGCCAGCCCAGGTACAGCAAACCCTATCCTGGATCCAGCTAAGTGGGAAGAGGAGGGAGTGGTTGCCATGGGAATGGAGCCCCCTACCTGTAAACAGCTTGGAAGCCCAGGAAATGACCTGCCACAAAAGGGAGACTGCCTGGTGGCCAGGAACAGGGGCTGTTGTCCTCACAAAAGCTCACCAATTGGGGCTGGAGAGATGGCTCAGTGGTCTAAAGCACCTACTTAGAACAAGCTTGGCAAAGCATTGGGGACCGCGGTTCAATCCCCCAGCACCACATGCCAGCCAGCCCGCCCCCTGGTGGGCTGAGCTGGCCACACACCTCTCTCTCTCTCTCTCTCTCTCTCTCTCTCTCTCTCTCTCTCTCTCAAATAAATAAATAAAAAAAAAAGATGTAATAAAAAAAAAAAAAAAAAAAAATTAAAAAAAAAAAAAGCTCACCAATTGCTTCAAATAAGCCAAGTTAACACACACAACAAAGATTTGAGTAGACATTTAGAAAGTCAAATTCCTCACAAAACCTCATGCAAAGTTGCATTTCCACCAGCGTTTCTCTGAACTTTGTCCTATTTTTCCTGCTTCTTTTGTGCAGAACTAGGGGTAAAATCCAGGGCCTTGCAAACATGGCTAGAGCCACGCATAGACCTGCTGCAGCCCAGTCTAGCCCTCTACGTGGAGGAAGAGGACGACGAAGGACCTGGCCACCCTCCCTGACCCCAGGCCCTGCGCATGCCTCTTGGCCCATCACATGACTGGGTGGCTTCCTTGCCTGGCCTTGCAACTCTCCTGCACAAGGGCTGAGGCAGAAACAAGGGGCAGATGCCTTCCTGGGCATCGAGAACCGCAGCTGCCCACACGGCCAGATGTGCCCGGCTCACTGGGTGCTGGCCCTGTGGCCTCCTGGGCCAAACAAGCACAGACCTCTCTGTGGGACGTGGCAGAGGGGACCAGCTGCTCCCTGGTCCTAGCAGGGCCAGGCAAGTTGGTGCCTGGTCTGACAGTCACCAAAGTGACCCAACTGCCACATAAATTCTCACCCCTCCTAGGGCTGGCTCCTTTCCGAAGACACTCCAGTGGCTGCAGACCCCCCTCTCCCCAGACCTTGGAAGCCAGCTGCTACACTTGGAAACTCACGAGGCTGGGGAATCAAAGCCACAGAGGCTATTGCCTGTGCCACCACAGGGAGCCTGCCAAGCAGAGGGTGGCCCTGGCCCTCAGGACCATTCAGTCTGTGTCCTTGTTCACCACAGAGGCAGAAACTTAGAGGACAAGTGGGGGGCACCAATGAGCTCCCCATGGTGAGGGAGGCTGGGGAGCCCATGTTCTACAGGGCAAGGGCAGCAGCAATGACAAGTGTGCCCTGTGTCCCCTCTCCTTCTGCTCAGCGGCTGTCCTCCTTCTGGGATGGTGGTATGACCCCACCTGCATGACCCTTAGGGCCCACAATGGCGCCCACCTGGAACTCAGCACGTCCCTCCCAGCCCCATGTTGCGTCCTGAGTCTCCTTTCATGCATGGCCTGCACCTGCCCCATCTTATGTCTGTTTTGGGGGACTTGTGGGGAGAGAGAAGCCTCCTGGTACTCAGTTCTCATCAGTTCCCAAGGCCCTTGGGGAGACAGGGTCAGTATAGTGTCCTCTTGCCCAGGGAAGGAGGGGCTGGGAAGGTGTGGCCTGTGACGGCATCAGCCCCCTGCCCAAAGAGGCTGGAGAATCCCCACCAGGCAGGAACAAAAGGGCTCCACAGCGCCGGATCCCCTGCACAAGCTGTTTCCAGAGGGATCCCCAGCACAAGTCGTTTCCAGAGCCGCTGGTGCTGATGCTCTCCCCGCTGGGTCATTATTTCCCAGTGAGGGGAGCGCGGGTTTCCACGCCTGCCGGTGAGGTGCCATGGCCCACGGCTCTGAGTCAGACTCTTCAGTAATGGAAAGACAGCACCCTGCCGGCTTCCAATTTGGATGCTTGACAGTTCAGACTATGCAAGGGTGAGAAAGGCAGTTCAAGGCGTGCACACTCGTTTGTTTTGTTGTACTTTGTCTTGTTAACTTCACTGTGCAAGTGCCAAGTGTCCACGCAGGGCCCGTGCCACCTTTGGCACTTTCTGGCTGCCCTATCACAGTTTTGGTGTTCTTCGGCAAAGTCAAGAATCCATCATCTAGCCATTGGCAGGTTCGGCGGGGCTTGATGTTGACATCAGGGTGCTTTCCTTTGGTGGTGACCTCAAAGGTCGCCTGCTCCAAGGGGCTTCCCAGGCCTCTTCCAGGGATGGCCGAGCTCAGGAGCAGCGCAGCAGCCCACGGATCCCAGACTGTGGATTAGATTCTCAAAATTCCTCTCCTGAGTAGCTTGGCTGTGTCGGCAAATCAGTGCGAGGTGGTGACTTGCTGTTAGGAAGCTGATCATTAGCTGTCACAGGAAGAAGCAAATTATCTCTGCTTAGCAGCCCAGGGACAAATGCTTCCATTCCCAAGCCTTGACATTGCAAGAAGACAAGAAGCTATGCATGTGTGACATGGGCGTGATTCCCCCCAGTCACAGACAACGAGACCACAGACCCGCTCCTGCCCCGTTCCTCCTGCTTCTGCACAGCCTCAGAACAGCATAGAGGATGCAGGAATTGAGGGCAGGGAGCACTGCTGGAGGTCCCCGCGTGCACTCAGGTGCATGGGGCCACCAGGTCTGGTGCCGGTGACAGAAGCCAGAGCCAGACTGGCTTGAAGATAGAGAAGTGGGGTAGGGGGAATGCTAGGGGATCTGGGTTTGGAGCCATGGCAACAGTGATCCGTGCTTCTTGTTACCCGGGTACTGCACTAGACCACCAAGAACCTGCTCTGCCACCAGTCCCTGCAGGCACAGGGGAGCACACTTCATGTCTACCTTGGGTGAGGCCACTGTCCCCGGACAGCCCTGGGCTCTGCTGCAGGAAGCAGGGGAGCAGAGGGCCAGCCCAGCCCTAGGCTCTGCAGGGTGGGGCTAGGCTCAAAGACAGTGACCACAAGCAGCTGAAGGAGCAGGGCTGGGCGGGGACACGGGCTCTGGGTGAGTACAACGGTGGCTGTTGCCCTGGGTGTGAGCACCGTTGTCTGGGGCACAAAAGCCCTGCTGGCCTGTGGTGAGGGCCGGCCAAGGATCCACCCACCCCCCTCTGGTGCACCAGAGTGGCATTTGGAAAATATCTGCAGAGCCAGGCTCAGATCAGAGGGCCAGTAAGGATAGCCACAGCAAGGTCATTTATTCTCCGGGCACCAGCAACGGTCACCCCATTTACTTTTATTTTTATTTTTGGCGGGACTGGGGCTTGAACTCGGGCCCTTGAGCTTCCCAGAGAAGCGCTTATTCCACTGAGCCATCTCCCCAGCCCCCCGTCATCCCATTTTTAAGAAAAAGAAAATCATGCATCATCTCTCTGAGCTACACAGTGTTTTCAGTGGTGTGTATTTAACATACAATGTGTGAGTGCGCATATGTGTGTTCATGTGTACAGGCAGGAGGGATGGAACGGTGCAGTGAAGATCCCCGTGGAAGTCCTCAGATGCCCACCACGGTGACAGTCATGATGTCCAAGTCCCACGGGCAAGACTCTGTGTCTGCGTGGGAGAGCGGAGCTGTGATCTGCAGGGCGTGCTAATCTGATTTCGTTCAAACTGCTCATTTATATGAGAACACATTTTCCTCAAATGCGCTAATGTTCCCTTTCTCCGCCAGTGGTGGTATTTTTAAGAACCAGATTGTAGAGCCACTCTGCTGTGCTGAGAGGTCCTGAGGGCGCACAGCCGGCGTGGCCCTGAGCTGGCGCCAGCTGCTCCCCAGGGTGACACGCCGACAACCCCAGGCCTGTGGGCCCTGTTGGTCCTCAGCTCGGTAGTGCTTCCTGGCCAACCTGCATCTGCGGAGGTGGAAGGGAGCCCTGCTGTCCTGCAGCTCTGGCCGGGTTCATGGCTGAAGCCCACGGAAAGAGCTCTGAGAAGCTGGCCACTGGCCAGAACATCGGGCTTTCTGCATTGGGCCAGAGCCCTCAGGTCTTTGGGCTTCTAGGATGTCTTGGTCCAGGCTTACGGGATCCTTCGTGGGCCTCCCAGAGCCACTGCCCCAGCTCCGGCTCCCCAAGTGGCCCACAAGCAGGTGGATTGCTAAGGTCACTTCTTGAGGACAGGCAGGACCGTGGGCAGTCAGGGTGTGAATGCTAGTGAAGTCCCTCCTCAGCCTGACCACAGGGAGGCCTGGAGTGTAAACACGCTCAGGGTCAGAGAACGGTCCCAGCTCAGGGCTGCGGCTGGCTCCTTGAGCTCCCAGGCAGCCTGCGAGAGCTCAGCTGCCGTCCCAGCACAGCTGGGCTGCAGGGGTGGCTGACTTCCCATGATCTCGTTAGGCTGAGGGCCATCCTCTGCCACCCACTAAGACAACACCATAGATTACGGAGCGAGGCTGATGATGTCATCCGTATGCCCTTGCTACCAGTGGGTCACTATTCTGTAAGTGAACATCCCTGCAATCTTATTGGCTGCTCAGCATGTTGGCCCGTGTTGCTCCTGCCTCATCATTTTGCTCTGTAAAAATGCCTTTGAGAAGAGGACTCATTAGCAACCTATTCGGCTCCCTCTCTTGGGCCATTCCTGTTCCCTATTCCTCTTCTCCAATAAATTTTCCTACTCTTAACCTTTATTCTTCCTTAGAATTTATTCCTCAACTTCGGGGAACACAAATTCATTTATCTTATATCAAAGCACTTGTGATAACAAATGTGTGTCTCCAGCCATTCACTAATTAATTCCACAGCCTACGCCAGCCGGTGGCCTCCAGTCAGGTCCACCTCGATGCTGTCTACCCAATCTGAGCACAGTCACCAGCTGCAGGTGCCCCCACACATCTGTGTCGCTTCAGCTACTTGGAGAGTAAACCGTCACCTTCACTTCTGAGCAAGCGGTTACAAGTTAGGGTTCCCGTGAGTGCTTCCCAGGCCAGTTAATCTGCTAGAGCTGCTCATAGGACTGAGAAAGGATAAGTTTGCTGGTCTATCATATAGATATTGCAGATGACTAGCCAGATGGAGAGATGCAGAGGTGTGTGGGCAGGGGTGCCACTGTCTCTGAGGAGGAGTTGGGGTACACTTCCCTGCCCCAAATGGTGTGTCACCAACCCATACACTCATCCAAGTCCAGTCCTTTGGGTTTTCAGAGGCTACGTGAAATAGGCTGGGCAGATTCTTTTTTCTTTTTTGTGCAGGGTCTCTCTACTCAGCTTGGACTCAGTAGTGATCCTCCTGGTTTCTGCCTCCCCAGTGCTGGGAGTAAAGGTGTGCACCACCACGCCCAGACTCCATCCCCAGCTCAGTGCGCCTGGAGGTGGGGTTGGCACAGCATGTGGCTCCAGGGATTGAATCCTGGCCCTTGCACTTACAAAGCAAGCACTTAGTCCACTGAGCTGTATCGCCTTCCCCTAGGTGGGACAGATTCTGCTGCTGGCACTGTGGTCAACTCAGGCTCCAGCCCCTCTTCCTCCCTGGAGGGGGGGGCAGGGCTGAAGTTTCTAGCACTCTAATCACACACTTGTTTCCCTGGCAACCAGCCCCGTCCCAAGGTATCTGGAGCCCACCAGGAGTTACGTCATCAGAACCAAAGGTACCCACGACACCCAGCCAATCACAGAGGTCATCAGAGCTCTTGTGTTGGGAATTGGGGTCACAGACCAAACATCAGAGCCAAAGGTTCTCCAGGAGCCCTGCTGGTCAGGAAATGGGGAGCTGGGGTAGAGACCAGGGCACGTTTCTCATGTGTCTGTCCTGACTAGTGGAGGGGGCCATCTGTTCCGCAAGCCATCAAGTCGGAGTGCTTCCTCGCTATTGTCAGGTGCTCAGACAAGTCAAGGAGACTGGCTGCGTGACAGATGAGCAAAAGCTCCCTGCTGGGCCAGGAGGGACAGCAGGTGTCCATGTGATCAGTGATGGGACCCAAAGCCACTGATCTTCCTCCTCAGCTCTGTTAATTTTGGAGATAGGAGCGGGACAAGTGGGCACAGGGAGCCTGACACATCCAAGCTGATCGCGCCAGCTCTGTAGCTCAGCCACATCTGAGGCTGAGATGCTCAGCGTCTGGAGCTCGCTTGGGTTCTGTGATGTAGCTTGCTGGTAAGGTGGAGGAGTCTTTGGACTACACATGTCCATTTTCAGGGGAATTTAAGGAGCGTTGTTAACTGAGGTTTTTCCAAGAGCCATGACTGTTCATTGCATTACAAGCCCATCACTGACCCCACATGCCACACCCACTACCTGGTGTGTTCTTCCCCATCCAGCTGGGAAGCCAGGCAAGATCCTCTCCATGTCACCGGGAACTGAGCTGCAGAGTCCCTCCTCCGTGCCCCTTCTGAGGTCCTGGTTGTAGGTGGTAGAGTGATGTCCTAGGCCAGAGCTCAATATCCAGCCTTTGGGCACCAGCTGCCACTCAGGCCCCTGGCGGTGGGCAGTGGTGTGCAAGGTCCGTGGACCCCGCCCATCCTGTGGGAGAGAGGGTGGCTTGTCAGGCCTGAGCTCAGAAAGAGTCTCCAGACACAGAAATTTCACGACACTCAAACCTGCAACCTGGGAACGTAAACAAAGGGCGGTGGGACAATGGGTGGCACCTGAGGGCGGATGCCACGCACACCCCCACCCCCACCCCCAGGGTGCAGGAGGGGGCAGCTCAGCAGCGCCACCTGCTGGGGTGTTTGTAGGGCAGCTATCTGCCCCGCTTTGAGGTGACAACCTGAACGCTGTGTGGTGGGGACATCGCTGAGCTCACAGCCCACGCGAAGGGTGCACTCTGGGGTTCTCACTCCTGCAGTCACTCCGATGCCATCCTGGCCCAGCAGGGCTGATCAGGAGGTGGAAGTGCCCAGCCAGCCCCCTGGGCTCTGGTGACCAGGCTTTCTGCGACTGGTCAGGAACACCTGGAGAGGAGGGGAGCACTGTCAGCTGGCCTCACACGCCCCTGGGCGGTGGCCTCAGAGGCCCTGCGCGTCCTGCTTTTGCGTGTGTCCTTGTGCATCAGCCTTGGCCACTTGGGTCTGTGCTAACTGAGGTTCGTGTGGGGACTTCGGGTCTCGGGGGTACTGACTGCCAGCCATGCCGCCGCCACTGACCCCAGCAAACCCTGGACTGCAAGGCCCATGGTCAGGGTGGCAGAAGTAGGTGCTTCCAGACCCAAGGGGACGAGCCTTGCCCTCCTGGGCTCTGCCCCTCCCCCTCCCGGTGCCCCCTGTCTGTCACAGACAGAGCCTCGAGGGTGCCGACATGGCTGAGTCTCCTGAGGATGGAACCTGCCTGATTTGCTCCCGGGGCTCCTGGCTATTCAGCAAGCCGAGAGTCATCAATAGTGTTTATGGACCGTAAAGATGATCATACTTTAAGTAACTCAAAGAACCTGCTACCTGAAATGCAGAGAGCATTAAGCCTGTCAGGAACAGTTTACCACGGCGGCTTCCTCCTGGGCTCTGGACAGGGCCTGGGGTGGGGCATGACTGCGGTCTTGGAATCTGACCCAAGCGCAAATCCCCATCCCCAAGTCTAGGCCGGCCATGGTGGGGTTGGATGAGGGGGCAGAAGGAGCCTGGCCCGCTCCAGTCCAGACTGTGAGGAGCAATCTCTCTCTTCTTCATCTAGAAAGTGTAGGAAGAGGCAGGCTCTGGCCTAGCACCTATGTGCTATTTTAAGGAAAATTTTACACACAATTACCCACATTTCCCTCAACACAATCTATTCTCTGGGGAAAAATAAAAGGTACAAAAGGTAGGCAGACCAGCCCCCTGCCGGCCCTTGGGAGGAGTCCTGAGAGCCGAGGCTCAGGTGGGATGGCAGCTTTGGCCCCTGTGGTGGAGCAAGCCCCATTGATGTGGGTCACCTGCAATGCCAGCTTGTCCTACTGCCAGAAGAGATGCTCCAGCCCTCACCTGGACGTAACTGGAAGGGAATGAACACGCTCTCCCCGCTGCTTGGCCCACCCAGTGGGCCCTCCTGGTCTGACTCGCACTCGGCCTTGGCTGTTCTGCTCTGCCAGGTCCTGCGCTAACTCCTGTGGCCTGTTTCTCTGCTCATTGTGATACAAGGCAAAGAAACTCCCAAACTGAGAGTTACCTGGGGCAAGTCTGTGTTCTCTAAAGTTGAAGAATGAATTTTAGGAACAGAGGTCAAGAGCGGAATATGTTTACCGGCAGGGGAAAGCAAGCTTCTGTCCAAGAGCGGGCCAGCAGGGGACCCAAGCGGGTTGCTCAGGAGCCTGCTTTTTCTAGAGCAAAACCGCAAGGTAGGTTGGGGCCTAGTGGCACACGCCTGTAATCCTAGCACTGGCAGTCTGAGGCAGGAGGATTGTTGCAAGTTCGAGACCAGCCTGGGCTGTAAAGTGAGCTCCAGGCCAGCCTGAACTGCATAGTGAGACCCTCTCCCCAAAACACAAACAAACAGACCACGAGGTGAGGTGGGTCCAAGGTGGGAAACATGGGAATTCACTTACAAGGTGGCCATGAGGTGGAACTAAACCAGGTCCACTGATAAGATTAGGAACGTAATTGCTCAGGTAAAATTAATTAAATCTGGATCAAACGAGGAAGCAGGCAGCAATACAAAACAGGGTTTTTTCCTGGAAGGGGTTGAGTTGATGGCTCTTCCCGGCTGTTTCAAGGTGACTGATACCTACTTAGGATATCAACCCCTGAGGCCCATCCCCAGGGAGGTATGCTTCATCTTCTGTGTGAGGCCTGGCCTACAGCAGGAAGGTCTATCTCTCCACCATTGCAAGGTACCTTGTCTTTGCTCCTGGCTCCTCGAGGGCCCAGCACTGTCTGGCTGCCTATCATTTTTTTTCTAACTCCACCGCCTACAATAACCAGACTTTGTGTCTTCAGAGAGGAGACACACTTCTTCCTGCCCCACAGAGCTCCGACCTCCCCCTCTGGGGGCATCAGCCATGTGCCGGTGCCTCCTCAGTTCACACATGGCTGTCTTGGGATCCCCTGGGGAACGTGGGAGAAGAAAGGCTCAAGAGAAGGTGGAGTCCAGGGCCCCAACCAGGCCCAGGAGGCCTGGGCTCCATTTCCCTCCAGGAACGGCCCAGGGGACTAGGGAATGGGGCGGGGTCAGGGCCCAGGAGGGTACAGGTTGCTAGGGGTTCAGGGAATGGGGAGACCAGGGGTCCCAGGAGACACGCTCCTCAATGCCAGAGAAGCTTCCCACAGCAAATTTGTTGTGGCAGGGTGGGCCGGGTGCGTAGCTCCTTGCAGGAAACACAAAGCCTCTGGAATCCTAAACCCTCAGCTTCAATAATGAATTAAAGAGGCAGAATTTAAATTAAACAGAGAGGCTTTATTAGGAGAAGAATGAAAAAGGAAGATAGACAACTATCCAGGGGAGCAAGGGCATCAGACGTGGACACGGGTCTTCAGAGAGGAGACACACGTTCATGGCTGGGATTCTGTGCACGGCTTTCCACCCAGGATGGGTGATTCCTCCCAACCCCCCGTGTGCCGAGAGCTGTGCCCGCCTGACTGGCTCCCTGATGCTAGCCTAAGCCCCTCTGTCTACATCCCTCCTGGCCAGTTGATCTCCCCTACTTTGGTCCCAGGTAAGTGGGGGAGAGGCTCCTGGAAGGGCAGCTTAGAGTTAGAAATTAAGCAAGGGAGGTGTGTGTGCCTGCAGGCGACTGACGCTGAAGTGAGGGTGCACACGTGCACACGCACGTGTAGGCATGGACGCCTTTCACGTATTAGCTAAGAGCCCTGGAGCGGCTGCCCTCATCTCCTGCGCGGTTCATCAGGGACGGCGGAGGGGCTGGCTTCCCAGCTGCCACGTCCCTCCCTCCTGGACGTGCCCTTCGCCTGTGGACTCTTCCTGTTAAGTTCTCAGGTTCACTGTGTTACCTGGCATCTTCCCAGTCTGGCTTTTCTCTTTACTTTCTCTTTCTACTTACTGGCATCAGACTGGCAAAGTTGCCTCTTGTAGGATTTCCTCTTAATTTCTTCATTAAAGCCTAGGGAGATGCTATTTGGTCCTTTTTCCTGCTAAAAGCTGAATGTTGTGACCCTCCAATGCATGGTAAGAATCCCATGGTGAAGGCTAGAAGAAGGTGGGGTTTGGGGGTGACCGGGTCATGAGGGGCACTAGCGCCTTCGCCACCTGATGAATGGGAACAGCACTCGTATGACCCCCCACTTAGGTGAGGTGGATCGCACTGGCTATAGCGGCCCACACCTGTAATCCCAGCACTCAGGAGCCTGAGGCAGGAGGATCATTGTGAGTTCAAATCAGCATGGGCTACAAGGTCAGCTCAAGGCCAGCCAGAACTGCTTAGCAAGACCCTGTCTCAAAAAAAAAAAAAAAAAAAAAAAAAAAAAAGACGCGGAAAAATGGTCCCTTTACCTTGTGTCCAAGCCTTTCCAGGCCTCTACCAAGAGCCTGCCCTTGCTTTAAGCCAGGAGAGCCTCAGGAGCAGATGCCGCTAGAGCCTCCTCGGCCAGTACCTCCCAGACTCCCTCCTTAGCAGCCTGCACAGCAAGCACCCCTGGGAGACGAAGACAGCCTCCTGGGCCCACGCAGGCCTGGGTCGTCCACCATACGGCCCCACACCCAGGAAGCTCAGCATCCAAGCCTGTCACCGTCCTTCCCCTCCAGGGCAGAAGGCGCTGATGGCACCCTCTGAGTTGAGGTCTCTTTCAGTCATGGACATTCAGCAATATGATAGCAAACTGGATTGATTTTCTGAGGACCCTAAAATGTTTCCTGGCAGATCCCATACCCTGGCTTTTGATCTGGCCTGGAGGTCAGTCATCAAGCCAACTGATGCATTACTTGGATCTCATAAAGAGCTCTGATAAATTTATAACCCCGGAGGTACAAAAAAACCAAGCAGAGGTTAGACCTCCAGGCCACCTTGGCAGATGCGCAAAAAGGCATGCCCTGGCCTATCAACCACGACAAGGTCAAAATTCTGATAAAATCCAGCTCTTTCTACCACTGGCTTACAGAGGTACTCTGTGAGTACACTCATTTAACCTGGAGTCTAAAAAGGGCCAAGTTACCCTGAAAAAATATGTTGCTAGCCGGTCTACCCCAAATATTAAAAGAAAAAGTTCAATGTGGCCCCACAAAGCTGCAGAAGTCAATTGGCTGGCATGGTATATGTGGTCTTCAACAACTGGGACAAAATGAAAAACAAATGAGAGTCTTTTTAAAGGGCAGGCTGAAGTCACACACTCCAGTGGACAAGGCTCAGCCCGAAAGCCAGAGTGACAGAGAAGAATCTGAGAGCTTCCAGCACAGTCAGGGCACTGGACAAAAACTGCCCTTGACAGCCGCCAGGTCCTGGCTGGCGGTCTGAACACACAAAGGCCCTTGCCATCAAAAGAGGCCCCTTCATTCCCACGGAGACAAAGCCATGCACCACTGTGGCGCCCAAGAAGAGATGCCCGGATGCTGATGCCGAAGCCGAGGAGGCCCGTGTGCGCCCTGCTGAGAAGTGCCTCTTCCCCGCAGGATCCTGTGCTACCCTGAGTACAGCTCGTGGCCTTCTCGGTACTGGGGCAGCTCGCTCCATGCTAACCTCTGACTGGGGCGCATGGTTACGCCACCCTCAGTGGTGTGGGCCTTCCAGAGCCAACTGGCCCGTTTGCTTTTCCCCTCCATTCTAAACTCCTGGTTGAGAAATTTCCTTTTCTAAGCTGCCTTCCTGGTCACACCAAAGGGCACTTTCCTGGCTCATGGGCACTGTCGCTGAGACCTCTGGTAACCCATGTCCAAGTAGAGAGAGACCCAGCCGGCCTGGCCCCTGGCTGTCTGCTGGGAGCTGATCCCCAAGCGTGGAATGATGGTGGCCCGGTGTCCGTCAAGGCCACCCCAGTAGCTATTCAGATAAAAGACCCAATTCTATATCTTCATAAAGACAGTATTAAAAGAAAAACCAAGACGGGGCCAACACCCATCATTAATACATTTTTGGCCCCAGGTTGCTGGCGCCATGCAGCCCCCAGGCAAACACGCTCATTTAACCAATAGTCAAGCTGTTGCAGGCAGCTGAGTTAGGTAGAAATTAATATACAGTCCAAGGGGGACTGGGCCCTCAGGGAAGTCAGCGAGAAATTGAGGCATCAGAACTGTGGCCCTGACGAATCTGGAGAGAACCAGGCCTTACAATGGAGTGGAGAGCCACTCCTCAGTAGCCTGCAGGCCTCCCTGGAGACAGACAGAAACCTGAGATTCTCCTGTGACTGGCACCACCTCCAACGGACCCAGCAGGCATCAGACTCAGAGGTGGGTGACCAGAACCGCTGGCCGCATCCTGCCCTCCCTCCCCAAGTCTCTCTGTTCTTTGCCTGTAGCCTCCTATGTGGCTCGTTTCTTTAATGGACCTACACTAACTCAGGGGCCATACTTTGGATTCTATAGGCTGATTGTAGCTGTGCCCAGGTTGGGATGTTTACCTCGAGAAAGGGCCTCAGCAGCACCCATCCAGATCTGACCAGGATACCCAGAGCTGTTCTCCTTATTCCCAATAAACCTCTCCTAGCTTGTTCAGGGCCTCACTCCTCGGCACATCCAGCATCTAATGGGTCAGGAGGGATTTTTCTTATATGGAAACCATTGATGTCATCACCCTGGACGGGATTGCCAGAGCACTGGTGGGGGCATTGGGGCCATCTGCCCCAGTGACAAAGCGAGGCGCCTCCTTGAACAGATTCCAGGAGACACTGGCCGGCCGGCCTTATCTCTAGGATGCCCGTTTTCCTGGTCCCACGGGCCCTGGCTCCCAATTCTTATTAGATTCACCTCTCCAGGATAAAACCCGAGCCAGCTGAGACATCCAAAACCCAAAAGACAGATGTCATAAACCTGTGAACTGGCGATATCCTCGAGTTTCTTTTCAACAAAACAAAACCAGCCAACCTGCGGAGCTAAAAAAAGTCATGTTGTTTCCTCAAAAACCAAATCAGCCCCTAAACATAGGCTCCCCCCACCCCATTATTGTGTCCGCACCTTGCTGGGCTCCTGCTGGCCCTAGCTCGGCCTTCTGTTTACCATTGAAGTGGTCTCTGTCTAGAGACACGGTTTTTGATGCTGTGTGGCGCTAATTCTGATCTGCATCTTCCAATGAACGAAATAAAAAGTCCGTCTGTGTTCATCTGGTCCCAAAGATCAATAGCAGTTAGCAGGGCTTCTCAGAGCCTTGCCTTTTAGGCTTTACTCTCAGTCAAATTTGTTTAATAGCTGTTAAACCACCCAAGGTGGCCCGAGCCAAGGACCAAACTCCCTCCTTATCTGCAGCTCATCAACAAATCCTACAATCATAAAAAAATAAAACTACAGCTCCCTTGACCCCCTCGATCAGCCAGGGGCCAAAATTCCCCGGTCTCCACAGAGCTGAGGTCAGCTCCCCCGCCCAACACAAGATAGGCATAAAAGACAAGCATTCTTTCTTTATGTGCCTTACAGCTTCTGGGCGCATCATGCTCTGTCACCTTGAACAGGCACTGGAACCCAGGGAAAGGGACAGAGAACCACTTCAAGTTTCATTTTTGGAACTCAAATTAAGTTACTAGAAAATGGAGACTTTCTTCCTATTTAAATCTTCCAAAGCCACTGACTCCTGGCTGCTGACACCCCAGATCCCTGGAGCTGCACTGGCCCAATCTCCAGCTTTCCCCTAAGAAGCTCAGAAGGTCGAGGGGCGGGAGGGGCGAAGGAATCAGAGCCGTCCCTCCTGCTGACCTGAGCTCAGCTCGGGAAGGTGCCAGGCAGCTCGGGGCTGGCAAGGGTGTGAGGAGGTTCTGTGGCTGCTGGTCCCCTCCCCACCTGGCCCTCTGTGCACAGTGTGCAGAGCCCAGGGCCACCTTCACATCCCCCAGCACTAAGGGAGGGCCATGTCAGCCGCAAGCCACCAGAGCGGTCACTGTGCACCTGTCGCGTTAGCTGTGGATTGGTTCGCTTATTCGAGGTACAAACCCTCAGCTTCCCGAGGTGACAGCAGACAAACGCGGCTTTTCTTTTTTGGCAAATTGAACAGATGGATTTTTTGTCCTCTTTGTCAGATGTGCTGTCTGCTTCCCAAGAGCAAGTCTCAAAGGAAAATGCCTTTCCTTGGGGCTTGGAGATTAAGGCCCCCTCGGGAAGGAGGCCAGGGCCAGGCTGTCCTCCTAGTCCGCAGTGTCCTCGGTGCAGTGCACCTCACAGGTCGCTCTGCTGAACATTGTGGCGAACCAAGGGGGACAGGTCTGCTCCCCCATCCTCACCCCGCGCACTGCCTGCTGCTGTGAGGAGACCTAGGAGCAGGCCCCCATCTGACCCCCCGGGGAGATCCTCCCCTGGGGCCTGACTTTCTGAGAATAAGACCTTGTGTCCCCTGTGCAGAGCCAGGGAGGGGGGTGGGAGTCCCTGTGAAGTGGGACAGGAGACATAAAGATAGGTAAAAGGGAGACAATGAAACTGTAATTTAAGAAGCAAAAAAAAGAGAGAGCTTTGAGACATAAACTGTTATCATTTGGGGTTTTACAATGGGAAACAGGACAATTAATTATAAGATCTTGTAATAGTCATGTGAGGAGACATATACAAAGAGAGGAGAGAAGTTTGTTCGTACACTAAAGACCAAAGAATCCAGCTAAGGGTCTGGATCCTACAGCAGTGGCCTGCATGAGTCCCGCTGAAGACCTAGATAGAGCCCACCACAATGTCGCATGCAGGCCCTCTTCACGGATCTGCGCTGGGAAGGCCCGGGTCAGTGGTGGAAGCTGCAAAGTCTGTGCCCGCGGGATGGAGGACCTGTGCCAGCAGGCTGAGGGATCTGCGCGGGAGCCAGGACGAGGCGCCCAAGGTAAGAACCAGAGCTTCCCCGAGAGGTGCCACAGCCGTCCTCTGCGACAGTGAGGTCCCGAGCTCCTCTGAGGATGAGGAGAGCCGAGTTCCCATCAGGACAGCCAACGCGACCCGCTTCTCCAGGAGACCGAGCTGTGTACCATCTTGCCCTCCAGAGCCAGCAGGGCTCAAGTGAGGACCAGGGCTTCCCAGAGTGAGCCGCAGCCATCCTCAGAGACGACAAGGACCTGAGCTCCTTCGTCAGTGAGAACAGCTGAGTTCGTCAGGAAAGCCAGCCTGGAACTCCTCCAAGTGAGCCGGCAGCGCCCCACAATTTTCCGACAGCTTCCAATAGCCTCTAAACTTCCTCCCCCCGAGTTCTGCCTCTTACGTTGCTGGCAACAATCCTCTCATGGCCTCCCACACCCCATACCACGCTGGTTCAGTTCAGCTGGGCATAACAAGTTGACACCCCGTTGTCAATTCACCACACAAACCCAGTTTAAATTTTTTTTCTCCCAAGACACAACGTCCCGTTACTGCAAATGAGCCTCTCTCACCTCTGAGCAGGCCAGGATTACCTCCTTGCGCTGTGGGTGGGGAGGCTGTCACTGCTGCCCCTGGTGAATGCGCCACCACCCCCCTCCTAGGAAGAGCTGGAAAACCGAATCTACCTTCCACCTCAAATCTCCCATAAATAAGCCCAGTCTGGCCTGTGAAGTCCTTCTGTGCTTTGTGGGCCCGTATTCCCTTTCTCCAAGTGTGTGCTTGCACGTTGCTGCCCGCTCAATCCCTCCTGCCTCTTCTTGAACGTCGAGTCAGCTAATCAGCAGATTGCTCTGCGGGCAGGGTGGCCACGTTCTTCCTGCTACTGTGAACCTCCAGAGGCCATCTGGGGACACAGGGGATGCAGCGCCCATGTCCTTCTGTCCCTGCACCTCGCCTAGCTCTGTCCTGCTTGGCTGCCTCTCCTCCACCCTTCCGCATTCACACCCCTAATCGCAGGGCCAGCACCCCCAGCCCAAAGCCTCCTCTGCCTCCACTACAGAGGCGTCTCTCACCTGTCTCACAGGGACCATCTTGGTCATGGTAGAAGGACCCACAGGGGACAGGTGGGCAGACCTACTAGGAGCACGCCAGGCCTTCAGGGGGCAGAGGGCCAGCAGCCGTCCTGCTCTGTGTTCAGGGTGCTGCTTTCATTCTGAATCACCTCTCCACCAACGTCCAACAGCTGCAGCACCCGGGCCTCTGCCTCTTCTGTGTGCTCTCTGGCTGGGCCCCCTTCTCTCCTTCCATTGGGCCCCCTTCTGTCCTTCCATTGCAGTAGCCTGAGCAGTGCAGGTGGGATCTTGTGTGCCGTTGAAGTGTGAGACAGAAACAGACCTGCTAGCCGGGCAGGCAGAGGCTCTGCTCCCAGGGCTCCTGGTCACACCTGAGGTCACATGGCTGGAGCCGACCTATGCCGCACAGGGCTACATGTGGGCTGGCTTCCGAGCTCCTGGTCTTGCAGGAGCCGCTGACCTAAGCTCCGACAAAGAAGCCCCAGCTGCAACTCCCTTGCACCTTTTCAGTCCCCCACCCTGGAGTGGTATGGCGACCCTCAGCAGCCCCAGCACCCTGATCACTCCCACCAGCCCTGCTGAGGAAGGAGGCAGCCAGGTCAAGTGGAGGAGGCGAGGCGCTCTGATCGGAGTGGAGGAGGCGAGGGACCCTGGCCCGAGTGGAGGAGGTGAGGCGCCCTGGTCGGAGTGGAGTAGGCCAGGCGCCCTGGTCGGAGTGGAGGAGGCGAGGGACCCTGGCCAGAGTGGAGGAGGCGAGGCGCCCTGGTCGAGTGGAGGAGGCGAGGGACCCTGGCCGGAGTGGAGGAGGCGAGGCGCCCTGGCCCGAGTGGAGGAGGCGAGGCGCTCTGATCGGAGTGGAGGAGGCGAGGGACCCTGGCCTGAGTGGAGGAGGTGAGGCACCCTGGTCGGAGTGGAGGAGGCAAGGCGCCCTGGTCGAGTGGAGGAGGCGAGGGACCCTGGCCGGAATGGAGGAGGCGAGGCGCCCTGGCTGGAGTGGAGGAGGTGAGGGACCCTGGCTGGAATGGAGGAGGTGAGGCGCCCTGGTCCGACCCACCCAGAGCGGGGCTGCAAGCCTAGGAAACACCATCTTCATCCCGAGGGCAGCCTGCTCCCTGGGCTGCTGCACAAGAGGCAGAGTGCCCAGAGACCCCTGGGGCTGCTGCCGCCCAGTGCGCCTGCTGTTTCTCTACCTGACCCTGTAGGCAGCCGGACAGGGTCACCAAAGGGACATCTGTGTGGTCACCTCACCCCCCGCAGGCTCCACCACCCTCCCAGGGTTGTGTGGATTCACTCTAGGTCCTCCCCCAGCCCCACCCTCCAGGCCCACCGGCCTGCCCGGCCCTGTGCTGTCCCCAGGTCACTCTTTCTGCACTTGTTGCTGTTCTTAGGCCCCTACCAGGCTGCCCCTCGCAGCCCCCGAGCAGTGGAGTGCCGACGTGGGGCTCAGTGGGGCACGGCCGGGCCTCTCTCTCACACGCACAATGCTCCGCGCCCCCCCAGACCCCGCCAGATCCTGCGTCCCACACTGGCATGTTGTGGCTGCCTGCCAGCCACAGAGCGCCACAAGCACCTTAGGAGGTGGCCGGAGTGGAGGAGGACTGGGGGCGAAAGACATGGGGACTGTTTAAAATTTAAGCGTTTATTGCAGTGAAGACTCATTGCCAGCTGGGTGCAGTGGTGTACGCCTGTAATCCCAGCATTTGGGAGGCTGGGTGCGGTGGTGTACGCCTGTAATCCCAGCATTTGGGAGGC
>NW_004524770.1:1525167-1537117 GCF_000260255.1 Octodon degus | reverse complement strand
CGCGCGCGCGCGCGCGCGCGCGCGCGCGTGTGTGTGTGTGTGTGTGTGGCCAGCTCAGCCCACCAGGGGGCGTTCTGGCTGGCATGTGGTGCTGGGGGATTGAACTGCGGTCCCTGTGCTTTTTGCTAAGCTTGTTCTAAGTAGGTGCTTTAGACCACTGAGCCATCTCACCAGCCCCGCACATGGCACTTTGAACGAGTTCTGGAAGGCCCCGCTACAAGATGCCATAAAAAATACGACAGCGCTGCTACCAAGTGCCACCAGGCAGAACAGCAGCTCCTGAAAGCATCTCACGGCGTCCTCATCCACCTGCTCTGGCTCCGTGCAATTTCTGGCTCTTCCCTAAAATCACCAAGAGAGGCCAAGTGTGCTGGCACACGCCTGTAATCCCAGCACTTGGGAGGCTGAGGCAGGAGGACAGCCAGGAGTTCGAGGCCAGCCTGGGCTACCTAGGAAGCACAAGGCCAGTCCAAATTATGCAGCAGGAGCCTGTCTCAAACGAGAGCTGGGGACAGAGCTTAATGGCACCGTGCCTGCTGGCCAGGTCCTCAGTTTGATTCCTGGTACAAAAACAAACAACAACAACAAAAAAGAAAACCCCCACAAACGACCTGGAGAGGTGCACTGTTTTGAATCCAGGACGTTGTGGCAACCACAGCAGAGTGTAGCACAAGACACCAGAGGACTCACGGCACTGCTTTCGTCTTTTTTTCCTTCGTGGTCCTTGGTCCTCCCCCTTCCAGGCAGGTGCTGCTGAGCTACAGCCCTGGCCCCAGAACTGCTTTATAAGGTGGCAAGAAGGACAGGATACGGTGCTCGAAGGAACGGGGAGTACTTCAAGGGGGCAAGAGCAGTGTGTCTTCTACTGCAATGAACTCTTTCAAGTCTAAGCCTTCATTGTATATTTTAAACATACTTCATATGCATAGCATGTCTTTAAAAAAAAACAAAACAAAAACAAAACACCAGAAATGAACTTATCCAAACAAAGTGGGTCTACCTGGGCTAAGCCAAGGTGCCTGCAGGTCTGGTTCCCTCTGGAGACGCTGGGTGTACCGTGTGCTGGGGTCTCTTTCTAGAGGTGTTTTCTAGGTTCTTTTTGTCCTAAAAAAGAACTGGTCAAGGTAAGCAAAATGTAAAGCAAGATTTCAGATTTATTAAAAGTAGGAAAAGAAACATCCTTTACAGAGTACATATGGGACAATTAAAAATAGGGAAGAAGAAAGGACACTTTGTAGAGGGACCGCAGACCACTACAAAAGACAGTACAGTGGCCGAGAGTGTGGCTCTTCTAAGGTGGCTGACTTTTGTGTCCTCCACGCCTCAGGCTGGCATCAGATCTAGGATGTCCCATCGGAGACCTGCTTGATTCTCCCTAGGAAACCTGGAGATAGAACTTTCTGACTGCTTCCGGGTGCAGGAATGGAGGGTGTGTCTCCTGGGTCACACACACTTGCCCAGCCAGTCTGCAGTGCCTCAATCTTCTGCCTCACTTCCCCCGGAAATAAACCCCACAATTCTTTATAGGGTGCAGTGGTGTGGAGGTCTCCATCTTCCTATCACTACTTCCTGCTGAAAGTAGGCCCTCTGCCTGGGCTCGTGTGCTCTCCAGCTACCAAGGGACACGGTGGCTCAGTGACCGTGTGAAGGGAAAAACCATCAGAAGACAGTGAGAAGTTAATGTAGCTGCCTCCTCAGGAGAGAAGGCAGAGTGACTGTCAGGAGCACCTTCCTGTTAGGTTGGGATTGTAGGGCCCCCCTAGCAGCAGGAACGGGTTGCATCTCCACGCTGCCTGGGGAGGAAGCAGGGCCACACAGCCATGGTGGGCGGAAGGTCACTGGACACTCCACTTACCTGCACCCTGCGTGTGCTGGAGTGTCGCTTCTGGAACTTCAGGTATTGCAGAGGTTCATGGGCCTGGCTTTCTTCTCTGGTGTTCTGGGCTTGCCAGGGTTATTGTAAGGACAGAATGGACAAACACCGCGGGCCTGTCAGGTGGTCACTTCCTGTCCTAATCCTGTGAAAATTCGAGGGGCCATTTCCTGTGTAGTTTTCGTAACTCTCCACAGTATCCCTTGAAGAAAGACAAGTTCAGTGGCTCCGGAGGGCTTGTAAGGCTGCCTTCCGCCTCCCATTGGCCTTTTGATTCCCCAAGGAGACTGTAGACACGTCTTTTGGGGTCCCTTCCAATAAATGACAGCAGCCTACTTGGGAAGGTGCATGGCCTCTAGCTTTGGAGAATTTCTTGATTGTGTTTTCTTTTTAAATATTTTTTATTTTTATTTATTGGATACAGGGTCTCACTACACAGTTCAGACTCATCCTCCTGTCTCAGCCTTCCCGTTGTTGGGGTTAGGGGTGTGCAGGGGTGTGCACCACCATTCCTGGGGTTCTGAGGCTGGCACAACATGCACTACTGGGGATTGAACTCAGGTCCTTGTGCTTGCCAGTCTGGCACTTAGACTGTGAAGCTACCTCCCCAGCCCTTGATTATGTTTTGTAGACGATTGCTTGTTAGTCAGCAAGCTCCTCTTTCCCTAGATTGCTGCAAGGACATGTAGCGATAACAAGGCAGTTGGACTCTGTAAATATTTAGCATTTTGACTTTTCTTAATATCAGCGCCTGCGTAAGGGCTATGAGCTGTTCTTTCAGCAGAGATCTCTGGGGAAAGGACTTGGCCGCAATGACCTGTTGTGGACTGACAACCATTTAATATGCTTTTGATGTCCCTCGTCCATCAGTGAAGACCTCAGGGTCTTGGAGGGACAGGTCACTCATGTCCTCCCTGTTTGCATAGGTCTGGAGAGGCACCCGATCACAAGAGTGGCCGGCCTCCGAGCCTGCAGGCACCAGTGAGGCAGGGTTAGGAGTCTTGCCAGTCTTTATGTTAACCTCAGGGGGATCTAGGAGCATCGGCTAATCCTCGGCAAGCCACCTCCCTGTCAAACACAAGTAACTTTTGGTCTCAAGAATAATCTTGACCTCATTGGGAATGAAGACTTCTATCTTTTTTTGGTACCAGGAATGAAGCACAGGACACTTTCATGTCAAAGCAGGGGTAAAGAAGCTGCCGAGGACTTTCCCTTCCCAGGTGTTTAAGTGCCTGCTTAAGCAAAGCAGTCAGGCTCGGGATACTGTGGTTCGATCCCCAGATCCTCATGTCTTAGCAGACATGCTCTTAAGGTATCCTGAGCCAGCCGGGGGGGGGGGCATCCTTAGGACTCTCCCTCGCCTCAGTGGTGGCTGTGGTTCTTGAGGAGGGTTTTCCCACTATTAGTCAAAGGGTTGGTGGTTCCATATGCCAACTTGAAAAACTTTTTATTTCCAGAAAATTTTGACAAGACTGTGTCACTAGCTTCTGGCAGAGTTCCTGAGGATTTACTAGCCTGAGGATTGCAAAGAGAAGGCTGAGGAGATCTCTTCACTAAGTGTGTGGGAGGGACCTGCATCCACTGAAAGATAGGCCAGTATCTGAGGACAGGACCATCAACAACATCAATGTTTTCCTTCCTTACAGGTCTCTTTAAGTACTACAGTCCTTGGTCCTTTCCAGAGATAAAGAGCCACAGAGCCTGAACTAAGGGATTCATACCACCTTCCTTGCCTTTTACAGAAAATATCTAGCTGAAGAGTATTGCAAATTTAGACTGCCATTCAGTACTCATCTTTTACAATTACTCCTTCAGTGTCAAGTTGTTCCCAAGTTTTAAGGACAGATCCTAACGGTATGGTGCTTGGAATCTGCAGGGTATTTCCCAAGGTGCATTGTGGGGCCCATGGAGAGAAAAGGCTAGGTCTGGGGTCCTCTACATGGTGTCCCTTGCAGAGAGATGAGACCTGTTGAGCTCCCAAGATGTCCCTGTGAGACTCAAGCCAGCTATCTCCAGTCAAGGGGGCACTGGTACCTTCTTATTCATTTTTTCCTTAGAACTCTCCACACTTGTGGCCCCCTGACTCCTTAGAAGGAAGGGTGGAGGGCTGGTGAGATGGCTCAGTGGTCTAGAGCACCTACTTAGAACAAGCTAAGCAAAAGCACAGGGACCGCGGTTCAATCCCCATCACCGCATGCCAGCCAGCCCTGCCCCCTGGTGGGCTGAACTGGCCACGCACACACAAAATACATAAATAAATAAACAAATAAATAAATATTAAAAAAAAAAAGAAGGAAGGGTGGAGCCCCCCTCCACGGGCTCCAGCTGGCTATACGGAGCAGGCTGGAGCCCACAGGGCCTCAACTAGACGCCAAGAAAAGATCAGGATAGAGTGCCCCAGGGAACTCCATCCAGCTACTTGAGAAGGGCCAAACCCTAAGGGTGGAACCCCAAAGGGGGAGCGCTTCTTAGCTACCTGAGAAACGATATCCCTTCTTAGGCCCCCATGTTGCTAAATTATCTGAATTTCTCTTTGAAGAAATAAGGAGGGCATCTAAGCTAATTGAGAAGTGGGAAGGGGGCCTATTTATTTTCTAAAAGCAGAGCTGTAGCTTTTTTCTGGTGTCCATGAGATCAGTTGGAAAAAAAAAGGTGAAACATGGTGGAACTATGTGACTGACCCATGTGACCGACCCATGTGGCTGACCCGTGTGACTGACCCGTGTGACCGACCCATGTGACTGACTCATGTGACCAACCTGTGTGACTGGCCCATGCGACTGACCCATGTGACCGACTCGTGTGACTGACCCATGTGACTGACTCATGTGACTGACCCGTGTGACCGACCTGTGTGATTGACTCGTGTGACCAACCCGTGTGACCGACCTGTGTGACTGGCCCATGCAACTGACCCATGTGACCAACTCGTGTGACTGACCCATGTGACTGACTCATGTGACCGACCCGTTTGACCGACCTGTGTGATTGACTCGTGTGACCAACCTGTGTGACCGACCTGTGTGACTGGCCCATGTGACTGACCCGTGTGGCCGACCCGTGTGACCGACCCAAATGCCAGACAGATTCGGCAGATCCACGTTACCGACTCACGCAAGGAACCCAAATCCCCGCCGTCCATGGTGGAAAGGCACGAGGCCCTAGGTGACTGACCCACTGAGGATACCAGAGCTAAAGGCCGCCTACAGGGCAGGTGAGGCCTTGTGCACAGGCAGGCTCCCAGAAGCGTGAGAAGCTGAATGATATGTCATGGAAAACAGAGACGTGAGGGGAACAAACCCTGACGAAGCTCTAGGCCAGATGCATGCGGCCTGACGGTCGCCATGACGAGGTTGGCTCCAGGTTCTGCGGTGGCTCCTCACTCATACCTGCACGAGTGGCTGAGGGTGGGAAGGAGAAGAAAGGAGGCGGGAGCTCGACTTGGGAGACCTGCGGGCCTCTCCCTGGCTGAGAAAAACGCAGAGGCCACGTGCTTCCGCCTCCCGTCCCACGCGGTGGGACGCACTGGGAAGCTGCTCCTGGAGCCACGAGACCTCCTGGGCACCCAGCGTCCTTCAGCCTTCCCACCCTCTTGCTGTCTGCTGCTCCCCGACAAGCAGCATCAGAGACCTCCGGTCTGGCTTGCCAAAACGCGGCACCAGGCTCTGGGGTTCTGAGCCCTCCTTCCAGAGGTGTTTGCTAGGCTCTTTTCATCCCGAACAAAGAATTGGACCAGACAAGCAAACGATGTCGGTAGGTTTTGCATTTATTAAAGGTAAAAAAGATAAACATGTTCTGCAGAGTAAGCATGGGCCAATCACAAGCAGGAAAGAAGCATGCTCTGCAGGGTGACAGTGGGCCCCAGCGAAGGAGAGGACACAGTGACTCAGAGCCTAATAGTGGCCAGCTTTTGTGTCTCCCGGTCCCCAGGCTGACGTCGATCTAGGCCGTCCTATCAGAGACCTGCTTGGGTTCTTGTGAGAAGAGCTAAGGGTCACACCTCCCGACTGGTTCCAGGTAGAGCTGTTGTGCACATGGCTCATGGATCTCTGGGACTGACAGGTCACACTCACTTGTCCAGCCAGTTGGCCACACCCTAATCTCCTTCCTCAAGGGGAGGGAAGCTTCTGCTGTCCTTCCCGGATCCTAGGGGTGCTGGCTGCCCCCACCCAGCACTGAGGGCTTTCTCACGCTGCTTTCTGTCTGGGTCTCTCTTCTGGCTCCTTCTCCATGTAGGGCCCTTCTGACTGGTTTGGTCCACCTTAATAATCTAGGATAGCTTCTCTACTTCAAGGTCAGGTGGTGAGCAACACTAGTTTCTCCTGCACCAGACCCCCTTCCTAGGAGCCATCTGCCTTACCAGGTGTGGGAAGCAGGGAGGGCCACCCTGGGCCTTCAGTCTACTGACCACATGTGCTGTCCTCCTCACTGCCTCAACAGCACGCCAGCCACGGCCAGCGTCCCATTTTACAGAGGAGGGAAACACACCGGGCTCGCCTACAGTCAACCACGTTGGAGGTGGAGAAGGCAAGATCTGAAGTCGCTGGGCCAGGCCCCAGACCACAAGCCCTCTGGCTAGCTCAGGGAGCAGACTCCCTTGCAACAGAAACCAGCCCAAGGCTTGAGGTGAGCATGCAAGGAGCTCCACCATGGGGCAGGCCTCCTGTGTCCGAGCAGAGAAGGGATGCAGGGATCAGCACCCACAGGGGGCGCTCTCCACCCCAGTCTAGGCACAAATTTTTCTGCAGAATACTCACGCATGGGGACAGGGAGTCAGGCATCTTGAGGGGGTCCCTGAGCCGGTGCAGATGGCTTGGATGGCCTACTCCTGACAACCTAGACCCGCTGAACTCTGGGCCTGGGAGGCCAACACAGGGGCACTGCACACACACGAACACACACGCATGCACACCTGCACACACACACTTGTACACACAGAATGGCAGGTGACTTACAGGAAACTTGGGGCTGCTGGCACCAGGGGTCAGGAAGCCAGATGGGAGAAGCCCCAGCTGTCACCAGTGAGCTCAGGGCTGCAGTAAGAATTCACCTGCCACGAGGTGCAGGGCCTGATCCCAATTTCTGCAGTCACCTGGATGCAGACGGCTCTGGGGACCTGCACAGTGGGGCGACCTGCCTGGGCAGTGGGCAAGGGGAAGCCCCTTCAGGGCTCTAGGTAGACGATGGAGACACACTTGTGGATAAATGTTTGGTGGCTGCGTGAGTCAGAAAACTGCGCAGATGCACAGCGGGGAGAGCACGTGATGGAAAAGGGCCTGTGTCCCCTCAGGGCTGCAAGTGGCTTTAGTGGGGACTACACAGGCTGGTGTGTTAGTCATGGAAGTGGAGGGACGTGGTGATTGGTGGGGGCTGTCCGTTATGTTCTGAGTTGCTGGGACTCAGTACCCAACGCCCATGCCTCCGAGAGGAGTGGCTTATCTCAGCCCCTAGCTCATGGAGGCTTTGGTCCACACCTGGCTTGCTCCAAGGCAGGGCGGCACAGCACGGCAGTGGGAAGCAGAGCGCGAGAGACCAGCAGAGGGGGAGAGAGCTTTCCAGGCCGCAGCCAGGGACCCACCTCCACTCAGCTTCCCCTGGTGTCACACTGAGCTACACACACAGCGCTGGACTCACCCCGCTGATGGCGCCCACCCACGATCCAGTCACCTCCCCAAGCCCTGCCTAGCAGCCCATGAGGCTTTGGGGACTTGGGGATTTGGGAGAGGAGAGGAAGGTCCTGACTCAAGATGGGTGGTGCCAGGGGAGACAGAGGAGAGGGAAGGGGACCCGCGAGCAAGGCTTGGTCTGCCGAGGCAGGAGCTCCTAGCCTACATGTAGGACTGCACACAGCCTCTCTGAGTTTTGGTGACTAATGTTCCCGAAGTGAGAAGAGCTGAGAGGGCTCAGGTTTCCACAACTCTGCTTTCCACCTTAAAACCAGAGAAAGTAGCTAGGCATGGTGGCACACACCTGCAGTTCCCGCTTGGGAGGCTGAGGCAGGAGGATTGCCACAAATCCAAGGCCAGGCTTAACTATATAACAAGACTCTTATCTCAAACAACAGCGACAACCCCATCAAAGAAAGTCCCCAAACCACTAGTGTGAGGTGATCGTGTTGCTGTGACCACCTTCCTTCCAAGAGGACCCTGGGTACTACGGGAGGGTCACCCCTGCTCACTGGGCAGGACGGCCCAAGTGTCTATCTGTGGAGCTCATGAGATCCTCCACATAGCCACACATGGGCGACAGTTGTGACAGCAGCCTGGGAATGAGCCCCTGGCAGGGAAGGCAGAGCGTGTGGCCTCTGTTCTGGCCCCCTCTGGCTGGCCTGTGAGCTCGGTGGGCGACCCCGTGCAGTGAGCACCAGAGCTGGTGACTGACACACACACTGCATGCTTCTCTCAGCAGCCAACAGCATCAGGACCGCACCATCTGCATCACTGACAAGGAGACCGGCTCAGGGACCTACCTGTCTGGCCCAGCGCCCACAGTCAGGGTGTGATGGGGCTCGAACGCAAGGCCCTTGCACCCATCCCTGCAGCTCCCAGGGGCTCTCTGCGCGTTGCGCCCTGTGGTCCTTTGTCCCTTGTGGTCTTTGAGTGCACGAGTAGCAGCCACCCCACCCCCCTCCTGGGTTCCCCAGCAGCACACAGCTCACATTTCCAGGCAGCCAGCACAGGACTGACTGCGGAGGGAACCGGGAGGCTCAGTGGCTGGAGCGCGAGCTTTGGGTGCTTCCAGCAGCTCTGGAAACGCTGCGAGCGCAGCCGGCACGGGGAGGGAGAGACCCTTCCTCTCACATGTGCACATGTGCTGCTCTATTTTTAAGACTCCTTCTTGGAATGCAGCAGGTCCTGGAACGTGTGCAGTTTCCACACTGTGGGAGGGAAAATGTACAGCTCAACGCTACAAATTATGCAGACCTCACATTCTGTGTCTCGTGTACACTTACCCTCCCCACCTGGCTGTGGCCTTATAGGATAATAATACTCAATGGCAATATTACGTGTTGTTCTAAGCCACTAGGTTGTCAGGTGTTTTGTTAGGCAGGAGTAGGGGCCTGACCAAAGCTTTACTGTGAACTTAATTTTTAAGAGTAGTAAAAAGCCTTCTTGGGCACAGGCAGTGACTGAAGAACCCTTACATGTGGGAGCTCCCTCAACACAGTGACAAAGTGGACACAGACTGACCTGGGCAGCCCAGGGGGACGGGAGAAGTCAGCTCACACAGCAAGCAGGGACCCAGCCTGTGAGCATCCCCTGAGGGAGGTCCACTTGGTTGCTTTTGTTCGAGACTCACCCAGGACAGAGATCGTGACATGCACAGAGTAGGAGACTCGGCCTTGCTGTATCACACAGGAAACTGCAAAAAGTCAAGCAATCCCCACACACGAGTGGATCTGAGAGACACAGACCCCATCAGTGGGTCCTGGCCCTCACCAAACACAGGGCAAGCAATGTAGAGTGTGACGCGTCAGGGTCCAGGGCAGGGGTCTCCGCTCTCCAGCAGGCCCAGAGCTCTGCTCTCCCAAGGCTGTACCCAGGCTTCAGGATATCAGTGTGGGGGCCAGGCCAGTCCAAACAAAGTGCGCTGGGTAGCAGCAGGTGCAGCTGGACCCTCACTGGGCCCTTTGTGAATGCCCTGCCCGCACTTCCTAAGAATCTGAGTGCCGCTGGCTGGAGAGCAGCGTGTGGCGGAGCAGCAGTGGGCTGTTGGTAGAGTACTCGCATGGAGTGGGTGAGGCCCGGGGTTTGATCCCCAGTGCAGAGGGAGAAGTGAGCAAACCAGCAAGAGGGGAGGGAGGGAGGGGAGCGGGGAGAAAGGAAGGAGGAGGGAAGGACAGAAGAAGGCAAGAGAGAAAGAAAGAAACAAAAAGAAAGAAGGAAAGAAAGAAAGAAAGAAAGAAAGAAAGAAAGAAAGAAAGAAAGAAAGAAAGAAAGAAAGAAAGAAGGCAGAAAAGGAGGGTGGGAGGAAGGAGAGAGACAGAACTATTTAGGACAGGCTCCTGTCTGAGGCTGTGAGGCGGGAGCACGCAAACAATGTGGAATTAAAAGGTTCCGGCTGCTGAGCCTTTCTGGCTCAGGGTAGGCAGGAAGAAAACTCCAGAGCAGCCTGCAGGAGTGGTCACCAGGGAGCCCCTGGCCAGGGCCTGCGCCCACTGCACATAGAACAAAGCCCTCCAGGTGACATTTTCTAGGTGGTTTAAGCAAATGCCTTGTCATAATATTTGTGTTAAGTTGCCATTTATGATTTTTAAGTTTGTAGGCTACCTCAAAAGAAATCTTTGAAAAGAAGGGCAGCTTAGCCGAAAGGTCAGGGGTTTGAAAACCAAACAGTGAGATCAAGCAGCCGGGAGAGTGCGCCTCCGCCTCCCTCCCTGCCTCTCCTGGGCAGCTGCGACCTCTGGCTAGCAAGGGACGGACCCCAGTGGACACTGGCTCAGGACTCCCCCTGGGGGCTCTTGACCAAGGTGACAGATGGCAGTGGTCAGGGTGGGGTGTGACTGCAGACCCCACAGAGCAGGGACGGTGGGTGTGGAGCGGACACACAGGCCCGGCTCCAAGCCTGCTCCCTTGGAGAGCAGTGGGCAACAGTTTCCAGAGAGCAAATCCCGCCCGAGCTGGTGGGGTTTCCCAGCCAGCCAACTTGTGCGACCCGGGCCTGTCGCCTCACACCCTGCAGTCCGCATAATCCATGCGGCAACCTTCCCTCCATGCCAGGGCTGTCAGCCTCAGCCCTGCTCCAGGGACGGTATTGAAGTCCTGTTCCACAGATGACAGATGACAAGGCTAAGACACAGAGCTGCTAAGACACTTGTCCAGACAGCAGCAGCCACAACCGAAACCTTCCTGTTGACTTTCGAGCCTGCTGCCCTGGCTTCTAGCAAGGGACCATCTGTGTTTCCTTTGAAGA
Organism: Octodon degus; assembly: GCF_000260255.1. Taxonomy (NCBI): domain Eukaryota; kingdom Metazoa; phylum Chordata; class Mammalia; order Rodentia; family Octodontidae; genus Octodon; species Octodon degus. Next base: position 1,526,331 of record NW_004524770.1, on the reverse strand, counting down.
CCTAGCATTAGGGGTTGTTTTTGTTTGCTAAGGCTCCCTAATGAGACTGTCATGTTCCGGCTGAGCAGGCCAGCTGAGAACAGGTAGAGAATAAGATACCTACAGGCCTGCACAGCCGCAAGCTGGGCGCCCGCACGTGCCCCTGCAGCTGATCCAGGCCTGGGCTCTGGGGCCCAGGTCTGGGTAGGGGTTGCCCCGCTTCCCCCACCTGCCCAAGTTTCCTGTCCCCAGGACAGCAGCCAAAGCCAGTGGGGTCCAGCTGAGCTTGAACGCCCCAGAATCTGGGGCAGGAATGGGGGTGGGGAGGGCTCCAAGGGGAGGTCGTGTGGGATCCTGGGCAGGTACATGTGGCACAGACTGGTGCCTAGTCACCTGGCAGGGCCCCTGCTGGTCAGAGGACATGGGGGGGGGAGCTCACAGGCCTCATCTTGAGTGGCCCAGGCTAGGATAGCACCCCCCACGGCCCCCAAAAGCCCAGAGGAGCTGAGTGCAGAAGGGTCGCAGTAGTGGGCAGGGACCTATCCTCCCCTCGACATCCCTCCACTGCAGGCCTGGCCAGTCCCTCCCACAGCCCGGGTTCTGAAAGTGACCACTGATGACCAAGTCCGGGTTGACAGGAGGGACCCCAGGCAGCAGTGACACCCCAGGGTGCCAGCGCATGAGGGGTGGGCACTCCTGGAGGAGGGATGTTCCTTTGTCTGCCTGCCTTCCGCTTCCCCTCAAGGCTCCCCAAGACTGGGCAGTGCTGGAGCCTTCTGGGTGTGCGGCTTCTGGCACCCCCCAGGCTCCCAGGAAGAGGAGGCCCCCGACAGCTGTGCGGCACCAGCGCCCACCAGCGGGAAGCCTCCTGCTCCCGCCCATCCATTACAGCCTCAGTCCCCTCAAGGAGCCGGCGGTAACCGGGAGCAGCTCCCTCCTGGGGGCGGGAGAAGTTGGGAAGAGGAGGCCGGCTGGTTGCGGGGCAGAAAGATCCCAGCCCTCCACACACCCCGCCCGCAGCCCTGTTCCACGGGACGCTCTCCCGGCCCGCACTGCCCCTGGAGAGCTCAGGACCCGGGTCGCTGCTCCGGTAGGGAGGGGACAGCGCCCTCCGCCGCCCCCACTGCCGGGCGCGCCGCGCAGCCGCCGGCTCGGAGGAGGCGCGAGCAGCCGGGAGGGCGCGGG
>NW_004524770.1:1502774-1525067 GCF_000260255.1 Octodon degus | reverse complement strand
GGCGGAACGCGGGCGAGGGAGGAGAGCGCGCCGGCGGCCGTGCGTGCGCCCCGCTCAGCGCCACAGCTCCCGCCGCTGTGGAGCCGGAGCCGAAGCCGGAGCCCGAGGACCGCGCGGCCGCCGCGGAGGCCCGGAACCACGAGGTCTGGAGATCGCGGGCAGCGCGGAGCGCAGAGGGAGCGAGGCGCCGCGGAGTCCGAAGCCAGAGCCCAGAGCTGGAGTCCAGAGGCGAGCAGCGCGCAGAGCCCGCTCCAGTCCGGTCCCGGCCCCGCGCTCCGCTGCTGGACGGCGCTGCCCTCACCTCGGCACCCTCCCCGCCGGCTCCTCTTCGCCTGTCGCCGCCGGAGGCGCTCCCACTCTCGCCCCGACTTCTAGCGCCGGAGACTGAGACAAAGCCGGCACCCAGGTGCCCACCATGCGCCTCAACAGCTCCGCGCCGGGCACCCCGGGAGCGCAGGGCGCTCAGCCCTTCCGGCCGCCGCAGACTGGGTTGGAGGAGGCGCTTCTGGCCCCCGGCTTCGTGAATGGCTCGGGCAACATGTCAGAACCCATCCTGGAAGCTCCCAGCAGCGAGCTGGACGTGAACACCGACATCTACTCCAAGGTGCTGGTGACCGCGGTGTATCTGGCGCTGTTCATAGTGGGCACAGTGGGCAACTCGGTGACTGCTTTCACCCTGGCGCGCAAGAAGTCCCTGCAGAGTCTGCAGAGCACCGTGCACTACCACCTCGGCAGCCTGGCGCTGTCTGACCTGCTCATCCTGCTGCTGGCCATGCCAGTGGAGCTGTACAACTTCATTTGGGTGCACCACCCGTGGGCCTTCGGGGATGCCGTCTGCCGTGGCTACTATTTCCTGCGGGATGCCTGCACCTACGCCACAGCCCTCAATGTGGCCAGCCTGAGCGTGGAGCGCTACCTGGCCATCTGCCACCCTTTCAAGGCCAAGACCCTCATGTCCCGCCGCCGCACCAAGAAGTTCATCAGTGCCATCTGGCTGGCCTCGGGGCTGCTGGCCGTGCCCATGCTGTTCACCATGGGCCAGCAGAACCGCAGCGCTGACGGCCAGCACCCCGGGGGGCTGGTGTGCACACCCACAGTAGACACGGCCAGCGTCAAGGTCGTCATCCAGGTGAGCGCTCTTCCTTTTTCGTCACCTCCACGGAGTGTGCCCTCTGATCCCCGGAGCTGGGTGACCAGCGGGGCACCCCAGGGCAGCCTGACTCTTTCTTCCCACTTGTTACTCCAAGGGACCAGTCTGGCCTTCTACTGAAGGGAGCCAGTGGTGTCATCAGTGAGCTCTGGGGCAAGGCTGAGTACACTTTCCAGGGGAGGGGCCCTCTCATAAGCTTCTCAGGGGGCTTTGTGCCCCCAAAGGCTAATGCCTGTCCTCTGCTGCAGAGCCCCCAGGGTAGCTTTCCAGGGCCTCTGCCTGCCCTGCCCCATTCCTTGCCTGAGGACCAGCTGCAGTCTTGGTTAAGCCAGTCCTGTCATCTGCGAAGCCCAAGAAGGGGGGACATTCGGTAGCAAATGAGGGAGGTTTGCAGATTCCTGGGCACGGGGCCTCTCAGAGTGTCGCCACTGCTGCTGGTAGCAGTGTCTCTCCTGGGAAGAGTGGGGTGTGTGGGTGTGGAGGGGCGTGGCATGTCTAGAACTTGAGCTGAGTGGCCAAGGGCCCTGCTAGGGTCTGAACAGAGCATCCTGGGCACCCTGGCGGGCATCAGCTTGAATGGGGTGCCTGGAAAGATGGAGTCAGCCCTGGAGGGCCCCTGCCTAAGCAGGGATGGTGGAGGGTGTCCACAAGGAAGTCAGGGCCAAAAACGCCTTCCAAACCTTACCTTGGCTCCAGTACTTGGGCAGTCTGGAGGGCACAGAGTTCCTGTGGCCCAGGGGAAGTAAAGAAGGCAGGGGTCAAAGGGCAGGAGCCAGGCAGGTTCTCTGTGCTGTGCCGCACTCACAGGGAGGCGCTGGCCGGCCCTGCCCACTCCGAGCCCTCTGTACTCTCAGCAGAATCCTGCCTTCACCTCGGGACTTCAGCATGACAAGGTGCCACGCTGGGGAGACAACTGTGCTGGGAGGGGCTATCATCTGTCCGTGACTCTGGGGGCACGACGGACCCTCCCCTGGGTGCCTGCTGGCCTGCAGGAGAGCTCAGGCCACAGGTGTCCCCGGGTGGGGCCCCGAGCAGGCTCGGAACAGGGGGTGTGGCAGAGCACCCCAGCCACAGGCGCCAACAGGGCTCCGGGTGTGGTAAACAGCGTGAGAAATTACCTTCCTGCTCCGGTCAGGCCCCACGTTTCACCGCTCAAGCTCCTGTCTTTGATCACCTCTGCCCAGGGAGGACTCTCGAGCTCGTGGGGGTGCTCTTGCTGCCTCCCAGGGGGCCACAGCCCCTGAGCCGCCCCCGCCCTGCTCCCTGGCCCTTGGCTCTATGAGTCCTTTTCCAACACCAACTACAGAGTGGGGGGCAGGAAGGCCGCTCAGCCTCAGCCCCCAGGGGTCCCCCTGCCCCAGGTCCCACGACCCCTGGCACTGGACCTCCAGGAGACATCTTTCCACCTGCCAAAGTGCCATTTGTCCAGTCTCACTGCTCACAGGCTCCAGGCCAACTTGGCCCGGTCTTGGCCATTGGAGCCCACAAGAGCCTGTCGAGCATCCACCCTGGGACAAGCTCCCTTTCTGGGGCAGTCACGGTGCCAGTCAAGTGTCTCCCAGCCCTTGCTGCCACCTCTGTGCCCTCAGAGCATGTAGCTTCCATTTTTCTTTGAAGGACTCAGCCACAGTGTTGGAGTGACAGACTCCAAGGATGCCTGACAAGACTTCTCAGGCCAGAACACAAGCCGCTCTGTGGGCTTGGGAGAACACTCCCGCAGGGAGGCCTGGGCCCTCTCCTCCCTCTCCCGCTAAGGTCTGCCGTGTTAAGAGCGGGTAGGGCCAGCTTCCCATCAGTCGGCGGCAGATCTGGCAAATGCTCACTGCCTTCCCACATCTGGCTGAGCAGGCCACACTCTCATCCACGAGCTTCCCTCTGGTTGACCATGTTTGGAGGTATTGGGCCACTGGCCAATAAAATGGCCACTTTCTCCAAAAACAGGGCTCCTCCTGGTTCCCCACGAGGAAAGTTCATCCTGGCACTTGTGAATGAAAGTTGTGTTTAGAAATGAGCTGAATGTGTGCAGCCACACCACCCCGGACGCACCTAATCTCGCCTGATCTCGGAAGCTAAGCAGGGTCGGGCCTGGTTAGCACTTGAATGGGAGAAGTGAGCTGGAAGTTGGTGGTAAAGTTTCTGACCAACTTAGAGTTGTCACTGTTGAAGACAGCCAGGGGTTTTCTGAGCATGCAGCCTGGGTGTGGGACTTGTGGGGAGGGGGCAGCCAGAACAAGGTGTCCAGATTTCACTCAAAGCAGAAGCCTGGAGTCTGGGACGTATGGGTGTCAGAGGGTCCCTGGGGCAGTCCTATGGCTCTGGCCCTGTGGCTCTGCCCTCAGTCTGATGTGGCTTTGCAGCTGCCTGGACCAGCCTCCTGCTCCGGCCTCGGGTTTTACAGTTCCTTGCTGGCAGCCCAGACTACCGCTCATGAGGGTCCCACGTCCATGCATGCAAAAAGCGTGTGGGGTGGGGCGCGATGGCACGTTCAGGCCAGTGCTGGCTGAGGCCTGGGGACTGGCAGGTCTGGTTCAGATCTGAGCATAGCCAGGGATTGGTCCAGCTGTATCTTACCCCCTGAAGCCCTCTGGCCCAGGACCCAGTGGCATCTCTGCCAGACATAACACGGCCACAACTCTGAGCTCCAGGCCACATCTGGTCCGCCATGGACTCCAGCCCCATTGCCCTGGACACACACTATCCCTATGAGGGCTCCTGTTTTCCTGCGACCCAGAGGCCCTGACAAGTCCAGCCCAACGTTCTGAGGCCCAGGATATCATGGGCTGATGCACGTGGAGGCACGTGCACACATACACATGCAGACAGAAGCAGAGTAGACACACACGCCTCCACACAGGCGTGCACACATGGGTCTCTATGCACCGACACGTGCACAGGGACACACAGTGTGTGCCTGGCCTTGGGCCTGCGGTGGCCTCCTATCATGTCTGAAGCTCAGCTGGTGGGAGAGGCCCTGGGAAGGCTGGCTTGTCCTTTCCCCCATGGTAAGGGATGTCATGGCCGGCAGGGAGCCCAGGACCCCTTATGGTTGCTGAGAGTGTGCTTGGCTCCATCAGGACCTGGATGACCTATTTTCTGATAAGTCTGAAAGCATTATAATGTCTAAACCAAGACAAAGTGCTTCTCACCTCGGAGCCCATGTGCTCTGCCTGCAGGGGTGGGAGGGCCCTCAGGACCAAGCTCTGAGCACTTGTGGATGGTGGGGGGTGCCCCTCCCCCAAGGACCAATCAGGCACCAGCCAGGGCCTTCTGTGCACACATCACCTTTGCCATCCCTGTAGCCCAGGGGCCATCTGGGGCTCCCTGCCACCACGATGCACTGCTCCCCAATGGGACTGGACCTGACTTCGCGGGGACTGGAGGCTCTCGGTGAGGGCATGGGATGGCAGCATACCACAAGCACTGCCCAAGGTCCGTGGCACATGGGTCAAGAGAGGATGGGGCAGCACCCAGGCCATAAGACTGCAGGCTCTGGGAGGGAGAGCTGACACCTGTTTCCACAAGCAAGAAAATCGGTCCCTGGGTCAGAGCCGGGGTATTTTCCCGTCGTTCCTGTCCTGCACCCTCAGGCCACCCCCAGCGCCCCTCCACAGGCAGTGTCCTCACACTGGAAAGCACAAGCAAGCAGCTAGCGGCCGAGGAGCGGGCTATCTGTGGCTGACCGTCAGAGGGCCAGAGAGAAAGGTGGCTGAGCTGGGGAGTGGTGGCAGCCGAGGGGCACGTGCTGAAGGGGCCCACACTGGGTGGAAGCAGCAGTCTGGCAGGCAGGCGGAGACTTTGGTGCTGTCTTTGTGGCTTTTCTGCACTTGGAGTATTTTCAAGTTCAGGAGTTGCAGAGCGAGTGGGCTGCTCTAGGGACAGAGACGACCCCAAGGAGGAGGCCAGGGTGGCCCTGCCCTGGCGGTCCCAGGGGTAGGAAGTGGTCCCACAGAGCGAGCCCGCTGCAGTTTCTGCCCCTCCCAGGCTGGGCCATGGGTGCTCTCCGGGCTGAGGGGAGCTGACCAGGGCCGAGGGACCGTACACCTCCTCGTCCTGAAGAGCCCATGGCCCTCAGGAAACCCAGCGCTCTTGGCCCTTGCTGTGTGCGTGTGCTTGGCAGCTCTGCAGGCGAAGAGGCAGCACCCCAGAGCAGCTCGGCCCTGCCAGGGAGCACAGGAGGAGGTGGGCACTGGGACGCCGCTGTGTGTGATCCTGACATGGCCACAGCCCTGCCACTGGGCGGAGGTCCTGAGGGAGAGAGCGGCTCTGGCCAAGTGCAGCGGATGTGCCCTGTCCCTGTGAAGTCTCAGATCAGAACAGTGGCTCTGGGCCCCATGGAGCCCTTTGACATAGCCAACGACCCACGAGATGCACAGGGGCAGGGTGATGGGGCAGCATGCGTGTACAGCTGAGGGGCACACTGGCAAGACCCAGGCCATGGGGACCCACCCAGAGCCCACCACCTGGCTTTCCCTAACACTGCAGCCAAGGCACGAGAGATGAGGTAGGGTGGTGACAGACCAGACAGACACAAGGCTGGACGTAGCCTGTACATACATTCTTGTTGTGCAGCCAGTGCGGGCGTGGTTTCTCAGAGGGTTCTTATCCCTGAGAGATGTGTGTGGAAATATGTGTAGACAAAATGATCTCAGATTTGCAGAGTTGTGACCTGGGGAGGGGGTTACAGGCAGGCACGAGCAGAATAAGACTAGCCACAGCCAAGAATGGTAAACATCAAGGATTGATATTTTTTAGTGTCTGCTGACCTCAGGCATATTCAAAGTTTTAGAGCCAGGCATGGAGGTGCACACACTTTTAGTGCCAGCACTTGGGAAGCTGAGGCAGGAGGATCAAGGGGTCCATCTTGGGGACATAGAAAGACCCCAGCTGAAACAGAGACATGGGAGGGGGAGGGAGGGAGAGGGAGAGGGAGGGAGGGGAGAGAGAGAGAGACAGACAGACAGACAGAGAATGGGGGATGCTATAGGTTGAGAATACAGAGTTAAGCTTATGAATTCCTGTGTTTGGACTTTGGACTGTGGATTTGGGACAATGAAGGTGACCCTGAGGGGCAGAGGGGCATGCTTCTGGGAGGAGGGGTCCTTGCCCGTGGGAAGGGAGGCGTGGCCACGTGGATGTGGGCTATTGCCAGCTGGCATGGGTGGTGGCCAGAGGATGCACAGGTGCACACAGACCACGAGGCACGCACGCCCCCCACGAGGGCACACGGCAGGCATGGCCGCCTAAACCTTCACAGTTGGAATGAGATGGGACCTGGAGCTGCTTGGCCCGGGGTGTCCAGGCAGACCCTCTGGTGATTCCCCTGGGGACAGGGTCAGTCCCTGGTGAGGTGGGTGGATAGTGAGGGAGCAGGCAGGGCCTTGGAGCTGGCCAGGGGTGGCTCCAGCTGGGCATGAATCCTGAGGAAGGGCTTGTCCTGGGGCAGCTCTGGGGCTTGGCCTGCTGCTCTGCGTTGGTACCGAGTGCTGGGCCCCACGGGCTTGTCCACATTCAGATGGATGATGTTCTGCGACCACTTCCTCTCCAAGGACAAAGTGTCCGGAGGCTCAGGCTACAGAAAGCAAGCACTTTATGAGTAGGTCATTCCCAGACAAGGCTCGAGACCTGGGACCGGCAGCGAGGAATGGCCCCGGCCCCTTGTTGGTTTCTTTAGGCTGCACTGGAAGGCCCCAGGATGCCAGCTGTGGACCTGAGGAGGCTGCAGAGCTTCAGAGGGCAGCGTGGGCCCGTCAGGCCTTGTGCCCATGGCAGGAGCCTGAGGCTGCCTGCATTTTCACCAACCAAGAAACATGGCCACATACGGCTACGTAGTTAAGATGAGAAAACATTTCCAGCCCCCTATTCATGGTGATAAATTTCGCATCAGATCAGACTTGAGCTGCGGTCACACCATCCCACAGCCACTACCACCTTCCTGGAACAACCCTGTCCCCATCAGACATGACACCCACTGCCCCCTCCCACCGTCGCCCCATCTCTGTGTGCTTGGTGACCCACACACATGAAATCAAGGCTCTCTCCTCAGGCCTCGTTAAGATGCAGGTTCACGGAGGGATATTTCACACTGCATGCAGGCTCAGAAGCTGCTGTAGACTCCAATTAAGTGGCATTCTGGAAGAGGAAAAGCCAGAGGGGCAGGAAACAGATGGGGGGCCTGGGGCCACGCGGACTTGGAGTGGAAGCGTGGGTGAGTCTGGAGTGGGAGACAGCCCCCGAGGTCTCACCTGCGGATAGCTGTTCTAGGTGTGGGGTCCTTGCTCAGCAGGTCTCTGTGAACCTCGTGGTCCTCCTGCCCTGGATGGCCGCAGAGGCACAGTAGCCAAAGGGACCCAAGGAGACTGGAGGCCCAGCCCCTCCTGCCTCTCACTGCTGTCACCAGCCGGGCACCTGGAGCAGTTGCTGGGTGAGGGCTGTGAATCAGTCTGAACCCCCTGCGCCCTGTGGGGACTGCTTCTTCAGCACCAGGGCTGGTCTGGAGGACAGGTGGGAAGGGGAAAGATGGAGGCTGAGCGGCAAGAACTCCAGGGCTTGGGAGGGGGGGTTTGGGGTTTCCACTGGGGCCAAGAAGCAGCGAGGGGCGGGCTCAAGCTCAGTGTCATCACAGCTGGCCGCACGATACTGGCCAGCAGCTGTCCTTGCTTGCCTGACCACTAAGCTAGCTCCTTGGCTCATTAGTTAATTCATACGAGATGCTTGTGCCTGTGCCCCGGAGGAACTCACTTCTCAGCCCTGGGCTCTCGACCCCTCCCCTGAAATCTGTAACATCTGCAGGGATGGGGTCCTACGTGCTGCTTCAGAAGAAAAGGCTCATTTCCTGCCCCAGAGGCTGCTTGTGCTGGAGCTGGGGACACTTCAGCAACCAGCATGAAGCTGCAGGCCACTGAGCCATGGCCAGGGCAGCATCTGGCTGCCTTCTTTGAGAAGCATGTGCGGCTGGGGCAGGCCCTGAACCGGCGTCTGCAGCGTTGTGTGTGTGGGTCAGGGTGGGAGTGGCCGGGGGCGCTCTCAAGGGGAACCTGTCCACGTGTGTCCACTCACGCCTGGGAAGAAGCCTCCAGCAGAGGGGCAGCACATGCCGTGGCGTGGGGCAGGGCATGCAGGCATGTCTGGGGATGGGCAGGGAAGCTGGGGTGGCCAGAAGGCCAGGCAGGCCGGGGGCCTGCGGCCTGCACTGTGGCCCTCATGCAGGCGAATGAGAGGGCTTATTTAGCGGCTCGTTCTGACTCCTGTTTGCAGGTGTGCCATCAGGAACCACTGCCCTACTCCGAGAGCCTGATGGGTGACTTAGTGGGGCTGGGCAGGGGTGATAAATGGCACAGGCAACAGCTCTGTGTTTCTGTTTTCAAAGCAAATAAGCCCAAAAGCTCATCTGTTAGTTCACATCAGTGACGTTCGGTTTTGCTTGTTTACATCTATGGGTTTTGACGTTGGCATGGGCATGGAGCCCCTGCTTCGTGTGGCCGGTTCCGTCCTGTCCCCCAGCACTGGTTCTGGCCTGTTGCCAGCCACCTCTCCCAGCACCTAGCAACCACTGCCCTGCAAGTGCACCTCCCTGAAACTGTGCCTTTTCCAGGATGGCCTGCAAATGGACGTGGCCCCTTGAGTCAGACACCCCGCTCACATCACGCACCTGGGGCCTGTCTGTGCCGCTGCCCATGCGGGTAATGCAGCCTTTGTCCTGCGGAGTGGCTTCCAGGGTGTGGGGGCAGCACGTCCTGCTCGTGCACTTGCCCAAGGAAGAGCATCTGGGATGTTTCCAATTCCGAGCAATTATGGACAAATGTGCACGGGCAGTGCTTTGTGCGCCCAGGTCTGTTCATTCATTTGAAGAGGCTACCGAGGATGCACGCTTCGGGCCCAACGGGAAGTGTCGCTTAGCTTTGCAGGAAGCCAGAAGCATTTCCAACAGGGCTGTGACCCTTGGGTGTGTGCTAGAATGGCAAGCTCTGGTCCCCGCACCCTGGCCAACACTTGCACCGTCAGCTTCTCAGCTGGTTTTCCTCCATTTTTGTGCTCTAAGGGGCATGTGCAGTGCCCTGCTGCAGGTTTAATTTGCCTTTCCCTGATTGATGACATTGAGCAAGTGTTGAGTGCTTGACATTTGGTGGTGTCTTCGCAGTCCTTGGCTTGTTTTCACACTTGGTGGCTTTCATAGTGTCCATGTTTGAGGGGAGCTACATACAATTTCTTCACCAGGTTTGTGATTTGCAGAGGTTTCACCCTGTCTGTGCCTCGGCTTTGCCTTCTAATGTTGTAAGCTCGTCATTTTGGTGAAGTCTGGCATACAGTAACTTCATGTGTTCGGTGTTGGGCCTGAGAATTCAGTGTCCAAGGCCACAAAACTAACTCTCTTGTATGTTGTCTTCTACAAGATTTACGGTTTTATATTTACATATATGAGTTAATTTTTCTGTGGGCTGTGAAGTACGGATTTTGCAGGCGGACACCCACGTGTCTCGGCACCTCCAGAGAAGCAATGGCCTCTTCCACACTGCAGTGCCTTTGCACCTGAGGGTCTGTCAGCCGGGCACGGCCAGACGCTCGGGCCCGGAGCTTGGCGGCTCTCCTAGCCTGCGTCCCTGGTGCCTCCAGCCCTACTCTTGAGCCCACACTCTAGAGCAAGTCTTTGGGGTAGCCTGGGTTTTCCATGTTCTTCTTTCCCAAATTGTTTGGGCCACTTTCAATCATGAAGTTTCCACAAAATTTTAGAATCAGTTTGTCAATATCCACAAAGATCTTGCTGGGAGTTTTGACTGCGTTCTGTAGGACTTACACTTATGTGGTCCCACCCTTGGGGCTATTGTATGTGGCACCTTTCACAGTTTTTCTATTTCTTTTCTTTTTCCTTTCTTTCTTTTTTTTTTTTTTTTTTTTTTTTTTTGGCAGAACCGGGGATTGAACTCAGATCCTTGCGTTTGCCAGTCAAGCGCTTATCCTACTGAGCCATCTCCCCCGCCCCAGTTTTTCTATTTCTAATTTTCATGGATTACACAGGCGAATCTCTTTGATTTTGTATCTTGAGCTGTATCTTGCACCCACCACAAACGCGCTTGTTAATCCTGGAGGATTTTTGTGGGCTCCTTGGGGTTGTCGGTAGAGGCAGCCACTGGCCCAGGGGTCAGGCGGGTGGGCGCTTCACTCCGCTCTCCCGGGCACAGGCTGTGTTTCCTTTTCCTGCCTCAGTCCTTGCTTGGGCTCTGACTTCCTATTCCTGTGGTGAATGCAGGCAGTCTCTTCGTCTTCATCCTGATGGTGGGGAGCAGGTCTGTGGTCCTCAGCACACAGCTTGCCGCTCATTTGTAGTGGGTACTCTTTCAGGTCACTGGGATTTCTCTCTGTGCCTAGCTGCTGAACGTTTTTAGAAATGATGAGCGGATGTGGAGGTTTGTGCAATGGTGCATATGTGTCTGTTGGGAGGATGGCGTGGCTTTTTTATTAGTTAATGGCATGAATTATATCGATTAGTTTTTATTGTGGGAAAGTGCGCAGAACACCCAGCTCATCACATGAGCCGCCTCGAGTGTGCAGCTCAGAACATGGAGCTCATTCGCAGAGCTGCGCCTGCCCTCGCCCCCAGCGCCCACCCTGCGCATCACCCAGACAGGAGCTCCCGGCACGACGCCCTTTCACCCGCCTCCCAGCCCTGCGGCCTCCGTCCTGGTCGTTGTCCCTGGAACTCTGGCTGCTCTAAGTGACAACTCTAAGTGCCACATAAGTGGAAAACACTGGGTAATTTTTTAATGTTTGACCAGCCTCCTAGTCCCAGGACAAGCTCCACACAGCCACCCGTTAGCCGGAGACTGATGTGCTACTGTTCCATGAGAATTTCTGTGTAAATAAGAATTTCACGGGGGAAAAAGAATTCGTGGAGAATGTTGTTCTGGGGAGGGGTTCCCTCTGCATTGCCCTTGCCTGTCTTCAGCATCAGGATAATGCCAGCTTCATCCAGTCAGTCGGAAAGCTGCTGCTCCTTCCACCTTTTCAGGGAGAGGCTGTATAGTGCTGGGTTTACTACTACTTTAAAAGAGTTGCTCAGCCAAATTGTCTGAGCTGGAAGTTTTCTGGGACAGTTTCTGTGATTTCAATTCTCTTTTTAAAATATTTATGTATTTGGTGTGGGGGCTCATTATACAACTTGGGCTTGTAGTGAGCCTCCCGTCTCCAGCCTCCCCAGCGCTGGGATTCCAGGCGTGCGCCACCACGCCCGACTCCGTGGCCAGTGCAGCATGTGGTGCGGGCATCGAACCCTGGCCCCTGAGCTTGCCTCAGCATGCACTTAGTCCACTGAGCTAGCTCATCAGCCCTTCAATGCCTTTAAAAGAGAAAAGGCTATGCATTTGTTTTTGAGAATGTTTTGGTAATTTGTACCTTCTAAATCGGCTGGCTGCTAAGAAATTGCCTTGTCAGATTTGGGGGCGTAGACTTGCCTGTCACCCCTGCAGTGTGTGGCGTGCAGCAGAATCTCCCTCTTTTTCACTTGCTCATTATGACCAAGAGTTTGCCAACATTACTGTCTCTTTTTGAAGACCCAGATTTTGGTTTGATTAGTCTCTCTCTCTCTCTCTCTCTCTCTCTCTCTCTCTCTCTCTCTCTCTCTGTGCTGGGGATGAACTCAGGACCCTGCGCTTGCCAGGCAAGCACTTATTCTACTGAGCTATCTCCCCAGGCCCTGATTATTTCTATATTGTCTTTGTGCTTTCATTTTATTTATTTTTACTCCTTTCTTTGCTTATGTTGCTTTTTTTTCCTGTATTTAGTAAGGGTCTTCATGGTCTATAGGGTCTCACTAAGTAGATTGCACTTGTAGTGATCTTCCGGTTTCCAGCCTCCCAAGCGCTGGGATTACAGGCGCGCACCACCACACCCAGGCTCAGTCGCCATCTCAGTGTGACCTTGGGGGCGGGCCAGCACAGCATGCCGAGGATCAAACCCCAGCCGCTGTGCTCTGCCTAAGCAGGTGCTTTAGTCCGCTGAGCTATCTGGCCAGCCCTGTATTGCTTGTTTTGAGTTTATTATGCTCTTCCTTTTTTTTTCCCCAAAATTTTATTGATAAACAGATAGCAATGAGACAATTTCAAATCAAATCGGAAGTACAGTTTCAACAAATAATACACTGCATATATTCTTCTTAGTGGTTAATTGCTGTACAAGATGCAGACTTGAGATCCTATTTACAAACACCATTAGAACAAATCATTCTATTCATTAAGAGAATGCAACTATATATCTATCCTAACCTCTTTGAATACACAGATACAAAATGGACATTCATCTGTATATCCCTTTTTTTCTAAGTTCCGTTATTGAATATTATAAGTGTGTAAACTCAGCAAAATATTCTAAAAGAGTCCAGTAGCCCATAATAGCAGTGGGTCTTCTGTTTAACTGGCAATGTCAGAAATTATTGACCTGAGTCCCCCACAGCTCAACATAACAACATGGCTTTACTTCCTATATTTCGTCTTCATACTTTTCTACTGGATGGTTAAGACCAAGGTAAAGCAGGACCTATGCAACAAGATGCTCTTCCTTTTCTAGATTTCAAAGTACTATTTTGGTGGCATCTCAAAAATTTGTAGCATTGTGTGCTTATTTAGCAAAAGTACTTTCTTATTTCTCTTAAGACTCCCTCTAAAGGTCAACTTTAGCTTATCTAGAAATTTGCTTCTTAATTTCCAAAGCTCTGGATACTTTTCAGATATCATTTTATCTACTAACTTAATTCCATCCCACTTAGAGAGCAACCATGCATGGAGTGAACCCATCGAGTGTGCTGAGCCGTAGGGTCTGGCAGCACCCGCGGGCAGTGCTGCTGCCGACAGATGCTGTTCTGCCACCGCTGGGTTGATAGCGTTCTATTACTTCTTTCTGACGTTTGTAGTGTGTGTGTGTGTGTGTGTGTGTGTGTGTGTGTGTGTGTGTAATGCATTTAGTACAGGGTCTACAGGGTCTCACTACGTAGATCAGACTTGTAGTGAGCCTCCTGTTTTCAGCCTCCTGAGTGCTGGGATTCCAGGCGTGCGCCACCACGCCCAGGCTCAGCCACCATCTCATAATCCCCCAGGGGAGGGGCCAGCACAGCATGCCAGGGTTCGAACCCTGGCCACTGCGCTCTTGCCGAAGCAGGTGCTTTAGTCCACTGAGTTATTAGGCTGGCCCTTGCACTGGCTCTTTAAATGCAGTTTCCCTTTCTGCTTACTCTGAGAGTGCCCTGGGCCTGCCGTCCCCTGGGTCACAGGCGCCGACATCTATCTGTGTCTGTTCCTGTACTTCCTGGCTCTGTCAGGTGTAGCTCCGGCTGGCTTCCTGGGCACCCTGAGTGCTGCTGTGGCAGCTGGGGTGTGTGGGGACCCTCTGAGGACTAGGGTGCCGGTCCTGCCATAGCGGGCCATCAGGGCCGTGAGAGCTGCCATCCTGCTTTGCCATCTGTGGATAGTGGCTCTGACATCAGCCCTATTTTTTAAAAAATGTATTTGGTTGCTGCAGGGTCTCACTGCGCAGCTCGGACTCACAGTGATCGTCCTGTTCTCAGCCTCCCCAGCGCTGGGATCACAGGCGTGTGCCACTGCGCCCGGACTCTGTGGCCAGCCCAGCGCTGCCGGGGGTGGGGCCGGTGCGGCATGTGCTGCCAGGGGTTGAACCGTGGCTCCTGCGCTTGCTTACGCAGGCACTTTATTCCGCTGAGCTAGCTCACCAGCCCCTCTGCCCCATTTTTCAGCCTTCTGCCAGGCTGTTCGGCTTCTCCGGTGCACATGCCATGCAGGGTTGGTCTCGAGGCTGTGCGCTTGCTCAGTTTCACAAGCTTCACTGGCGTCTTTCTGCGTGATCCATGCCTGTCACTTGGCGGCAACCCTGGCTTGCGCCAGCTCATGCAGTTAGGGAGCGTTCTCTGAGCCTCTGCCCTCCGTGCCTGGCTAAGAGGCCATGGGCTGCCATTTTCTTCCTCTGCTGACTTTTGTCCCTGTCTGTACTTGTCCCACCAGTGACTACGCCGGCCTTAGGAAACCTCCTGAGGCCGCAGGCGAATGCGAGGGCTCAGGGTTACGCTGCGGCCCTCCTGACACATTCCACTGCTCACCAGTCCATGTGGGGGTTTGCTTCGGGTGGCTGTGCCTTATTTTCTTTGTTGTTGGTGGTGGTGGAGGTGGGGTGCGTGTGTAGAGGTGTGTGTGTGTGTGACAGACAGACAGAGAGAGAGACAGACAAACAGACACAGACAGACAGAGAGCGCATGGGTGACATTTTCCTTTTTTGTATATCTGCTACTTTTTATTGTACTAGACATTATAGATGCACATTAAAGAGACTTCTGTTACTACTTGTCTAAGTCGTAATGATTATATTTGATGGACATAACACAGTTTAATTCTTTTTATATTCTCTCTCTCTCTCTCTCTCTCTCTCTCTCTCTCTCTCTCTCTTTGAGGCAGAGTCTTGCTATGCAGTCCAGGCTGGCCTTGAACTGCCCGCAACCCTCCTGCCTCAGCCTCCCAAGCGCTGGGTCACAGGTGTGTACCACTGCTCCCTGCTCTCCCTCCATCTCTTTCTTCTCTTTCCATCTGCAAAAGATCTATCTTCTTTCTTCCTATTGGCTACTTTTTATCTTGTTCTTTAAATTATTTATACTTTGGCTTTCTCACACAAGAGAAAGCAAGGGAGCTCTCGGATTCTGGTCTCTTCCTTTGAAGAGCGTCGATCCTGGTTTGGGCAGGCAGCTTGGCCGCAGGCTGTGCGGCTGGAGCAGTGCAGGCTTGGCTTGTGTCCCACTGAGGGACTGGGCAGGAAGGGCCCAGCACCAGCCCTTGGCCTCCCAGGTGGGAGGCTTGCTTGAAGCCTCGCGGTGTGGGTCCAGGGTAGACCCTACTGGAGGGCGTGGTCCTTGCCCCCCACTGGAGACCCAGCTCACCCGCCGCCCTTTCCCGTGGTGCTGCGCAGTGCCCACTGCCCTGCCCCGAGCCTTCCTCTTCCATGTTGCGTACAGCCCGGCCATCCCAGAGCCCGTACGACGCCCTCGCCTCTGCCTCTCGGCCCGGGTTCCGAGCTCTGCCTCATCCCCTCGAGCGGCCCGTGCGGCCCCGAGCAGGCCAGCCCAGCGGCAGCTGAGAGGGGCTGGCCTGTCTCCCTGTGTTGGCAGCATCGCTCACAAGCTGCTCGGTGTCTGGCAGCAGCACCTGATGCCTTCCACGCGTTCTACGTGTTTTAATAGCAGAAGCGCCAGTCCAGCACCCCAAATGAGAGTCTTCTGCAGACGCCAGACGCTGCCTCCTTTCAAAACTATCTGAGACTGCTTGAGATAAAAGACTTCTGCTCACAGGAGTTACTAAAACAGTGTTGCAAAAGGATAAGCAACAGAGAGAACAACGACCCCAGACGTGAGATGCCGGGGCAGCACCTTGCTTGAGTAAGCCTTGTGCCGTGCCTTCTAGAAAAAGAGCAGAATTATTTGGACTCGAACATTTTTAGCTGTGTTCTGTTCAAAGGTAAACTTATTGTAAATTTCAGTACTTCTCCTTTGACATATTTAAAGGTTAGGCACATTCTTCAGAGAGCTTTGTATTCTTGTAGCTCAGAAACAAGAATTCTGTTTAACAAGTCACTGCGCTCTCAGCCCTTGGAGATCAGAGACCACGGGGACTGTTTAGGGATGATCCGTGCTTGGGAATTAAGAAGTTGTCACTGCTCCTAGCCCAGACGCTATTGTCTGGAGTATAAGTCCCCGTTGTTTGGTAGGACCATGCAGCCCACAGGCCTGAGGGTCAAGGAGGGACACAGCGTGTCTGGGTCGTGTCAGCTGGGAGCCGAACGGCAGCCATCCGGGACTTCGTGCTGGTCTGGAGCCAGGCAAGGGCCGGCTCATTTGTAAATCTGTCTTCTCCGGGCCGGGTGCCCAGCAGGATGTGCACAGTAGGAAGTGGACGTCAGGTCACTATTTATTGCCCAAAGAGGGCCGAGGAACTGTCACGTCTGGGCTGACCCCGTCCTCCAGGTCTGCCTCCAGGATGCTGGACGCCTACAGCTTCCGGCCCCACCCCGGCATGCTTGAAGGATGGATGCGAGTATGGGCAGGGTCTTCAGGGCCAGAGACCCTCTGGACTGTCACCTGCCCCTGCAGCCCCGAGATGTCGCCCTGTGTTTCCCTCCTCCACTGAAGAGCTGGGTAGGGGAAGTAAGGACCCATTGGAATGAAACATTAGGCGTCCTTAAAGCTGCTCCAGTTAGCCACGCTGCGGGCTGCATGGTCTCCAGGGATCTTCCTCTGACAGCAGGAAGGGGTGAAGCCCTGCTGTCCCTGTAGGTCGGGTTGATGGGAGGGACGGGCAAGCCCTGGAGCAGTGCTTGTAGGAGGCAGGAAGAGGTGGCCATCCCCAAAGGCTCCTCCGCCCCCACAGGGGAGAGTCCCAGATTCTGCCCAGCCCAAGGTAGTTGGCCAAGGTAGATGTCCTCCCAGGAGACCACAGCCCTGGCTTAGGGCTGGGCTGCATTGGAAGAGATGGAGCCGATGGGGCCCCTGGTCCTGGCCCAGCTGGGAGGGCTGAGTTCTGGTCCAAGAAGAGCCAGGAACAGACTGTAGGCAGCCATCAGACCTGGGGCAGTGGCCGGGGCCAGCAGCAGTGCTGGAGGAAGCAGTAGCCCCGGAGCAGCATGCCTGCAGATTGGCAGCTGGCGGTTGCAGGGGTCCTGGGAGGCTTAACGCCTCTTCAGCATCCTGAGATGAATTCTCCTGACAGCTTATTTAAAAGGAACTCACCTCACCAAAATACCTGAGTTTGTGTCAGGTCAGCGAGGGGATACTCAAAAGGTTTCCAGTTAAAACCAGCAGGGGCAGACTTGCATTTTAAAAAGCTGTCAACCCAGCTGCCTTTTGTGCTGGTCGCAAAGGGCCACAGGAACCCTTGGGATGGTACTAGCAAATGCCACCCAGGGGTGGCTCCCAAAGTGGAAGTTTCTCCTGTCACGGCTCTGGGGCCAGAAGTGCAGAATGGAGCTGTCCAAGGACTGTGCTCCCCGCGGGGACCAACAGAGGCCCCGGGGCTGCAGCCGCATCCCTCCTCCCACAGCCTCACCTGTCTTCTGCACCTTCTAAGGACAGCCAGAGCTGCCCCACACCAGCTGGCAACAGCTCAGAGCCCTAGGGACAGCTCCAGTGACCCTCACATGCCCTTCATCTGGAGAGACACTGGCAAGAGCCCGTCCCCAGGTAAGTCTGGGCTCCGGGCATCTATCTCTTGGGGGCCCCCAGTCACCTCCACTGCAGCACAGTCCAGGGAGAGATGGAAAACAACACATGACATCTCACAGCCGGCAGCCTGCCAGGCCCTGGTGGGCCCAGGACGTGGGCATGGACCCTGCTGCCCCCGAGCACTGCCTGGGCTCACTGGGGCTGGTGCAGCTCCGGGGCCAGGCCCCTGAGAACTTTCGGGGAGAAGCAGCAGCAGGCCAGGTGCAAACCTGGAAGCCCTGGCCCCAAGCCCTAATGTGGGGCCTGGAACGGTTCTCAAGAGCAGGTAGGCCTGAGCCAGCATCCGGCGTCTTTCAGGGCTGCCTAAAGGAGGGCGAAGAGGGGCAGCAGGCAGGCAGGCATGAGCTGCTCCCATGCGGTCTCGCTGGCCTCGGGCACCCATGGAGCCACGGCGTCCTCGTCTTCTGCCAAGCTACTGGTGCTGGTCACACGTGGTCTGGACATCAGGTGGGGCAGTGTCGGTCTGTCCCACAGCATCCTAGGTCCCCCCCCCACCTCTGTGTCCCCTCTGTGTTCCGAGTTCTGTGTGCATCGGGAGGCCTCGGGCCACCACCAGCAAGGCCACTCACAACTGTATCCCAGAGCAGCCTGATGTGGCCCGGGTCAGCAAAGGCCCTGTGGCAGCCAGCGGCCTGGGTGTCACGAGGCTTAGCACTGGCGTGGGTCTCCCTGGGGCCAGGCCCAGAAGGATGAGGGGGCTAGGATGTGGCTGGGTATACCTGCAGGCCCCAGGCACAGGCGCATGTGGCCTGGCAGCTGGCCCCAGGACTCTTCATCTACCGTGTTCCCCTCCTAGACTTGGTTGACAAAAGGCCAACAGGCTTGCTGCCCTGTCACTGCCCAGAGACTGAGGGAGTACAGTTGGAAGGACATGCTGGCCCTGCCCTTGGGCTCCGCCTGCTGGGGCAGCAGCCCCAGGCTGCAGTTCCACACCCTCAGCCACCGAGGAGGTGCCATGATGGACAGAGATCCAGCCCGGCCGTCTTCATGAGATTCTTCCTGACCTTTGCAGCTGACTCACTGAGCAGATGGGTGGCCTGGGGCTGGCTCGGAGGCTCTTCCCAAGCTGTCAGACGGCTCACCTTGTGGAAACCACAGTTGAAGCCCAGGCACAGGAAGCTGAGGCAATGGCTCTCCCAGGATGCTCAGGCCTGGAGCCCGCAGGGCCGCCTGCGCCTGTCAAGACCAGGCCATAAATATGCTTAATAAGTGACCTTGGTCTCTGGAGAAACAGCCCCTGCTGGGGGAGCAAATTGGGAGGGCAGGGTTTGGGGAGACAGAAGCTTGAGAGGCGCCCATGGGGCCGCACTGCACGTGCCTGCCCCTCCTTGTAACGTGGAGCCGCTTCCCACCCCTGCGTGCATCTCCCCGGATAACCTGCACCTGTTGCACAGGAAGTCTTCGCAACACAGAATCACCTCACAGACGACGATGAGGCTGTGCTCTGGCATCTCATTGCTTGGGGTCAATGTGGCTGTTCTGCACAAATAGCGTAGAGGGATGCCCATGACAAAGCTGGCTTCCTGAGCTCTGGCCTGTCCAGATGCTCTGAGATGCCTCCGTGCCCAGCGGCGCTCACCCAGCATGCGAATGTTACCCAGCTTCCCGGTGACGGGTTTGCAAGCCAGATCACCGTGCATCTGTCCTTCTGGGTTCTAGTGGGGACCTGGTTTCCATGGGGAACAGATGAACCCAAGCTCCTGAGCTCAGCTAGGAGTGAACACTGAGGATAACAGGCCATCACACCTGGGGTCACGGCTTCCCTCCCAGAGACAGGGTCCCTCCAGCAAGGCGGGTCAGACCCAACTCTCACATTCACAAAGCTACGGTGCTCAGAAGTGGCCTTGACAGTGTCTGCGGTCAGCCACTCATCAGTGGCTCTGAGGTCCCCAGCTCCAGCACCAGGGGATGCAGATTTCTGAGGGGAGACACCATCACGACTCAGATGCCTGAAGCCACTGACCCAGCAGCCAGCAGAGTGTTAGCTCAGGATCAGGTGGTGAGCTGGCCGTTGGGGTCTGGCAGCATCCCAGGGAGGAGGGAGCCCAGGACCCAGCAGGTGGCCCTACAAAGCTGGATGTCTAGGTGTTTGGGGGCAGCCCAGCAGAATGTGCAGACGCTGCACTAGATGTTGTAGCTGGTGGCCTAACCTCGAAAGTCACCACGGATACAGCCTCACATTTCAGGAAATCCCAGAGTGCTGGGCAGACTCCATCACCGGGGCAGGCAAGTATGGGGCCTGGTGGGAACAGATTCTGTGCTGTGGCCTTCCCTGTGCTGTGACCACGTGGAGCCGACCCAGCACCTACCTGGCAGCCTGTGTTGGCCTCTGTGACCGCAGACCATGCCCATCCTCTTGGAGGCTGGAGGGCTGTTCAGCACCCGCAGCACTTGAAGGTCAAGGCCAGGACCACCCGGGCCTGAGTCCCTTGGCTGACTGTGCACCCCTCTGAGGCTGCCTGTGAGGATGGGAAGAGCCACAGTGGCTCAGGAGCCCTGAGGGTTGGCTAGCTGGGAGGGTTCCGGAGGAGGAGGCAGGTCTGCTTGAAAGCCCAGGGCTAGAAGAGTGATTCCAGGCCCTAAACAGGACCAGGGAGTGTTTCAGTGTCCCAGATTATCCTACTGAGCCACCTCCCCGGCCCCTTGAGCAGAATATATTTCTTGAAGGGAAAAAAGCACCTGTTTGAGAGAGGGACAGGAGGAGGGCTGAGTGGGTTGTCTCCTCTATTTTCTTATTGTTGGAGGGTTTTTTTTTTTTTTTTTTTTTTTTTTTTTGTATTTTAGGGAAGGGTCTACAGGGTGTTCAGGGTCTTACTACTAGATCAGACTTGTAGTTACCTGCCTGTTTAAAGCCTCCCAAGAGCTGGGATTACAGGCACACGCCACCACGCCCAGTCTCAATTGCCCTCTCAACACGCCCCAGGGGCAGGGCCAGCATGACAGGCCCGGGAATCGAACCCCCGGCCCCTGAGCCTGCTTGCACTGTGTGAGTTCTACACCCCCCAGCCCAGGGCAGCTTGTTTACAGTATAAGGAGGGGAGAGAGGCTGGCTAGGAGCTGCAGCTGCTGCCCTTCCTTTTGCTCTTTAGTGTTTTTTGCTGCCATAGACGGCTGCCCTCTGCCATGTGCCACTCTGCCTGGGAGCCAGCAGAGTGTAGACTGAAACCTCCACAAACTGAGAGCTAAATAAACCACTCCTTCCTTCAATTTGGGTGCTGGTATTTGGTCCCAGCAATGGGAGAAAAGTAACTGAGACACGGATATCTTGTGTTTTACATGTAGGTCTCTGATCTGTTTGTGGGAGGGTCCATTTCTGGGCTTCCTTCTGCCCCACTAATCTGCTTGTCTGTTCTACCGCCAGTACCCACTACCCTGGTTCCTGCAGCTTCACAAAGAGCTCAGGCCTCAGGGGCTGTCCTCCCCCTGGCTGGGTTCTCCTTGGGTTTTGCATTGCCTACTCGGGGTCTTCCTGTTCCACGTAGACTTCATAATCAGTTTGCTGATAGCCACAGAATACTCTTCTTGGGTTTTGACTGGGTTTGCGCTGACTCGGTAAATCAAACAGGCATCTCACTGAGTCTTCTTGTCCCCCAACAGGGGCTACCTGTTCATTTACTTAGGTCCTCCATCAGTTCATCAGAACTTTTTTCCTTCAATACAGATTGTGCATGTCTGTTGTTAGATTTCCATCTCAAGTTCTTCATCTGCACCTTTCACTGGAATCCTGAAAACTCCTTCTTGGTGCACAGGCAAGCGCTCGGCCTCTGCATTCACCTTGTCGCCCGCAGCTTTGCTGAAATCGCGCACTAGCTCCAAGAGCTTCTCCATTCGTTGGTGTTTTCTACGTAGACAGGCAGTGGTCACTGCTACGCTTTTCTTTCCATTTCTGGTCTGACCTCACCAGCTAGGCTGTGCAGTGTGGAGTCGGGGAAGGTGGAGCTCGGGCGCCCCCAGCCTCGCGCCTGGTCTTAGAGGCCATGCGCCACTAGCAGGATGGCTGCTGCGGGCCGCTCCTGATGCGCTTCCTCAGGCTGAGCGCGTTCTTCTACGCAGGCAGCTGTCTCCTGAATGGGAGCTGGATCTTGTGCAATAGCATTTCTGCCTCCAGGCGTGTGATCACATGACCGGCTTCCCTACCCTGTTGGCAGAATGGGTCTGGTGGGTCGTAGGATGCTGAGCCGGTTTTGCAGCCTCCTGTCCTGGTGTGCGACCCTGCTCTCCTAGTCTGCCCTCTGGTGCTTTGCAGAAGACACTGGGCCAGGCGGTTCATAGTGGACAGAGAAATTCTTGGCTCATGATGGTGGAGCTGAGAAGTCGGAGGCCAGGGCTCTGAACGTTGTTGCTCCATCAACCGGCAGGCGGCGCCACAGGGTGAGGAAGGGCACCGTGGAGCCGGAGAGCCATGCTTCCTCTGCTGACAGTCTCTGCTAATGACAGGAAGGCCCCCTCCTGACGCACCCTCCTGTGAACCCCCCTGTTCCCCTGGGGGTTAAGTTTGCAGTATGTGAACTCTGGGGACACACTGCAACCATGCTGAGTGTGTTTGGATTTGACTTGACTTTGTTGAGGGGCTGCACACCCATACGCACACCATACGCATAGGAGCCATCGGCCTGTGGGCTCTCCCTCACCTCGCCTCACCTCGCCCTCATGCTGGGGGTGCTCTATCCCACTTCTTTGATTTTTTTTTTTTTAATTTTGAGACATGACCTCACTAAGCTGCCCGGGCAGGACATATCTGCAACCCTCCTGCCCCACTGCTGGGTATGCCGCTGTCCTGGCTGGCCTCCCTCCCTTGCATCTCACTCTGCACTAGGGGATGGGCTCGCTGAACAAGCTAGAGCTCCCTCTGCCTTTCTGTGCTGGAAGACACTGTAGAGGGCCG
>NW_004524770.1:1482871-1502169 GCF_000260255.1 Octodon degus | reverse complement strand
TTTTTTTTTTTTAAATCAGCTTTGGTTTTGTTGATTGTCCCTATTGATTTCCCATTTCTAGCTTCAGTTTAACAAGCTCCCCATGTGGTCATCAGGTTCACAGTGGACAGAGAAATACTTGGCGCACGGGGTACACAGACAGCTGCCCACCCCCTCATCTGCCATGGTCGCCTGGCCCCAGGGGACACTGTCAGCACCCCGCAGTCAAGCTGGGGTGAGACAGGCCTTTCCCTCTCCAGCGGGGAGCTGTGACTGGGAGCTCGGGGGGCGGTGCCCTGGGCAGCCCCATGCCGTGACAGCTGCAGGTGGGGCTACTGTGACCTGCACAACCTGCCTGCCAGCTCTCTCCCTAGCAGTCCAAGGCAGCACCCACTGGTGGCTAGCACCCTGCTTGGCTCTCCAGGGGCTATAGACTCCCTGCGGGCTCAGTGGGCTGGGCTGTGTGCTGGGTCCCTGTGTCTCCGTCCTCCCGTCCTCCCCAGGATGAATGTATGGATGCACATGTGTCTGAAGAGCCGGGGCTGGAGCTGACCACCTGTGCTCCCACAGGGAAGCTTCCGGGAGGAAGGACGGCCTGCACAGTCCGCTCCACCCATGAAGCCAGCGGCCTAGTGACCAGGCCCTACCCCTTCCCCCACCATGGCTGGGCGTCTCTGTAATAAAAGTGATATGGGGAGAAAAACTGATCTCGGGTGGGTGACCTCCAAATGATACAGGGAACCTCCAAATGATATAGGGGAAGATGATCTCCTGACCTGACCTGCACGAGTTCGTGTTCTCTAAAGCCGAAGAATGAATTTTAGGAACAAACAGAGGTTATGAGCAGAATATATTTATTGAGGGAAAGCTCCTGTCTGAGAGAGGGACAGAAGGGGGACCCGAGCAGGTTGTCCCCAGGCAGCTGTCTCTTCCAGGGACTTTTATAGTGTAAAATCATGTGGGGCTAAGGTGGAGAACATGGGAACTCACTTAAGTGGATGTGGGGTGGGACAAAACTATGGTCAACCAATGGGATTACAAGCACCCCATTTTGCTCAGGTAAAATTGATTAAGCCCAGGACCAAATGGGGAAGGGAGTCACATGGCAAGCGGGCTGGAATGTAGACCAGGACCTTATCTGGTAGCCATCCGGTAGCAGTTGGCTTAATGACTCTTCCTGGCTTTCTCAGGGTGAAGATCAATCCCGGATGCTAATCTTTAGGGAGGTCAGCATTTGTTTGATCTTTGCTCTTTAGGTCTGGCTCACGCGGGAGCATCTGTCCCTCCCACAGTTGTGAGGTATCTTGTCTTCTGTGTTATCTCCTTCGAGGGCCTGGCCCTGTCTGACTGCCTATAATATTTCTATCTAATTTGGCTGCCTGCAACAAAAGGACCAAGTGAATCTGGTAAAGTGGCAGGTGCTGTGGCACAGGGACGGCTCAGGACTCCACGAGTCGGCAGGACACTTCTTCCCTTCCCCTGGGCCCAGGAACAAGACAGCAGAGGGACCAACGGGCGCCAGGACCTGCTGGCTAGTGAGTGGCCACTCTTTGCCTCAGTTTCCCCACCTGAACACTCATGAGCTTTGGATGTGTCGGCATTTGCTGGGAAGCATACCTGGCAGGAGGTGGGCGTACTGCTTGAGGCTCTTTGTGTGGGTTGCCAGGCATGCTGAGCAAGGTAAACAGGAAGTCCGCCTTAGGTCCTCAGCCCCCTTGCTTTGGTTCAAATGGGGCATCTGGGTGGCTGAGCCTTTGAGCAGCATCATCCACAAGCAGGAGGAGGTGGACCATGGGTCGGACAGGATCCACCTGGTAGGGAAGCTACCGGAAGAGGGCAAGTGTTTCTCCAGCTCCTTAGACTCCACAATGGGGACCCTGGCACGCTCCCGAGCTGTGGCCCTGTCCACCTGGTGGGCAGGATGCCTTGACCTTTTGTGGGTGCCCAGGGCTACCTGGGGAGGGGATTTGCTGCTCAGGGCAGATGGCAGGAACGGGCACGGGTGTCATTGTACAGAGGTGGGCATTACGTACACATGGGCAAACCCACACCTCATCCTGAAGTGGCCAAGGAGCCCTCAGACCACACAGAGCCCCAAGAAGAGTATCTAAGTCGGGGGAGCCAAGCAGGCCCTCCGTCACTTCGCTTCTCCTGTCCCTTCCCCTAGTT
The DNA here is from genome assembly GCF_000260255.1 of Octodon degus. Lineage (NCBI taxonomy): Eukaryota > Metazoa > Chordata > Mammalia > Rodentia > Octodontidae > Octodon > Octodon degus. The sequence continues at coordinate 1,500,021 of NW_004524770.1, read as the reverse complement.
GTCCCTGCTTAGTTAGGCCCATGGACAGCGCTGTCACGGCGCACAGTGGGGTGGCCCAGGCCGAGGGTCTGTGGCAGTGGATGGCTCCCAGGTTCTGGAGTGTTCTTTGGTGAGGAGCCCATGAGGTCTGTCAGGTCGCAGCAGCAAGGCCCAGTGCCAGGCAGACTGTGGCCTGTGAACCATGAGAAAAGCCCACTTGTGCTCTGTGGAGCATCCGGGCTGTGAATATTCACGTCAACATTGGACTTGCAAATGCCAGCAATTGAAATGTCATAAGCGCCTGTGGCCATCCTTTAGAGATCTGTCGGAGAAAATGCATCTTGATTACAGTCCTTGGGAGGGAGAGAGGGTCTGCCCCTAGCTGCTGCCACGTCAGGCAGGCTCCGGGAGGCTGAGAACTGGTGCTAATTAGGAGGGAGTGAAGCTGCCAATTCCCAGGGAAGTGACTGGCTGACACCTAAGTGTCCCCTCCTGTGGCCAGCCATGCATTTCAGGGACAGCTGTGCTTCCCTGGGTGAGGCCTCCAGCGGGAATCTCAAATTCCACTTCAGATTTCCAGGTGGGAAAGAGAAGTTCCGGGAAGCTTCACCCCACAAATGCCCTGTCATTCTTGAAGTCAGCCTGCCCTGGGAGGAAAAGGGCAGAAGGGCCGGTGGTGGGGCCTCTGCTGCGGGGCAGGCTCCCGGAGCTGCAGCGTCTGCACTGAGCATGTGCAGTGGGTAACCAGCCGCTCCATGCTGTAGTCCCAGAGCCCACGTGGACTGCTCCACCATCAAAGGAGCAGTTCTGAAGGCCACCTCTGCGAGGAAGCCTTCGCTCAGTGCCCACAGCTGGCGTGGCCATGGGATCATCTCCACCCGGGCCACACTGCCGACCCCCAGGTGCCCGTCCTTGCGGCGTTCTGTTGTGGGCTCACCCTGGCCTCAGGGGGACCCACTTTTGAGGCCTGGTGGTAGAGGCCGCAGGAGAGGAGGGTAGGGGCAGCAGAAGCAGCAGGAGTGAGGCCAGGGCTGTCGAGTGCTCACTGTGGAGCAGCCCCATGGGGGCCTCGTGCAGCCGGCTCGCCAGTGCGGCTGGCTTCATGAAGGCTGGCCAGGAGGCTGAGCCCAGCTCAGCACCAGTTCTTCAGGGCACCTCTTTGTTATGGTTGCTGCAAAGTGAATGATCCCTCCTTGACTTGTGCAGAGTCTCACACAGCTGTTAGGGGTGACCTGGAGGCCTTGGGTCTCTACTGGCTGAGATGGGCCGAGTGCCCCCAGCGTGCAGCCAGAAGGCCACGTGCTGCCCCCAGCACTGCTCCCCCGAGGGCGAGTGCACGCCAGATGGTCCTGCAGGGATCCCCAGGGCAGGCCACCACCCCGCCTAATACTGCAGGGATCCGAATCAAGATGCGCTTCAGCATGAAGCACCCGTGGGGCTTTGAAGGGTTGGTGTAAGGCAAGAATGTATGTATCTCCAACATTTGAAAGCTCATTATACCCCGTGTCCTATGTCCTCCTCTGCCTGGGACAGGAGCCTGCCTGCCTGTGTGCTCTTGTGTGTTCCCAAGAGCCCGGGGCCTGCTCAGGGATGCCCTCTGTTGGCCGCTCTTGCCAGCTGTGAGGCCTGTGCACAGCCCATTTCCGGACAGCCCTGGGAGAGGACGGGAGGCGCTCAGGGCCAGCGAGGTCCTGGCCTGGCCCAGCTCTACGAGCCCCTGCCCTGCCTGACCAGCCCAGGCGAGGCTGGCGGCCTCACACTTCCTTCTGGGCACTCAGGTCACTCTCGGGGCTGCTGGTCCTCAGCAGAGGGGCAGTGCTGGACCCCCAGAGGGCACGGCGCCGGGGAGTGAGTCTGTCCCCACCTGGATGTGCCCGACAGCACTGCTCCTGGCCAGCCCCATCCTGAGCTGTGCAGATTGCGTGGTGCAGATGAGGTGGGCCGCCGGGACACAAGGGCCAGCAGCAGCCGGGAAGACAGCAAATGCCTCATTTGCTTCCCTCAAACCTTGGTGGCGTTTAATCAAGATTGCATCTCTCTACAACAAAAAGCCCAACGTGCAGCTTCCAAACAGTCAGACAAATGAACCAGTTACGTCTTTGTGACAAACTTGTTCTTAAGTGGGAGATTAGGTTCTTTTTGTGGGTAGGGATGAATAGAGAGGGAAGTGTCCCCAGCTCAAAGGAACAGTGTCCCCTGAGGTGGTCACCACCCCTTCCACTGCTGCTGGGAGGACAGCACACAGACCCGGCTGGCAGGCAGCTGGCACAGGACCAGGCCTCACGCTGCTGGCAACCTTGGGCCCCTGCCCTGTGGGCCCTAGTACAGTCCTCTGCCTCCGCGTTTGGAGGGAGGAATAGGAAAATAGTGTCACTTGGCCGGCCGAAAGGACATTGGCTGGGCCTTGGGAGACAGCGGCAGAGGAGCAGGAGAGATTCATTACTGGTTCAGTTTCCTCGAAGGGATCTGGCTATCTCCCTATCGAGCCAGTTCCTTCACTGCTGAGAGTCAAGCTCACAGGCAGGAGATTACCACTGAAATCTGTTTGCTCCTCCTGCAGTCAGAATGCATGTGCTGAACACGTGTGCGGTGTGTGAAGGCTGGGCTGGGGCTCAGTGGAGAGCTGCTCCAAAACTCTCTGCAGTGTGGGGCCTGAGGCAGGAGCTGCGCCTGCGGACGCAGGAGGGGCAGGTGGAGTCCCGGGACTGTGGGGGCACAGGAGGGCTCTTTCCATCACACAATGCGCCATCAGCTCGGCCCAGCACTGCTGTGTTTCCCTGCAGCTCTGTGGTCCGGGGGGATCTGCAGACCCAAGCCTTCGAGTGGCCATTCCAGAGCTATCGCGGGAAGCTCAGCTTGCTGAGCAGGCATCAGAGCTGCAGGGCGGGGCCTCCTGGACGGAAGGAGCCTGTGAAGCGAGCCAGGCCTCCTGCGCTTAGCGCCAAGCGCCCAGGGCTGCAGCAGCATCTGGGCCCGGGCAAGGCAGCAACTGGGGGAGCCCAGAATCTGCCCCTTGTGCCCGGGGCCCCTCAGACTGCCCAGGGCTTCAGGACCGGTCTTGAGGCCTTCAGTTCTCCTCCTCTGCCCTGTAGTATGGGAACGGCACTGGCTGAGCGTCGGGGGAGGCTGCTGTCCACTCTGAATTCTACGAAGTGGGGCAGGTCTCCTTCCACACACACCTAGGGTGGGCTTGATGAGGCATCCTGCCGGGGCAACTGTCAGCCTGTGACACGGCGGTGGGCATCCAAGGCTGAGCTCCTGCCTGTTCAGTCTTGGCTGGGACAATGCTGCTGGCAAAAGACTCCTCTGACCGTCAGCCTGGGGCAGCCGCCGGTCCAGGAGACGGGAGGCCTGAAGGCGCACGAGGCAGTCTCTCCTGACTCTACTCAAAGTGTCCTATGGCCAGGAACATAGCTGAGTTCGTGGCGCAGAAGCTGTGGACTAGGCCGGCAAGCTGTGCTCTCTCAGTGAAGGGCAGGCGCTGGACCTGCACTCCGCCTGCACAGTCAGGCTGCAAGGACTTGGCCCACGGCAGGGGAGGGGGTGAGGGAGCTATGGATCTCGCCCTGAGAGCTGAGGTCTTCCTCACGGCTGACACCTCCACATCTGCGCTCCCTGGGCCCAGCCCACCTGTGTCTCCCAGTACGGGCCGCCATCCCTGCCCTTCTCAGGCCCAGGCTTCCTCCTCTCCCCTCCCTGTGCCTTGCTTCTGCTTCCCAGAGGTCTCAAGGGATCCTGTCCTCCCTGCCCCTCCGCCTGGTCTGCATCCAGCTCCCTCCTCTGTAGAGAGCCCCGTCCCTCAAGATTGGGCCTTGCGCTGGCCTCTGCACTCCTTGGTACCACCCTTGCCCCTTGCATCGCCAAGCTGTCCTCTGGCTCCCCTGTCTCTGTTCAGGTCTCTGCATGTAGCAGAAGCTCGACGGTGCCCAAGAAGGTGAAGCAAAGGAACTCTGGGAAGTGTGATGCTTGGGAGGACACCAGAGGACAGGGATATGTGGGCACGGTGGCCCAAGCCAGGCCCCCATGAGCGGGCAGACAGGAGGCAGATACAGCCAGTGACTCCAGGGATACTCCACGAAACACAGGAAGCCCGCTTCCTGCTCGGATCTGCAAAGGAGGCCTGCGCGACCCAGGCTCGCTCCTGAAGTCACCTCAGCCTCTCCATGCTCCTGCGAGGGAGAAGGGTGGGCTTCTGAGCCGCTCGTGACACATCAGGGAGGTGGCCTGACAGTGCCGGGAGTCAAGGGGATGAGTGTGGGGCCCTGCGCCCCAGCCAGCCTCACCGGGATGGACAGAGCCGGTGGGGAGTGGTGCACTGGGCCACATTGCTGCCTGCTGGGCACTTGGGCCACAGGCTGCCCTTGACAACAGAATTTGCCAAGGTCAAAGTCTTGGGCTTCGAAGTGGACCAGCCCCTCCCTGCCTCTGGGGAAGAAACAGCCCCATGTAGGAGGAAGCACGCTCCGGCCATCTGGCAAGGCAGAAGCTCCGGCCTGCCTGCTCTTCACTCTGCAGGTGCAGACAGAAGCTAGGTGTGTCCGCCCTCCGCTGCCATCCCTCACACAGATGCTCGGAGAACCCCAAGTTCCCACGCTGTGCCATTCATGGAGCTGTCTGTCTGCGGCTGTAAAGGGAAGCCCGTGGGACTGTGAAGGACAAAGAATGTAGGGCCCAGCGCCTGGGAGTAGCTTCGCAGGGTGGCAAGGGAAGGTCGGTCCAACTCATGGGGTGCGCTGGGGCTCCTGGGGCAGCATGGGCCCTGGGTGGCTCTTCGGTCACCACTTGCTGCTAGTCTATGGTTGATTCCTGCGTCCTCCACTCTGAGGAGCTTGGACCACACACTGACCAGCTCGGCAGCGGCAGTGAGGGTGCTGCTCTGGGGTTAGAGCTCTCTTCGGCTGCCTGGACACCAAGCATCACACGTGAGGGCAGGAGCAAAGCCAGGAGCAGAGCTTGGGAAGAGGCAAGAGCCCAGTCCTGCCTGAGTCGGGCCAGTGTCCTCCACACTGGAGGCTCTGGAGGGGTGCAGTGGCCTCTGCGGGGCCTCTTCCCTCATCCCCCCAAAGCTTCTTTGATTATCTTTTTCTTTTCTTTTTTTTTTTTTCTCAGGGTCTCACTACATAGCCCACATTAGTAGTGATCCTCCTGATTTCTGCCTCCCAAGTGCTGGGATTACAGGCACGCGCCACCGCACCCGGACTCCATCGCCGGCTCAGCGCACCCGAAGGTGGGGCCGGCGCGGCAGGCGGAGCCAGGTATTGAACCCTGGCTCCTGCGCTTATCTAAGCAAGCGCTTAGCCCGCTGAGCTATATCGCCAGCCCTCCCCCAAAGCTTCTTGCAGTGGGCAAGGACAATCATCTGTCCACAGGAATCAGATTCACATAAGCAGGGCCGGAGCACTAATTCTATTGAGATGCGCCAGGATGCCGAGGGAGACAGATGTCCACGGGGAAGCACAGTGGCCAGCCGTGCCAGCGATGGTAATTAAGCATTGGGAGGAACAGGATATGTGCCCACACAATTGCATGGCAAGGAAGCACTGAAAATTGTAGAGCCGGAGATTCAGCTGCCGGTGACAATGGGACCCAGAAAACAGCGCAGAGGCCAGCCACACGGGGCCGGGCACAGGGAGGGGAGCAAGCCCACAGTGCATCTGAAATGCAATCAAGGCCCCTTCCTGACTGTCGGTCCCCGTTCGGGCCTAGCCTTGCAGGACCTCGGAGTGTGCAGCTTAGGGCTTTGCCCAATCCCTGGTAGCCCACAGCTGGTGTGCGCAGGCCCCCAGCTCTCCTGGAATGGAGCAAAGACATTGGATGGTCTGGCTCGTCAAGGGCACAGCGAAGGCTCCCGAACACTCAGCCAAGTGTGCTGACCGCGCTGGTGATCCTCCAGAATCGAATCAGTGCCTCACATCGCAGCAAAGTGCAAACAAAGACTTATTAGCAAGCCTGCTTGGGTTGGCTCATGGCTCGGAGGCCAAGTGAACAATAGCTGACTGTTACAGATGGGTGCTGCCATGCAAGCCACACTTCTCCCCAGAAAGGGTCACTGTCACAGCCCGCGGCAGGGACAAGCTTGGCACAGCACCCACATAGACCCACATAGACCGTGGGTTCCTGGGCAGAGAAACAAGTTGAGCGCTAGGCCATCTGTAAGGCTCCTGTCAGCCGCTGAGGTGGGGCTGTGGCCGGGGCAGAGCCCACCCCACCTGCTGGTGCTCTGCACTCTGCTGCGCCTTCATGGATTTGAAGCCATGTTTGCTGCTGCTTTGCAGATGTCCCACAGATTCGAACGCACTAATGGCTTTTTGGCTGGCAGCTGTGTAGCAGACAGACCTGTAGCCCACTGCCCCTGGTGGCTGGCTCCACGTGCAGATGGCTTCGGTCCATTTTAGGAAGTCCTAATAAATCAGAAAAGCAACCCGACATCCCTCCTCAGCTAACCAGGTGCTTCCAGGGCTGCGCTGGGGGCTCTGGACTGAGGCCAGCCCCTGTGCCTGCCCTGCTGTGCTGAGATAGGGGAGGACCCTTCCCAGGGCTGCCCACAGGTGGGGGAGGGCAGGGCTGTCAGGAAGGCCATTTCCCTAATCTGATTGAGACCGTCAGGCCGAGCTAGTGGTCTCCCAGCAATCAGATCGGTGCAGGGTCTGGAGCACAGCTGGTTGCAGACAGGATGTGCCTCCTCCTGATCTGCCAAGTCCACATTCCCACAATGGCCCCTAGCTCTGGCCATCAGGAAGTAAAAGGTTCTACCTCCTACATCCAGGGCTGCTGGCTGCCAGCAAGGCAAGGTGGGGAGGGTAGCCCTGGAGAGATTGCAGAGTGCTCACCTGCCCATCTTGGGGAAGCGGGTAGGGTCTTCCTGACAGAGCTCCTGCCTCAGGCTGTTGTCGGCTCCCAGCACCTTACCCTCACCCCTTGTGCAAGTCAGCACCTCCCTTGGTGGAGCCTGGCGCTGTCCGTGGTGCTGAACCTCGCATCTCCTTGTGGCTTTGAAACTCTCTTGACTTGGACCCCAGTCACTGTGGTCCAGCCTCTCTCTGAAATTCCAAACCAGAAGAGAAGACACCTTCCAGGGTGAGGGTGGTGGAGGAAATAAAGGAAGGAAGTGGGCAGAAGTTGATGGGCACTTTTAGCCCAAGAGGTGCCCAAGGATTCATGGCTTTTGGATTGGATGTTCTCAAACCTGGCAGCTCTGAAAGTGAGGGGGGCTGCGCCTACCTTGCTCACTTTTAGGGAAAGGACCATGCCCCTCATCTGGCTCATGGTCTGTATGCAGAGGTGCTTGTTTGCTCGTGTGCCCCTTTGACTTCTTGTGGTGTGGGAGGTAGCAGGTTGGCTATGGACTTGGAGGCCCATGTCCCCAGCTAGGTGTGGGTTTCTCCTTCCATCAAGCAAGAGTACTGTACTTTCTACCTCACAGACTTGACATTGTGTCCACTAAGGTGGTCCATGTGGGGCTGAGTTGGTGCCTGGCTTTCACAAAGCATGCCCAAGGGGTCACCCAAGACTGTGATATTGGCTAGAAAGTGGAAGTCAGAGGGATTCAAACATTATTCCACTGTTGACCCCAAACCCACACACTTGAGCTCTCTGACAGTAGAATGGACTGCATGTAGCCTGCTAAGGATTTTCCAGAAGCTGCACTGCTCTTTTACTCCCTCCTTGAGGTGCCTGATTAGACACCAGGATGACCACATGGTCTCCTTAGATGAGATGCCCTGTTCCCTCCCTGCTCTTCTGAGAGCCAGGCCAGAGCTGCTGCAGTTTCTGCAGGTAGATGCTCCATGCCTGGAGGCCCCACCTGGGCTTCTCCAGGCTGGGCCTGTGGTCAGTGCTGGCTTCAGGGAATGCCATGGTCCACGTTGACCCATTTTGGTTTATAGGCTACTCTCTGCTGTGGGTCACATGTGTCCTTGTTGGGTGGCAAGTGCCACAGCTTTGGTTTCCTCAAACCATGCCTGGAATGAGCTCCATAGACACCCAATGAGGGACAACAGAGAGCCCCAAGTGGATGCTACCAGCCAGGGCTGCGTGGCCCTGTGCATCGCATCTGATCGTACAATGCAGAAATGCAGATGGGGGGGCGTTTCAGTTGTTCTTCCACTTTCATGATCTCAGAGAAGCGTCACTGATAAGCTTGATGTTCAGTATCTCTTAAGTCACTGTTCCTGGTCTCAGCAACAGCAGAAGGGAGAGGGGAGTGGGGCGAGAACCCCAAGACGCTGTCCCTTTGCCAGCATTTGCTGGGGGACTCTTCCCCTGAAGTCTGTCTGCCATGGCATTAGGGGCCCTTGCTGGGCTGGGCTGGCTAAGGCTGGTTGTCCACTCAGAGCCCCTTGCAGGGCCCGCCAAGGTGGCCCAGTGGCCCTTGTGGGAGTGGTGAGCAGGCGGCCTCTTCTCAAGTCCTTCTGCAGCCTCAGTGGTCACCCTGCAAGGCCTCTAGGTTTCACAAACAGCCTCGGCAATGCCCTGCAACTTTCTCACCTTGGGCTGCCTCTGAGCCCGGAAGCTGCCAGTGAATTGGTACTCTTTATGGAAACACAATGGGATTAGAGAAATCCCCAGTACAAAGTAAGTGATTGCTCTGCAGAGTACACAACAGGGTGAGAAGGCAGAGGCGGGCTCAGGGCCGCGCAGGGCACGTGCCCGCTACCCAGTGTACCTTCACCCATTTGCAGACCTGCTCCGTGCAACCCCACTTGCCTCATCCATGCAAGCTCTCAAGGCACCATGGGTGCTGCAGGCTGAGTGGAACAGCTTGGCACTTCTCCACCCAGGCAGTGCTTGAACTGGGTGCGTCAGTGAGACAGTGTGCCCCCAGGGCACTCTTGTGGCCAGGGCTGGGACACATGCTCAGTCTGGGAGGGACACACTGGCAGTGTCAGAGAGGGGCCAGCAGGCACGGGTCATCATACTCCTCGGTGCAACCCCCAGAGGTTGCCTCCTGTTGCTATCTTGTCCCCTCCTTGGGCCCCTGAGTTTGTGGGACCCTGTGCTGGGAAAGTTCAGGGCCCCACAGGGTCCTGCATGCCATGGTGTCAGACATCAGATTCACCCATTAACGGGGTCTCTCTGAGCCCCCAGGCCTTTACCCAGCCAGGCAGCTTCCAGCATTGCCATGTGGTTGTAACCCTTTTTGTCCCTGAAATCACTTCGGGACATTTCTGCTTCATTGGTATCTGCTGGCCTGGGGCCCCAGCTCTGAGGACAGATCCTGTGCAGTGAGGAGGAGAAAGGGAGAGACAAGGAGAGAAGGAAACAAAAGAGCAAAGAGCACACAGTGGAATCAGAAATGGAAGAAGAGGGCTACAGCCAGTGCCCCCAAACACAGAAAATAAAGCATGTTACCGTGGGCAACCACCTAGGGCAACTACTTCCACAGGAATGAGAGCACCTAGAAAATCCTGACAGCCAAAGCTGGATCATAGAGAAACAGGAAAACCTGAAAGCACCTGGGATGAGCAAAGAGAGTGAGCCGGTAATCAAATCCTTCCAACAAAGAGAAGCCGGGGACCATATGGCTTCATAGGAGAATTATGCTGAACGTTTGAAGGAAAACTGACCCAAGGCCTTCTCAACAACCAACTTTAGGAAAGCTGGAGAAGACAGAACACATTTGGACTCATTTTACACTCAGCATTACCCCGACACCAATGCAGAAAAGGATACTATGACAAAAGAGAATTTAAGGCCAATATGTCTGATGAACAAAGGTGCAAAAATTCTCAACAAAATACTAGTAAATGAAATTCAGTAGCACATAGAAGGATCACCGCTATGACCAAGCTGGATGTATCCCCGGGTACTAGGATGACTCAGTGTCAGTATCAGCACTTGGATGAACCCCATCATTGGAGGGAAGGACCAAGCTACAGGATGATTGCAGCAGATGCAGGAAGAGAATATGCCAAAACCCCACATCTCTTCATGATAAAAAAAAACCCTCAGCAGGGCCAGCCCAGTAGCTCAGCGGACTAAAGCGCCTGCTTAGGCAGACTCAGGGCCGGGTGTTGGATCCCTGGGCCTGCTGAGCCGGCCTCGCCCCCGGGGCGTGCTGAGATGGCGATTGAGACTGGGTAACCCCAGCTCTTGGGAGGCTGTGAACAGGAGAATCACTGCAAGGCCGATCTACATAGCGAGACCCTGAACACCCTGTAGACCTTACCCTAAATTCAGAAAAACAAATAAAGAAATAAATGAAACACCCAGCAAATGAGATATAGAAGGAATGAACCACTACATAATAGAGCCACGTGTGACACACCACAGACAGCATCATATACAACGATGACAAAGCAAAAGGTTTTCCCTCAAACAGAACCAAGACCGCTCACCCACGCTCCACATCTCTGCTCAACACCATGCCTGCCAGAAGTCCCACCAGAACGACTAGCCAAAAGAAGTGCATTGGGTGGCCTAAAAGTAAGAGAAAGGGGAAGAGGCACCTATGAAGGAGCGAAACTGCACCTGGCTGCTAATAACATCTTTTTATTACAGAAACCCCAACAGACTCAAAAAATTAAAGAAAAAAATCAGTAAAACCACAGAATACAAAAATATGAAATATGTAACATTTTATACATTGCAACTGCAAAATCAATTGTTTGTATACACTAACAAAGAACTATTTAAGAAGAAATTTTTTAAAATTCTGTTTACAATAGCTACAAAGTAAAACAAAATACTTAGATTTAAGCAAGGAGGTGAAAGACCTGTTCAACTCTAAAACACCAATGAAATGCATTGAGAAGGGCAGAAAGAAAGGGATCCCGTGTCTGTGGGTTTGCAAGGATTAATGTTGAATACCCATAACACTCACAGTAATCTGCAGACTCAATGCAATCCTTATCAAAATCCCAATCATATTTTTCATAGAAATAGTACAAACAATTCTAAAAGCCCCCCAAAATCAAAATAACCACAGGAAAGAAGAAAAAGGATAGTGGCAAAGCACTTCCTGACTGCAAACTATGTCACAAAACTGTAGTTGTAGAAAAGCATGACCTGGGCATAAAAAAGACACAGTTGTGGAGCAGAGCACAAGCTCAGAAACAGGCCCCTCCACACTCTGCCATGGACTCTCTGGCTGTGTGTCAAATGGGTCACACGGGGAAAGGAAGTCTTTTTATGAAGCTGTGCAGAAAAGCTGGATTCCCAGGTATAAAAAAATGAAACTGGTCCCTTATTTCCCACTATACATGAAAAACAACTTAAAATGGACCAGGGCAAGCCAGATAGCTCAGCAGATTAAAGCACCTGCTTAGGCAGACGCAAGGGCTGGGAGTTCGATTCCCCACCTGCCGTGCCGGTGCCAGCCCCACCCCCAGGGCACGCTGAGACAGCGATTGACCCTGGGCGTGGTGGTGCATGCCTGTAATCCTAGTGCTTGGGAGGCTGAAAAATAGGAAGGATCACTATGAGTGATCCGATCTGGGCAGTGAGACCCTGTAGACCCTGTACTAAATACATTTTTTTTAATGGATTAAAACTTAAACATAAAATCTTAAACCATGAGCCTAAAGGAAGAAAATCTAAAGCCTTGACCTTGGTCTCGGCAATGACTTCTGGCTGTAACACCAAAAGAGTAGGAAACAAAATCAAAAATACGTACCTAAGAGTAAATCAAATCAAGAAGTTCAGTGTAGGAAAGGGAACCAAGGAAGGAAAAGGAAATCTACAGGATGGAAGAAGAAAATACTTGCAACCTATATATCCAAAGGATCAGTATCCAGAATTGACAAGGAACATACACTACTCCATAGCAAGAAAAGCACCTGATTCCAAGTGGGCAAAGGGCCTGACCTTCCTCCTAAGGAGACGCGCAGCGGCCAGCAGGCAGGGGACAGCAGTGATCATCAGGAAACGGACACTGCAAGGCCCTGGAAGCCATCACACTGCTATCAAAAAGCCAGGGGTGGGCAGGGGATTTAGCTCAGTGGCACAGCACCTGCCTGGCAAGCATGAGGTCCTGCGTTTGATTCCTGTACCACCCCAGCACCCAAAAAGCCAGGAGTAGAGATTGCCAGGAAGGTGTGGGGAAGGGACACCATGCACGCCATCAGGAGAGATGCACATCAGGGTGGCCGTGAGCGAGGGCAGTATGAAATGTCTTGGAAACTCGCAGACCGTCTTATGATCCAGCAGTCTCACTCTGAGTAAATGTCTGGAGGCGATGAGACCAGCACACCCAGCAGGCCCGCGCCCCTGCGTTCACCGCGCGCCCAGCAGGCCCGCACCCCTGCGTTCACCGCGCGCCCAGCAGGCCCGCACCCCTTCCACGGCTCTTCCCAGCAGCGGTGGCATCAGCCAGGTGTCTACAAGTGAACTCTGGGAGGACAATGTGGAATCCTGTACTTTGGCCCTTAAAACAGAGACCCTGTCATTGTGACACCGTGGAGAGACCTAGGGGTTGTTATGCAGAGTGAACTAAGCCAGATGTGAAAGGACAAATGCCATTTGATGTCACTCATATATGGGACCTAAAAAGTTAGTCTTATAAAAACTGTAGGGTGGTGAACACCAGGGGCAGGGCGCAGGTGATGGGGTGCGATCTGTAGTCGGGCAGCATGAGTAAGTTCTGGAGACGTGTGGTGCGGTGACCGCAGGCAGTGACACTCAGCGAGTTGGCCCGATGCGTTCTCGCTATGAAGTGACCGGTGAACAATGCTGGTGTTCCTAGCTTGCGGGTAGTAATTGCGGCACAGCGCCTCGGGGTGGCAGAACACCGCACCGCAAGCCAGACGCGCACAATTTTATGTCAGCCACACTGCACTCAGGCTTGGGGCAAATATAACTGTAGTCATCCTATGATTTTTGTTTTTAAGCTTTAATCTTTCTGCTTGATTGTTTTTTCGTGATAGAGCTGTGTGAGTTAGGGCCCAAGTTTTAGGAGCACAGCCTAATTGTCTTAAGCATGGAAAAGGTGTTTATTTTACTTAAAAAGCCTTGCAAGTCCAGCGTTCTGGCTGCAGGCACAGCTGGCCCCAGGACCTCCCTGGACGCCGTGGAGGGGCGCGGCGCTCCCAAGTGCTTGGCCACTACCGGTCCTTTTGCAATGGGAACTCTAAGGCAGGCGTAGGCCATGTCTTCTTGGGCAGCTCCAGCCCCGGCAAGTGGGGTCAGGAGCTTCCTGAGCGGGGGCCAGGCCTTTGGAGGTGACTTGGCCAGCGCCAGCGGAGCCAGCCCAGCATGCTCTGTGAGGCCACGGAGAAGCCAACAGTCTCCAGGAGGCTCAGGTTCAAATCCACGTCTGAGCCAGGGGCCCTGGGCAAGAACTTGGCCTCTATGAGACTTGGTTTCCTCAGACATAGGGCAGACAGGGAAGTTACAGGTGTGGGTGGCTCCAGGTGTAGATAAAGAAAGGGCTGGCACTTTGCTAGAGCCCTGTAACTGCCGGGCGCAGCCTCTGGGCAGCATTCAGGGTGCTAGCCACGGACTCAGGGAGCCCAGACCAGAGACTGAGCATGCAGCCCCCGGCCACAGCTGGGACTTGAACCCGCATACCTCACAGCACAGACCAGCCCTGCAGGTCAAGAGCCCACCTGGCTGCAGGGGTAGCACCTGGGATGGGAGTGGGGCGTGGCGCAGTCAGGGCAGTCGGGATAGCAGGCGCCGTCCACTCCGCACCGGGCCCGCTGCCCTCGGCAGTGCAGCAGGCAGGGCAGGCGAGAGCTCTGTGGCCTGACCGCCCATCCACTCTCCTGCAGGTCAACACCTTCACCTCCTTCGTGTTCCCCATGGTGGTCATCTCTGTCCTGAACACCGTCATTGCTAACAAGCTGACCATCATGGTGCGCCAGGCCGCGGAGCAGGGGACACAGCCCGGCACGTTCAGCATGTCCATCGAGCCCGGCAGGATCCAGGCCCTGCGCCATGGCGTCCGCGTCCTCCGTATGTAACTTGGGCCCTGGGGGCCGGGAGGACCAGGGTTCCATAGAAGCAGCTGCACTGAGAGACCCAACCAGAGGCGGGCTCAGGCTGTGGAGTGGGAGGCCCAGTGGGGCCAGGCCACTGTCTGTGTGCCTGCTCGTTCAGGTCTGCTGGGTGCCCGCTGTGGCCCCAGTGTCTCTCCACACAGATGCAAGGGTAGCACAGGGGGTCAGCTGGGCATGGAAACTGGGCTCCAGGGAAAAGCAGCTGCCCCCAGTGACTGGCCAGAAGAAAAGCTAAGGACCAAAACCCACCACTGGGTGGGGCTGTCTCGGTGGAGGACAAGAGCAGTCTTGGGAACGCAGCTGCAGGCAGGGGCATGCTTGCAAAGGCCCTGTGGTCAGCGGGTACTTGGCGAGAAGACCTGGCAGAGGGGCAGGTCTGCATCGTGGGGCCCATGCGGCCTCAGGAAATAGTGGTTTTGCTCTAGGTGTGGTGGCAAGTCTCAGGAGAGACAGATGCGTTCTTATTCTGAGCCCTGTGCTGTGCACTTTCACTTGCCAGTCTTTGGCTCCATGGTCCTGCACTTGGTGGCTCACCCTGAGGGGTGGCCGTGTTCCTTATGGGACCCAGCACACTCAGTGAGCATTCTTGGGGAATCCAGAGAGGATCCCTGGCAGGGGCAGGCAGCAGCACGGGTGTGTGTGACTGGGACACTTCGAGGTGTGGCCACGCCCGGTCGAGACAGGAGGGCTCAGTCTCCAAACACCTGCCAGGGCTCTGCCTGTGTCTCCACCGCCCTGCCAGCGGCTGGGCCCGAGTGGGTGTCCTTGGCCCTACACAGCTGTCCCCAGGCTGTCACCTGTGAATTGGCTGCCAGCCTGGCCTCCGGGGGCAGCAGGGCCTGGCTCCAGGTGCCTGTGAGTGCCATCCTGCTGTGATGCGCCCCAGCGGCTGCTGCTGGGCCTCCCTGCCGGCTGTCCCTGGCCTGCCAGCCCATCACAGTCCTGGCCAAGTTTCTGCCATCCCTACCTGCTGTCTCCTAGGCAACAGAGATGAGACACGGTACAGACACCCAGAGAGACAAGGCGGCCCCTGCCTGCCCTGCACAGGGGCCACTGGGTCAGCCCTCGGGCTCTCGGGAAGGGCACGGCCATCTGTCCACTGGCACCTCGCCACACCGAGGGGCAAGAAGAGGCCCTCTGGGTGGAACTTTCTTACTTGGCCTGCTGGCCGCTGGCTGGGCTGTGCAGGCAGGTGCCTGGGGCAGGTCCTGGTGGGATCTGCCCTCTGAGGCCTGCTGGTGGCTCCTGTGCTGTCTGGTTCACTTCCAGGTCACCCTCCAGGACAAGCTCTGGGTAGCATCACCAAAGTGACACCCTCCCAAGTCACCAGAGGAGCAGAGTGATATCTCAGGCCTCCCAGAATGCAGAGTCAAAGGGGTAGGGGACAGAGGCAGCCACACCCGGTGGGCCCTGCTGCCAGCCCAGCATGAGTTCCCCAGACGTCTCAGTCTGCCCCAGAGGAGCCTGTTGGCCCCAACCTCGCAGTGCAGCGTGGCTGCCCCATTTGGCCTGACCCCGCAGCAGCGCCACGTGCCTCAGCCCCAGGGATCCAACCAGAGCGGTCAGCCAGAACCCCTGGGAGGCAGCCGCTGGGCGCTCTCTGGCGCCAGGTGCCCCAGCTCTGCCTCCGGGGAAGCTTGGAGACTGCCTGCTTAGCAGGGTCTGGAGAAGGACATCCTCCAAGCAGAAGAGCTCAGGGGCCTCTGGGTACCCCACATGTCACAGGTGGGGAAACTGAGGCTGCAAGCGAAAGGCCCTGCTTGACCGTGTACAGTGGATTGGGGCACAGCTGCTCAGGGCCTCCCTTGTGTGCTCTGGACTCCGGAGCCCTCTACTTAGAAGGTTTCTTAAGTTTTCCCTGAGTGGTTTCTTAAGTTTTTGTTTTAAAAAATTGTGTTTAAAAAGCACATAGCATGGGGCCGGGAGTCGGCTCAGCAGTGTAAGCGCCTGCCTGGTAAGCGCAATGTCTTGAGTTTGATTCCCGGAACCAAAAGCAAAAGTATATAGCATAGAGCTTACCACCGTAACCACGGTAGAGGCAAACCTCTGTGGCGTTCAGCACGCCACACTGTCGTGCAACCGTCATGTCTTTCATCTCCAGAGCCTTCTGTCTCCCTGAACTGAACCCTGTCCCCTTGGCCCTACTGCCACCATGCTGCTCCCCGTCCCCTGATGCGCCCATGAGTGAAGGTGACAGGACCCACCCTCCTGCCACTGCTTCCTTACGCTGAGCCTGAGGTCCTCGGGGTTCACACGCTGAAGCGTGTGTCCGAATTCCCTCCCCTTTGAGGGCGGCATAGCAGCCCACCGTGTGAGTGGGCCACATCCTGTGTGTGGAGTCGTCCGTCGGTAGACACGGGGCTGCTCTGCCCCGAGCCCGTGCGGGTTGTGCTGCTGTGACCGTGGGCGTGAGAGTCCTGCTGGGCCTGTCTCGCTCTCCATGTAATCCCGGCCGTGGAGGCTGGGCCTGCGCTAGTACTCTCTGACCTTGGAGGGGCCGTCACTGTCTACCACAGTTCCTGTCCCCTTCCCGACACTCGATTGTCTTCAGAGCGAAGCGTGAAGGTGGCACCACTGTGCCTTCGATGCGCGTGTCCCCAGGGCTGGGCACTGCTGGGTGGCCTCTGGTGGGCCCTCTGGCCGCTGGTGCTCTTGGTGCCAGTTCAGAGTCCTCCGCTCAGTGTTGGCTGAGCATGCTTTTATTGTCAGTTTTTAGCAGTTCTTTCTGACGTTGGCGCTCAGCGGGTGTGAGCCGCAGGCTTTCTGGCTCTGGGAGCCGCCGCAGCACCCATCACCCCCTTGCTGCGCTCGGGCCACCCGCGGCACAGCCCGGCCTGTGTCTTGTGCTCTCGTGACCCGGGCTTTGCATCACACTCCAGGAATCGCGGCCTTGAACGAAAAGAAATAAGGACTTCAGCATTCTAAGGTGTTTCTATTATGTTTTCTCCTAGAAATTTTATGATTTCAGGTCTCACATTTAGGTCTTTAGTCCACTTTTGGTTCGTTTTGTACAGGGGCGTGGGAAAGCCCAGTTTTAGGCTCTGCGCATGTGAGGCCCAAGTCCATGTCTGTGAGGCCCATGTCCGTGTCTGTGAGGCCCACACCCGTGTCTGTGAGGCCCACGTCCATGTCTGTGAGCTCCATGTCCATGTCCATGTCTGTGAGCTCCACATCCATGTGAGTGAGGCCCACACCCGTGTCTGTGAGGCCCACGTCCGTGTCTGTGAGGCCCAC
>NW_004524770.1:1477114-1482451 GCF_000260255.1 Octodon degus | reverse complement strand
CCGTGTCTGTGAGGCCCATGTCCGTGTCTGTGAGCTCCACATCCATGTCTGTGAGCTCCATGTCCATGTCTGTGAGCTCCATGTCCCTGTCTGTGAGGCCCACATCAGTCTCTGTCTTTGAGGTTCATGCCTGTTTCTGAGGCCTGTGTCTCTCTGAGCCCCATCTCCCTGCTCTTCAGGTGCTGTGGTCATTGCCTTCGTGGTCTGCTGGCTGCCCTACCATGTGCGCCGCCTCATGTTCTGCTACATCGCAGATGAGCAGTGGACCCCGTGAGTACTTGGTCCCTGGGCAGGGGCCCCAGGACAGGTGCATGGAGGCTGGCAGGGTGGCGGGGACGCCTGGACCAGTGTGCTGAGCCTGGAGTCTGTAGGTGTGGCACAGTGCAAGGCCAGGGAGAGCCAAGTAGGGCAAACACAGCAGATCTGAGAGCCAGGTCATTGCGCTGGGCCTTGGCGGCTCCTCACATGTGTCAGCCTCAGGGTCATGGCTACCCCCAGCGGGACTCCAGGATGCAGCAGAGCCACCCAGGAAAAACCAAAAGAAAGGGGACAGCACACAGGGAAGAGGCGAGGAGGTGGGAGATAGCTGTGCAGACACTGGGGTTCTGCGAGATGGGCTGCAGGAGTGGCGGGGGCAGGCAGAGCAGAGGAAACCCTCCCAAGAGGCCCAGTCCAAGTGGGCAGGAGGGCAGAGGTGCACCCTGAGATTCATGGTCAAATGTCCCCATGGGGAAGATTTCCCAGAGGTTGTCTTGGTGTTCTGAGATATCGTGCTGCCTCACCAGGCCATCTCTCCAAGTCCTTGGCGCGGGCCCCTGAGCCTCGGGACCACGGGTCTGACCGCCTCTCTGCCCTAGGTTCCTCTACGACTTCTACCACTACTTCTACATGCTGACCAACACACTCTTCTATGTCAGCTCTGCCATCAACCCCATCCTGTACAACCTCGTCTCTGCCAACTTCCGCCAGATCTTCCTGTCCACCCTGGCCTGCCTCTGTCCTACGTGGCGACGCAGGAGGAAGAGGCCGGCGTTTTCCCGGAAGACCAACAGCGTGTCCAGCAACCACGGCTTCTCCAGCAGTGCCACCCGGGAGACGCTGTACTAGGACCCACGGCAAGGCCACAGATGTACCACTAGGGCAGCAGCTCCATCCAGACCCTCGATGGGGCTGCCAGCCGATGCCTCCCAGGCCTGACCTCGTCTCAGCTAGAGGCCCTTCCTTTTTCCTCGGCCCAGCCCCTCCTCTTCCTTCACCCCTCCTCTTCCCCTTCTAAAGCCCAGAACTCAGAGCCTGTTCCTTCCTAGATCCCAGATGGCCTTGGACAAGGGAATTTGCACTCAGCGAACAGCAGCTTTCTTTGTTCCCAGATGAATGGATGTTTAGAGAGAAAGAGAAAAGGAAAGGCATTCACTGGGCTGGGCCTGGGCAGCCGGGCTGCAGGCCTCTCCGTGGCCCCTTTTTGCTGTCCTGCCTCCCCAGCTCCAACCGTGGGGGAGGGGGCTGCAGGCTGCACCCACCTCCTGCCTCTGACCCAACTCAGGAGAGCACAGCCCCAGGCTTGGGCACTGCAGCTCTGGGCCTCACACCAAATGCTTCCCCGTGGGCATCCAAGGATCACTAGAGCTCCCATGCTGAGAGTGAGAGCACCCCTCCTCCTCCCCTCATTCTGGGGTGTCTGTGGCCCACAGAGGGGACCTAAGCTCTGATCTGTGCAGAAAGGACAAAAGTGGCTAACCCATGAGAGCCAGACCTGCACTGCCCCAACCCGGCCTTACCCAGGCCAAGACCACAGAGGCTCTGCACAGACACAACACAACGCAGGAGGGCACTGGGACCCTGGCCCTACAGAGCGGCAGAGCAGAGCGCCTCCTCCTGCAGCCCAGGTGACCTGGCTGGCGGTGTGCTCCCACAGCACAGCCAAGCTGGCCCCGGGGTGGGGCTCTGAGAAGGGGTCACGTAGGCCGTGCTGGGATTAGGGCTGGAGCAGGTAAAAAGCCAGGATCAAGTGTCCAGGCCCTGGGCTGGCCGCCGCTCCAGGCTGGGATAGGCTCATTTGTCACCAGCCACCAGGCAGCTGCCTTGGCCCCCAGCTCCAGGCGCCAGGAAAGCGGGCGCCTCCACAGACTCCAGGAGCTGTCTCCAAACAGGACAGGACCTGCGCAGGCTCCCTGCTGAGACCACGCAGGGGCGGGACCATGGAGTGGGAGTAACAGAAAGGACCCAGAAGCCAGATCCGGCCTGCAGAGGAGGCTGTGTATGGTCATACGGCCCACTCGGGCAGGCAGCCTGCAGGGACAGCACCGCCCTGGGACACAGAGCCCTGTCCTGTCTGAGGCGGTTCTGTCCCTCTGGACTGTAACATGCTGAGCTGAGGCCAGGTTACAAGTGGCCACTTGGTCTGGTCACCCTGCCATGAATTGGTGTGGTACTGGAAGCCACAAAGTCCCTTCAAGTCACCAGGACAGGGCCAGAGCAAGCTAGGCCCATTTGCTGACCCCAGGGAGGACCTTGACCTCAAAGGGGCTGTAGGAGTGAGTGCAGTGCCCCTGCTCAAGAAGTACACTCCGGGGGCCGGAGAGACGCTCAGTGGAATAGGCGCTTCCCTGGCGAGCGCAAGGGCCTGAGTTCAATCCCTGGTTCCAAAAAAAAGTAGACTCAGATGTCAGCAAATCCACAGCCTGAAGCTGGAGGTGGGCAGCAGAGGCTGAAGCTGCACTGAACTTGGGGCCAGACCCTTGGGCCCCAACCCCACCTGCCTGGGCTTCCCACGCTCAGCAGGTGCCCCATCCCTCCTAGCCTCAGTTTCCCCATCTAAGACACAAGCACAGCCATTCTACCCACTTGACCGGCCAGGGCTGTCCTGGAGGATGTGGCCTGGAATGGACAGAAGGGACAAACCTGGAGGGGGCAGAGCTGACCCCCTGGGACCACACCGCGTGGGCCGCCAGTGCTGACTGCGTGGGTTTGCAGCAGGAGTGAGCTGCAGCCACACATCCTCCCCACGCTCCTTATGCTTGTATCCATGTGCGGGATGTAGAGAGGGACGCCTTGGCCCTGACCTGATCCTAGGCAGGCCCCTCCCACTGGACTCTGAAAGCTTAGCCCTGTGTGCCAAGAGCTCACGCCCCAGGGAGCGCAGAGTCCCATGCCCTCAGACGGGCTGGCAGAGCCCCTCAGGCGCCTCCCATGCCCCTCCACGCGCACCACCCCGACGCTGCAACCAGAGCGCAAACCCTTCTGTCTCTCAATAAAGGAGCTGTGACCCGTGACTGGACTCTCATGCTGAGGGCCTCGGAGCATCCGCCTTTTCTCTCATTCGCTCACCGCCCACTCTTCACTCACTCAGCTGGGGCTGCCGCAGTGGGCGGTCCGCTCCCCCTCCACCCAACATGCAGCGTTGCACCTTGCACCTCCCTGGGCCCCCTCCATCCCTCCGTCCCCACCATCACCGCTGTGTGCTTGCTTTGGGCAGAAACCTCTCTATGGGCAGTCGACCCAGGAGTGTTTTTAGATTCTGGCTAAATTTTTAAGAATAAACTCACTGGGGCCGAGGGTATACCTCAGCAGTAGAGCACTTGCTTAGCAGGCACAGGGCCTAACACTTTGAAAACAAAATGTGTAAAATAAAATTTTGTTCTCCTGAAAGAAGTCTGTCCAAGGCCGGGGGAAGGGCACTATTCTGAAGGAAGGAGAACTCTGAGCGTGACCCCAAGGAGCCTCCGGCCGCAGGGCGCAGTGGGAACGGAGAAGCAGCTGGGGAGAGCACCATGGCAGCACTCGCTTGTCCCCGCCATCGGGAGAGACAAGAGGAGACTCGAGGCCGATGGGAACCCTCCTGCCGCTGCCTTGTCCCCGGCCTGCCCTTTGTCCTCTTGGCTACTCTGGCCACGCCGCCTCATGAGCATCTCACTCCATGCCCTGCAGTGCCCAGACTCACCAAGTCCCCTGATCGAACGGCCCTAACCCTAATCCTGTGGCCTCTGCTGAGACCTGCCTTCCTTCCCACACAGTTGTGCCAGGCTGAGGAGTCGCCTACACCTGACCACCCTGTCCTCTCCTAGCTCCGACTGCAGGAGGAGGCGAAGAGGCCGGGGCTGTTCTGGCAGTTCTGGGGGGAGGACTGGGGGAGCAGTGTACTCTGGGGGCATGAACCCCGTCCACTTATGTATTTGCTGGTGTGAGGAGTCTTGCACATGTGTGGCCATGTGCCACACATGCACCAGAGTCATCGGCACCACGGCCACCTTGCCTGGCTTCCTGCAGGCAGGCAGAGGGGACCTGCCCCAGGAGACACCTTCTGCATTGTGTCTGGCTTCACCCCGTTCCTGCCCCTGCTCCGCCCTCTGCTCCTGCAGCACAGCAGCAGGGTCCTATCTGAAGCCCAAAGCCCCTTCTATGGGGCAGGGAGGTGGTCCCGTGGCTGGTGCCTGGTGGCTGCCTGTCCTTCCGTGTCCCCAGGGGTCAGGAGGTGGTCAGCAGCAGAACCACCTAGACCCCGCCAAAGGCCCGCCCAGCAGCTCCTGTGCAAGCGCTGGTCCTGGCCCCTGGAATCCGTGCCCCGCACACCTGCTCCAGGGCTCAGACTCGGTTGCTGCCTCAGCTGTCCCACCCTCCCCTTCATTTGTCCGTTCACCCCGTGGCAAGGCGCTCCTCCAGCCTCTCTTGCTTCGGCACGGAGGCACGGCTGTGAGGCTCCCTCGCTGCGCGAAGCCCCTGGGCCTCCGTGCACTCACAGGTGTGGGGCCGTGGCCCTAGCTGGCCCGCTACTCCACAAGGCATGGTGACAAGAGCATCAAAGGAATGGCGCTCACAGTGAAATTCCAGACCAGTCACCAAGAGTGCGGTGTGGGCACAGCGGGGGGGCCGCCGTGGCCTAGCCACCCATCAGTCCCAGCCCCATGAAGCGGGAGCCCGGGCTGAGCACCTGCCACCCAGAGGTCTCCTGAGCTGCCCTTGTGCGTGGACAGAAGAGACCAGTGGCTCCCTTGCCGTCGCTAGGCAACAGGCTCTGCGTTTTAAATACATTTGAAGGGAGAAAAACCAACAGGAGCTTCCTGCTCCAGAGCGCTCCCCTCCCCCACCTTCCCCACCACTCCCTGCAATTATGCTTTGAATTCCAGTTTTTATCAGAAGAACACCATGGAAACCACGTCCAGGCAGAGTAGTGGAAGGAATGACGCCGGGCGGGGAGGGGCGAGCCTGCGGGAAGGGCACGGATCAGAGAGGTAGACAGCCGTGGGTACCCACGCACGAGGGGCTGTCTGGCTCCCACTTCCGTGTGGAGGGGCCCCAGCGTGCACGCGTGCAGACACCCATGCACACATGCACTGAGCA
>NW_004524770.1:1473830-1476714 GCF_000260255.1 Octodon degus | reverse complement strand
CTCCCACCCTGCCCCACGAGGCCCCAGAAGAGCCCTCAGCCACAGCAGATGAGGCTGGATGAACAGCCTGGGGCTCCTCGCTGAGGGCAGCCTCCTGAGGGTCTGCGCCTGGGCCAGATCCTGGCAGGGCACCTGCTCCCTCCCCCAGGGGGGCTCCTAAGCCCTGCCCCTTCACATGCTCCTTGGAGGCGGCTCGTTAATAATCTGCTTACACTCAACCCTGGTTTAGAGTCTGCAGCCAGGACAATGAGACAAAGGCATCCCACAAAGCCACAGTAGGTAGGGCAGTGGGGGACGAGGCCCAGATGCCAGGGCCCCAGCCCAGACTCTGGCATGGGTGAGACTGGGCAGGAAGGGGGCAGCAGGAAGGAGGGAGAGTAAAAGGCAGGGGTAGAGAGGAAGCTAAGGGAGGTGTGAAGGCGAGAGGATGCGAACCAGGAAAGAAAGGAACAAGAGGCTCCTGGGAGATGACAGCGACACTGACCCTGAGAGGGTCCCAGGAAGAAGGTTCTGAGCCTTGACCTCCCCACCCCAGGTGGTCACAGCCCTCTGCCTGCAGCAGCTCACAGCTGGAAGGTTCCTCACCCTCCAGTGAGCACTTTATAGCCAGGGAGACCGGCCTGGCACGAGGAAGACACCTGCCTAGGGCCCAGCAATCTCAGTGGCAGAGCGGAAACTAAAACCAGATCTTCCCCTGCAGGGCTGCAGCACAGGCCCTGAGGCTCCTGGCTCCCAGGAAGTCAGGGACCCGGATGGCACAAGTCACAGTGCCGACCCCAACACCTCAGAGCCAGGACGCCACAGGGGCCTGTTTCTCATGCTTGCTTGGGAACAGAGGTCCTCAGCAGCCTTTGGGGAGGACTTTCCCCGGTTACTCCACAAGCCAGAAGCACCCAGCAGGTCCTGGCTCCCCAGAAATAGAGGGTCTCACGGCAGCTGGGGTTGAGCAGGCAGACGGACACCACAGCTCCAAGGCTCCCTACAATACCTGTGCAAAGCTGGGGTCGTCAGCGCTGGCCACAGAGCCAGGGTTACCCCTTTGCCCAGCAGCCACGTGCCAGTATGGCCCTTCGCCCTTCTGAGAAGTGCTGCGCATGCCTGCCCACAGTGGCTTGGCCTCCCCTTCTCAGCCTTGCATCCAAGCAGAAGGCCCCTCCCACCCTCCAGGCCGTTTAGTGTGTGTGGCTTGGGCAACCAAATGCACAAACGCTCCTGTCAAGATTCTGGGTTCTTCCTCCCAGATGTAGCTCTTCTTCCAGACAGCCTGTACCCTGCTCTGGGCCACAACTCTCCTCCCCAAGTCCCAGCTGCTCCTCCGTGCTCACTCTCAAGGCCCACGGCAATCACCGGTCCTCGGGCAAGGCTTCCACAGCGCTGGGTCCCTCCCGCGGTGCCCAAGAAGGAGGCAACAAGAGAAGCGTAAGCCCGCCCCGGCCCTGGCAGACAACTCAGCCACACAGTCAGGCTCCTTCCCGACTTGGCAGGGGCTGCTGGTACCTACAGATACTCAGAAAGCCTCCTGAAGAGACGAGCAAGCCCACCTCCTTCCCTGTTCTGTGCTGCCTGGTGGCAGAGCTACAGCCTAAGCAGTATCCCTCCCCAGGGCTGTCCTGGAGCTGTGTTCCTCATAGGTGACTGCAAGCTCACGGTCAAAGGGGCACAGGGGCCCTCCTATGTGTTTGGCACATCGCAGACATGTGAGGCAAACCTGGCCACGGCGCCTCTGGACACACACACAAGTCTGAGCAGAGGGCGCAGCAGGTTCAGCACCAGCTGACGCACCTGGGGCCAGCTGGCCATGCGGAGCATACTCAGGCATGCATTCTTGTAAGCAAACAGTCCCAGGCCAGGACCCACAGTGGCAGCAGGTGGCTTGCTCCTAGTCAGGACCCACCAAGGGGAGAGAATACGAGCCCCCAACTCCTCCACCCTTTGATGTTTCCTCCTAAGCCCTGCCCAGAGCACACGACAGCCTTCCAGGTTGCACCTGAGCCTTCCTGGGCCGCTTGCTCGGGAGCACAGCTGGGAGGAAGACCTAATGGGCTTCATGCCAGCTGTCTCGAGGAGGGTGTGCAGATGCCTGGAGCTCTGCCTCCTGACGTCCAGTGTGAAAGAAGCCCCTGGCGAGATCTTACCTCTGTCCCCCCATCAGTGTCCCAGGAGGCCCAGGGCGCGGCCTCTTTTGCCCCCAAGACCCACAGCTCCTCTGAGCACCAGTGATTCCTGCTGCTGACTACCAAGGGGGGGGTGGCAATTCCAGCCAGGGAGCTCTATGGAGGCGCAGGGCCGTCCAGGCAGCTGCAGACCCCACCTCCCCACACTGAGCAGAAGAGGAAGTTACCAGGAATATGTGCTTCCCTCAGCCCCTGAGGCCAGCTTATAGGAGCGGGAGGGTCCAGCTGCCCCTGCTTCACTGAACAGGGCACCAGGGAAGGGAGAGGGTTGAGGCTTGGGGTCCGAGCGCCAGCTGCGGTGATGCACACCTCCTGCTCCTGTGTGACCCGCACCTCCCAGGTGAAAGCCTAGTACTCCAGCCCTCAACTTGGGTGGCCCTAGGAAGCAGCCTCATGCTGGGACTCTCGGTTGGACTCACAGACTGGCTGCTGGTCGTTAGTGATGGTCAAACATGAGGACTGGAGAAGGAAAAACCCAGTCCACCTGCCGGTTGCCCATAAGTTTAAGGCTTTCCATCTGCAGCTATCTGCTGCAGTTTTCTTGTCATTCATGAAAGTCCCCCTTCCCCATCCCCAAGGGCTCAGTATATACCACTGCTTTTTCTTTTTCTGGCCCAGAATGGCCTTGAATTTCTGTCAATCCTGCTGCCTCAGCTACCCCCACTTGAGACTGCAGGCATGCAACACCATGCCCAGGCTACTAGTGTTTT
>NW_004524770.1:1453382-1473651 GCF_000260255.1 Octodon degus | reverse complement strand
GGGGGCAGGGCTGGCATGGCAGGCCCAGAGATTGAACCCCTGCCCCTGCACTTGCTTGCAGGTGCTTTAATCTGCTGGGCTATTTGCCCAGCCCTCTGCCCCTGTTTTTGATGCTTTCACATCCTCAGAATGGCTCAGGTCTGCACCCCAGAGCTGCCTCCACTCTGCCCCCCACAGGCCAGACCGAGGGGGGGGGGCAGAAACGAGGGGCGGAGTCTGCGCTGTCCCTCCCCATGAATGCAGTGAACGCACTTTTCACTACCCTCTTTGTGTGACCGGTGACATCAGTGCTTACTGTGGACCTGGCAGTTCTGAGTGTGTTTGTGTTTACGACTGGATTGTTATTGCCAAATACACTCTATAAATCATGTCCTGCGTGGTCTCAGCGTTTGTGATTAAGTTCTCCGGCTCCCCTTGGCAGTTGCTGGCAGAATGCCCCACATCTTTTTCTTGCTACACTAGTCACCAGGGACTCAGAGGTCACTGCACCTTCAGGCTAAGCCTCCCCTGCCATCTGCAGAGTGGGCCGGCACTTAGACCAGCGCCGTGGCAGGCCATCCTGGTGCTTGTGTACGTCTGTCTCCCGCTGTCTTCAGCCAGGCTGCTCTGGAGACCAGAGGGGACTGGGCCACTTGTGTGCCATTGTGGCACAGCTCCAAGCAAACTGTTCTGGCTCTGCTTGAAGTAACTTAGGCCTTCAACCTTGCCCCCGGAGGCTCCTCAGCCCCTGCCCAGCACAGCGAGCTCTGGGCCCCCAGGACCAGACGGGACTGCTTCGCATCCCTGCGCCCACTGAGCCACCACGCTGAGCTTTCATTTGTGTGACACCAGCCACAGGTCATTCTTATCTTCCAGAGATGCGCGGAAGTGAGTGTGAAAGGTCAAGCCTGAGCTGTCCGGGGAGCTGCCCTCAGGCCGGGCCTCCCAGGCCCCAGGAGTGGCCGCAGGCTCCAAGTGATTGGCTTTGCTTTTCCACACCCTTGCCTGACCTTGCGCTTGGCTGTCCAGGACACAAGGCCACCCCCAGCCTCCGCCTCACCTGGGCCAGGTCCACCCCCAGCCCCTGCCTCCCAGCCTGCTTCGTGCACCTCAACTTTCAACTTGGAAGACAGAAGAGCATTCATTCACTCGAGAACATTTGGATGTGAAAGAGCACTTAGTACAAATGAAGTAAGTCTCAAGCAGCTGCAGATGAGGACAGAGATAAGGATAGGGATAGAGAGATAGAGACAGAGATAAAGATAGAGATACAGAGAGAGAGAGGGGGAGAGGGGGGGCCAGGGAGAAGGCTCAGTAGAATAAGCACTTCCCTGGCAAGCGCAAGGATCTGAGTTCAATCCCTGGTTAAAGAAAAAAAACAGAGATGGAGATGGAGATACAGAGATCGAGATCGAGACAGAGCTAGAGGCAGAGGTAGAGACGGTAGGCTGCACACTGAGCGCAGCGCGTGTGCACACTCCTGCGCATGCAGGCGCCCAAGGCTTGGCCTGTTCCTGCGACAGCCCGGCCTCCTCCTGGGTACGCACAGGAGCAGACACCTCTCATCCAGGTTAAGCTGTTGACCCTTACAGCCTCCTAAAACCAGGCTTCCCTGGCGCGAGCAACGCAGGGCCTTTGTCGGTGGCCAGGGTGTCCAGCAGAGAAGCAGGCCTCTCCTCAGGACACGGTGCAGGGCGTGGCCCAGGGCGGGTGGAGCAGGCGACACTCCTGACCGACTGTGCCACCTGCCCCTTTCATCTCATCACGGAAAATTTCTGAGCACGCCCAAAGCAGCGCCCGGCTCCCACTGCTGTCCCCCCAGTCGTCACCCCTTCCGTCTCCATGTCCTCAGACGCTGTCGCATCCTCTCCTGTTTGCTCAGTAGCCATTTCTTGAGCACCAAGAGCTGCCAGGCAGCGTAAGCAACAGGCCTGGCCGGCTGCCCACCCGCCCCGGCTGGCCCTGCGAGGGGGCTCTTCACCGGAGCACCACCATGCCCGCTCACACGTCTCCGGCTTTTCTTATGACAGCCAGAGAGTGCACCGCCCCAACCCCAAACTATGGAGCCCCTGTGCTCTCTAGAACAAGCTCACTGGCTCCATCTCGTTGGGCGCCGGGCCACAGCCATGCAGTACCAGCAACATATGTGACTGTGTGTGTGTGTGTGTGTGTGTGTGTGTGTGTGCACGCGTGCGTGCGCACTTATGTGGGAGGTACTGAGAACTGAACCTGGAGCCTCCTTACGGATCCACATATGTACACGGCACTTTTTTAAGTTTATTTTTTATTGTGCGGCAGACTGAATCGCCTGAGCTGAAACTTGCTACCATCCTGCCTCAGCCTCCCAGCTGTGAAAATGAAGCCGTGTGTCACCATGCCCAGCTAGGTGATTTAAATGTCTCTAGTAACTACACCTCTTTGGTATGTTATTGCATTTAACTAATGTAATAATATACCTAATTTAACCTAGTATAGCCAAATAATTACAACTTCAATGTAAAATATATACAAGAAACTGCTACTTCTTTTTTTCTTAGAAGTCTTTGAAACTCAAGATGCATTCTACGTTATAGCACCTCTCAATTTAGACACTAAATCTGCATTGGAAATTGATCTGTATTTAGATTTCATAAGCTGCACAACTCAGAAAATAAATTCACACATGCTGCTCCAAACAACAGTAGTTAGCTAAAGTTTTCTAATAAGTGAATGAACTATCAGCTTTTTTAAAGTTAAAATTATTTAAAATAAAAATTTAAGGGCCGGCCAAATAGCTCAGTAGATTAAAGCGCCTGTAAGGGGGCGCCGGGCCTGCCGTGCCGGTCCCACCCCAGGGCATTGAACTGGGCGTGGCTGCGCTCCTGTAATCCCAGTCTTGGGAGACTGTAAACAGGCAGATCACTACTTTGAGTCCGATCAAGTAGTGAGACCCTGAACCCTCTGTAGACCCTTCCCTAAAAATGCAAAAAATAAAATAATAAAAATAAAAATTTAAACTGCAGTCCTTCAGTTATATGAGACATGCTTCAAGTGCTCAGCAGCCCCGCAAAACCTGTGACTCTGTGTACGTGGGTGATAGTGACCTGGAAGGGCTTGGGGCTGACTGCTGCCCCAGAGACCCGGGGTCCACCCTTCCTTCAGGGCGTCCCAGCTCCAGACAGCTGGCGCACCTGACACCTGCTGCCTTGGTCCTCAGACACTCGCTGGGGCAGCCCCTGCAGTGACCTCAGGTGGGACCGCCACGGCCCCACAGTGACATTGCAGCTCGCCCAAGGATGCCAGGGCACAGCCTTTAGGACATGACGTTGAGAACACTGGCTGGGGCTGCAGAATCTCCCCACCGCTCACATGGGAGAACCAAGGCTGAGAAGCGAGT
The DNA here is from genome assembly GCF_000260255.1 of Octodon degus. Lineage (NCBI taxonomy): Eukaryota > Metazoa > Chordata > Mammalia > Rodentia > Octodontidae > Octodon > Octodon degus. Next base: position 1,470,296 of record NW_004524770.1, on the reverse strand, counting down.
TCCTGCTCAGAGCTCAGGGCTCGCCAGCAAGACGGGCACCCAGGATCGCTGCTTTCGAGAGCACAGGAGGCTGGGCGCCAGCCGGTCAGCCGAAGCCTCGAGCAGGACCGCGCCCTGCAGACAGGCCACCGTGGGGCCGGGAGGCAGAGCCAGGAGCGGCCCCGCGCTCAGAAGAAACGAGCAGGTTGAGGGGCTCTGAGCTGCAGAGGCTCCTGGCAAGGCACAGCCTCCCTGAGAGGCTCAGAGGCACCCACCTGGAAACAGGCCATGCTAGGGCTTTCCCAGGGCTAAGGACGCCCCAAAAGTGGGGCGCAATGCAGGGGCTGTGGGCTCCCAGGGCAGAGCAGTGGGCAGGGGCAGCTGGCCGGGAGGCGCCGTGCCGCCCAGGTGTGCAGCCTCGGCCCCAGCCCCAGGAAGAGCCCGCTCTTGCTGCCGCCAATCCCATGGACTCCGCATCCTCTGTCCTGTCGGCACACAGCAGCGCCGTGGCGTAGAAGGTTACGTCTGCACACAAGGGGGGAGGGGGCCGGGGCAAGGAAGCCCAGCTGCGGGCGCGGAGCGGGGCTCTGGGTGGCCGTCGTGGCACCTGCGGGGTCAGCAGGGCCCTGGTCTCGGCGTTGGCGCGTGGAGAGGTGGAGCTGGGCTGCAGTGTGCTCTTTTCAAGCCTCTGTGCAACGCGTGTCTCCTTGTGTGAAGTCTCTCTCTCCAGGCGTGAGCTCTGTTGTGCTCCTAAGGAGAACTAGGGACAGATTACTCCAGTGCGGTTCTGCACGTGCCTCCAGGCTGTCCCTTATCATCTGGAAAGGGTTTTTTTTTTTTTTTTTTTTTTTTTTTTTTTTTTTTTTTTGTGGATCCGGGGATTGAACTCAGGCCCTTGGAAGCGCTTATTTCCCTGAGCCATCTCCCCGGCCCCTTGGAAAGGGGCTTAATCGGAGAGGGTGGATCGGTCCCTTGCCCCTGTGGGTTTGATCTTAAGGACCTTGTTTTCTTTGACTGGTTCTTTTTTAACACTTTTTTAAAATCTTGTATTTCTTTTATACAAGGTCTCACCACACAGCTCAGACTCGTAGTGATCCTCCCACCTCAGCTTCCCCAGCGCTGGGATCACAGGCGTGTGCCACCACACCTGGTTTTGGTGACTGGCTTGGCGTGGGGCCAGCGTGGCATGCGGTACCAGGGATTGAACCTGGTCCTTGTGCTTGCCAGGCAGGCGCCTAGACCCCTGAGCTATCTCCAGACCCTGGCTCTGGCTCCGGCTTCTGGCTTCCGGCTTCTCTGATTGGTATCTCAGCCCCTCTGACGGCTGAGTTGATATTGCATCGTTCTGTGTCCAGGGTGCTTTCTTCCCCTCAGAGCCTGAGGACTGGTCCTCCTCTTAACCAGTTTTCTCGGATATCTGTAAATGCCTAAGACTGAGGCTAGCACAGCTGTCCACTGCCTCTGTCATCTGGTGGCCGAGAGTACCCTAGGGGACGGAGCCACCGAGAGCCAGCAGATCTGCTCATTACAGGGCAGGGGCTGCCACAGCCGCCTGCTGCTGTCCACTGTCAGGGCTGGGGACAGGCAGCAAAGGCTTGTGCTTGGGCTGCTCTCCCAGGGAGCCATGGCCAAGGTATCCCTGGTCACTCATCTGCAAGGGAAGATCCTGGCAGCTCCTCCAGAGGGGGGAATGGGCGCCGTGGGGTTGAGTGCAGGGCTACTTCTCAGGAGATGCCAAGGCGGAGCCCCTGACCTTGAAAAAGTCCACCAGCACATGGGAAGAGGACCGAGTCCAAGCCGGAAGCTGGTTGTAAAGAGGGCAAGCCCGGGCCCAGCTCTTGCTGCACCCTCAGCCCCCGCGAGATGGCTGGGCTCAGGCGTGTGCCCTCTCTGCACTGACTCCTTGCAGCCCCAGAGGAAGCAGGCACAGAGCACCTGTGGTAGGCAGGGCTCGCTGAGTCTGATCTTCCGGCATGGTGGCATCAGGGTCTCCTTGCACCCTCGCCCTGCCTACCAAAGGCCAGCTGCTGAGAAGCTCAGAGGGATCTTACTGCAGAACAGTGGGTCATGACTCACCCAGGCCTCTGCCTGGAGCCTCAGAGGCAAGGCAGGCCCTGGCTAGCACCCTTGGCCATGCCATGGAGAGGCAGGGCAGGGCAGTGCTGTGGGATCGGTGGGCTTAGATGTCACCTCCCCCTTCTACCACCCACCTTCTCCTGCAGACACTGAGCTCAGCCCAGGTGAGGCTAACAGAGATAGGAAGGCACAGCTCCGGGGAGAGCATGGGCACAAGAGTGACATATGGCCAACAGCCACCTGAGAGCCACCCCAGTGTGGCAGGCAGAGGGCACCCTGGCACCCAGGGCCAGCTGGCCCGCACAGCGGCCTGCACGTCTGGCTCCTCGTCCACAGCAACCATTTCTCTTGGCCCAAATTGCTCTTAATCACCTCGTTCCTCTGCCCGACAATCTGGCTCCTGCACTTGGCCCAGTCATTCATCTGCCTTAGAGGACAGTGCTTCCGGTGGCTCAGAGGGGCAGAGCGCCCGCCCTAGGCCATTAGTGCTGCAGGCCACACCCTGCAGCAGATGGGTGCGCAGCAGATGCCCGACCTCCCAGCCAATGTCATGGGCCCCAGCCTGCCAGAGCTGGCCCACAGCTGAAGGGGACGACACATCACCTCCTGCAGGTCACACACCCACTTGTATATTTATATCTGACAATAGTCTCCGGGGCTCCTGCCCCTGCCCCATAGTCCTCCATGCAAGCCTGTACATCTCTCCCAGCACTCCAGCATATTTAATGAGTACCTGCTGCATGTGCCAAGCCAGGCGGGGCATCAAGTCATGGGGCCAACATGGGGGGGCCTTAGGTGTCTTCAGCGCAGCCGCACCCTTCCTGTGGGACAAGGCCTGGAAGTTTAGCATTCTCCAGTGGCTCTGGACCTTCCGGCAGCCCCCATCAGGTGCCCTGCCATGTCCCCTCTGCAGAGGAGGAAGGCTGAGGAGGGAGGTCCCAGAGTCCCCAGGCCAGGAGGCACAGCACAGCCCCCGCCCCAGCCCAGCCCAAGCTGCTGATCCACGCAAGGCATCAAGACCCACACAAAGCAGATCCCTTTGCAAGGCAGTGTCTGCAGCCAGAGACCTCAGTCCATGAGACAACTCCATGGGGGTATGTAGAGCCCTGAGCCCCACCTCAGTCTCAGCTGTGCCTCCTGCGCCCTGGGTCCCTGGCCCTACCACAGGCACTGGCCTGCCTCCCCTCGGAGCAGCACCCCACCTGCACCCCCACTAGACTCCACCCCTGCAGTAAGGAGCCTGTCCTGAGCACCAAGGCGACAATGGCTCATGTCCCCTGTGTCCCCGCTTTCACCTGGCACCAGCCCTGAGGAAAGAACAGCAGGCATCACAGCCATCTTTCAGCAGAAGCAGAGGCTCATGGGTGTCGGGCACACAGTGACCGACCGGTCAGGAGACCGTCAGCCAGGAGGGGCCCGGGCCACTGTGTGCCTCAGCACCCAGGCTGTGGCAGGTGCCCCATGAGCTCAGCACCAGCTCTAGGGGCTTGAGGGGAGCAAGTGCAACCAGAGTGAACAAAATTGATCTCCCCTGATGCCAAAAAGAGACTCTTCATGCAGTTTTGCTTTGAACTTGTAACTGGGATGTGCTTGGCACATACATAAACCTTTCAAAAAGCTAAACAAGCCTCTAGGCAGCTCACACGGCAAGGAGCGCCCTGCTGGCAGCCGTCTGTCTCCGAAGCATAAACACGGGGCTATGCCACCCTGCACGGTCTCCCCCGGGGGCAGGAGCCACACTCAAGCCTTGGGATGCTCCAAAGCTGCCTCCTGTCACAAAGATACGAGGGGTTTATTTTCCCTCTGGAAGAGCCAATTAGCGAGCGCAGATGGGACCGCAATTGCCAGGTGGGTTGGGGCGGAGTGTGTGTGACAACTGGTGCTGCGCAGTCCTCCCACTCGAGGGCTGGCTCCTGTTTGTCTTGAGAACAGGCGCGGTGGGCTGCGTCCGCCTGGCTCTGGGCAGCACGGGGCTGGCCTCTGTCCTGTACACTCTCAGCAGATGGCCCGGATGTGCGGTGCAGGGTGGTGCAGCGCTCACCCGGCAGTGAAGCTGTCTCCTTTGCCTTCTGCCTTCGGGGGGAGATTTTGCCTTCGGGCAGGGCAGGATGATATTTTTAATTTATTTCCTTGACATGAGCAAGTCACCACAGCTCCATGTGACTTAGAAGGGGCAAGGGGCTGGACGCTGTGTCCCCCTAAAGGTGTTTTCCACTCTAGTCGTCACTGTTGCACATGCCTGGATGAGGCTCCTGCTCAGCACAGCAGGCCGGTGCCCCAGAGCGTCGGTCACTCTGCACCGCAGCACATGGAGCCCCATGACAGCAGCGGGCAGGCTTGGCCGGCCCCATGCGTCGCTTGGGGGCAGGCTGCCCGAGCTCCGGCAGAGCTCAGTGTTCAGAGGAAGTGCCTTGTGCCTGCCCTCCTTGCTTGGCCGAGAAGCCTGAAGCAGCCACACGCTTTCCCATGAGTCCTGAGCTGGACTTGCTGCTGCATCTCATCTTCATCTTCTCTGTATGATTTTAGGTGTATCTGCCTTTCTTATAGCGTGTGCTCCAGCATAACCAACGTGCGCAGGCTGACACACGCTGGGCCCCGCTTGTTGAGGCCTGCGCGGGGTGAGCCCGCAGGCGACAGCGAATGGCGGCCCCTCAGTCACACTGGGGCCGTCTTCCCTCGCTGCTGGGCAGCCGTGTCTTCCTCTAGCTGCGGCTGTGGATCTTTCGGGAAAGCTGTCTGGTACCTGGGGAAGGCAGACTGGAACCAGAAGGTGGGTGTGGCTGTGTTACAGGATAGCGGTGACACGGCAAAGGACACTGCAGGGCAGTGCGGGCTGTGAGTGCTCAGGTGGGAGGGCCGCACGGCCCTGGGAGCCTCCTCTGTGCCTCAGCCACCACACAAGGGACAATCTCACCCAGTCCCCCGGAGGTGGACACGCAATGTGGGAGGGGGCGGGAGGCCAGGGCGAGTGGGGCTCTGCTGCTTTGAGGGGCTTGGAGGTGAAGAGGCCACAAGCAGGGAGCAGCGGCCTCTAGAGGCGGGTCAGCCCTGCCTGCAGGCGCCAGGCTTCGGCCTGTCACGCAAGACGGATTCCAGCTGGGATGAGCAGGAAGCAGAGGCTCCCAGAGTCCCCCACCAGGAACCCAAATGGCCCAAGCCTTAATTTCAGCCTTCAGAGACCCTGAACAGAGAGACCAGATGCTCTGCCCTGCACCGTGGGAGGCGACAAGTGCTCACTGCCTTAAGTGACTGGCTTACTGCAACTTACTATGGCAGGAGGAGGAAACTGGAGAGATGTCCCACCCACTGTAGGCTTTTCTCCACTCATTTGCCAAGTTGAGCAAAGTGTCAGTGAGTCTCAATATTTTGCTATTAAGAATGATCTGCCAGGGAGATGGCTCAGTAGAATAAGTGGTTCCCTGGCAAGCGCAGAGGCCTGAGTTCAATCCCTGGTTCCACCAAGGGGAAAAAAAAATCTCATCCTTTACTGCCGAAAGGATGTGCCTGATTTGTGCCAGGTGTGGTGGCACACACCTGTAATCCCAGCGACTTGGGAGGCTGAGGCAGGAGGATCACAAGTTGGAGGCTAACCGGCAGCTCAGTGAGACCTATCTCAAAATTAAAATTAAAAGAGTCTGGGGGTGTAGCTCTGTGGTAGCACTTGCCCAGCCTGGTTGAGGCTGTGGGTTTGGACACCAGGTCTGTAGAAAGAAGAGGAGAAGGAGAAGGAGGAATCGGAGAAGAGAGCTCAGCAGAGCCCTGCTGTGCATTGGCCTGGCGCACATGTGCGTTTGCGGGCATGACAAATCCACTCCTGAACCCTGCGCCAAGTTCTGCCAGGTGCTGTGAGGCCAGGCACCCCAGAACAGCGCTGTGTAGCAGTTGTGTCTGAGGGTGAGCCGGGGGTCTCAGCCAGGGTCTCCAGCTGCCCTCCTGGGAGTGCTCAGCCGCGCCTCTGGGCTTCGAGCGGGTGCTGAGGCTGAGGTGGGGCGAGGACTGTCCCCGAGGGCCTGGGCGGGCACAGGGGCCCTGGCTCGAGTTCTCTGGAGTGCCTGAGCTGTCAGGACTATGCTCCCCGCGTCTCCAAGGGATACCTGGGAGAAATATACCTGTGAGGCAGGGCTGGCCTAGTCCAGCACGTGGGCCAGTGAGTGGACAGAGAGGTGGCTGGGCTGGCCGCGCCCCCTACCTAGCCATCACAAGAGGCTTCTGACCATGGTCATCTCTGCCCCTGCCACCTTTTCACTCTCCCAGAGGAGTCACGTGTGACCTCAGGTCCAGGCTGGGCCACAAGCTCGGCCTTCAGCCACCAGAAGGCTTGGCCGTGGATAGGCTTGGGGTCCTGGGTTTAACATCCTTCCTGAGTCGAAGAAAAGGAGTCAAATTATAGGACGCTGCTCCTGTGAGTTCTCTCTCTCTCTCTCTCTCTCTCTCTCTCTCTCTCTCTCTCTCTCTTCCCCCTTCCCCCCGTCTCTTGACAGCGTCTCACTATGTAGTACAGGCTGGCCTTGAATTCACTGTGTAGTTCAACTGGACTCAACCTCTCAGGGATCCTCCTGCCTCAGCCTCCCCTGTGCTGGGATTACAGACATATGCCACCACGCCCAGTTCCAGGGCCAGCATCTGGGGTTCCAGAGCCAACAGGGTGTGCAGTACTGGGATCAAACTTGGGACCTTGCACTTGCCAGGCAGGGGCTTATGCTACCAGGCTATCTCCCCAGCCCCTTCCAGGTGATTGCTGAGGGCATGAAACCTCCTGGGGAAGACTGAGCAGGACCCCAAGTCTTGCGGGGTGTGCCAAAGTGCGAAGAGCTGGCTCAGCCCACGGTGTCAGCGTGGCCGTGCACGGCCCGTGCTTTGCCGTCTTGTGCCACGGTCTCCACAGCTGGCACAGAGTCCCTGAAAATACCCACCACCCACCGCCTAGGAGGCGCTTGGTACCCAGGGGTGGGTTGAAGGGGGGCAGGTGATAGTGCTGTGCGTGGGGGCAGCAAGCAGCGCCCCAGAGTCGTCATGGGTCCAGGAGAGGAGAGGGCAGAGCAGCTCCTTGCACCCAGGCCGGCCCCACCTGGCGCAGGCAGCCCCGTGGCCCTGGCTGGCAGCCACCGCCCCAGGAAGCTCGGCTTGCGGCGAGTGCAGCAGTGACAGAGGGAGTGGAGATTCCCAGCCGCCAGCAGCCCACGCACCTCCCCCGGGGAGCGAGGACGCGCGTCTGCTGTCTGCTGACGATGCCATGAGTCAGTCGTGATGTGTCATGGCTGAGGGAAAATGATAAATACTTGTAATTTTCTTCCTCCGTAGACGTCCACAGAGACAGCGGCTCCCTCGGAGTGCACAGCCTGACACAGGCAGGCGGGGCTCAGGGCCCGGGGCCTGGGGGTTCCAGGAAGAGCAGCGGGGCCCCAGGCCCTGAGAGTGACAGAAGAGCCGGTCCTGCAAGGGCAGCCAGTGAGGACCGCACCACCTGGGAGGAGACCCCAGCCCATCCTAACTCACAGGCAGGGAAAGGAAAGGCTCCTCTGTGGCCGAGTGAACTGATCAACCTGTGCCGGCTTCCCTGGAAAGAAAAGTCCACCCCACCAGATCTGCCCCAGCGGCTGGACACGCTGACACCTATGGCCCCACAGCGAGCTCCACACTGATCAGGCCATCCTGGGTCTGGCCAGCCTGAGGGCAGCAGCTCAGGGGCAGGAAGGACTCAGGCTCGTGGGGCCAGCACGGCCAAGGCCTAGGTGGACAGAGGGTTGATGGGCATGTCCAAGTTGCTTCAGTTCCCCAAAGACAGACGAACATCCATGAAAGATCCCTATCAGGAGCCCAGGTATCCAGGAATACACTTGTTCCTGACCCCTGCTCCTCAGACCCGGCCCACAAGAGGCGCTAGGGCACTGGCTCTGAGCCCCAGGTTGCTCTGCCAGGAGGAGGGGGTACTCAAACACAGAGGAGGACAGAGCAGCACAGGGCTCTGAGCTGGCCCTTGCCTTGGTCCCAGTGACAGTGTTTGTCCAGGGAGGGCCCCAGCTGCCCCTGGCTCCTGCCAGACCCGACCGGGCAAGTGTGCATGGGGTTCTGGGTGCTGGGGCACCTTCTGGAGATTCTTTCTAGATTGTCACAGTCCTAAGTTGGTGGCTCAGTACAAGAGGTAGCAAAGCTTTACATTTATTAAAGGGAGGAAAAGAAGCAGGCTCTTCAGAGTGAGAGCCGGCCTCTGAGGAGGCACAATGGCCAGCGGCTTAGTGACCATTGTCTCTCACCCCTCAGGCTGACATCAGAGCTAGGCCATCCTATCAAAAAGCTGCTTGAGGGCTGGGGAGATAGCCCGGCAATCTAAGCACCAGCCTGGCAAGCCCAAGGACTGGGGTTCAATCCCTGAGCCAGGTCCCATCGCTGAGACTGCATGCTGTGCGGGCCCCGGAACTCTGGGGCACACCGGGCCTGCCACCAAAACCAGGCATAGTGGCGTATGCCTGTAATCCCAATGCTGGGGAGGCTGAGTCAGGAGGATCACCACGAATCTGATCTGTGTAGCGAGACCCTTTATCAAATAAATAAATAAAAGATTAAAAATACAAGAAGAAAAAGCTGCTTTAGTTCTCTCAAGAACTCTCGGCTTGGTCCCAGGTATAGGGCTTGGGCACACTGCCTGGATCTCCACGACCAACAGGTCACACCCACCTGCCCAGCCAGCTGACCACATCCTACCTCCCAAGGTCACCACGGCCAGCCTGACCACTCCGACCTGAGATAAAGTCAGGCAACAGGACCGTGGAGAGGGCGAGAGGAGCAGGGAACGCCAGGGCAAGAGCACCCTGGCATGCAGGACTGAGGGGCTCCCAGATGGGTCCTCTGCAGAGATGGGACAGGGACACCTGCTCCAGCTGCGGGGAGTAGAGCTAGGTCCATCTGAGAACCCCAGGCCGCAGGCATGGCTGCTGCAGCCCTGCGCTTGCGTCCCAGGCCTTCTTGCCTGGGCAGCGCTCCTGCCTAAGAGCTCACATGAAAGCATCATTCGTGTTTCCTGGGGCGTGTCCGGCTCATTTTGGTGGCTTGTGGCCCTGCCTTCCTCCTGGCAGCCCCTCAGCTCTGCTTGATGCCCCCTCTGGCTGGGGTGCTGGCCCTCTTACGAGTCAAGAGGAAGATATTCCAGGATGGCAGGGAGGTCCACGCTGCCGCTGACCACCCTAGATTTCACCAGAGATGGGAAGACCCCCTTGAAAGGCAGGTGATAGTGTCCCTTCTTGGGCAGGACAGTGGCTTGCCTGTGGACAGAGACTCAAAACTCACACTGGTGCTGCCATGGGTGGTGGCCTCCTGGGCCACAGCAAATGTTAGGCAAGGGCGGCCCAGGCCACTCGAGTGGGCACTGTCCCGGCACCTTGGAGAGAGCCTGCGGTGTGGCCCCAGGGCTTGGGCAGAGAAGGGGTCGGCCCTAGGTCACAGTGCACAGAAGACAGAGGACACAGGCCCTTTCAGGCAGCCCTGGGGAAGCCTTCTGTCCAACCTCTTCCAACAAAGCCAAACCCAGGGCCATACCAAGGACCTCCCTCTGCACCAACTTCCGGGGTTCTGCGCGGGACAGCCTGGTGCATCACCTGAGGGGAGGGGCGGGGCGAGGGGGCAGCCTGTGGCCCAGTTCTTTCAAGTCTCTGCCCCTGCCCACCTCCAACAACGCCTGCTCCATCCTCTGAAATGAGAGGATTCGCTTAAGAAGCAGGGAGGGTGGGTTCTATAGGATACCGAGGGGCCACCACAACCACAGTGGATGCCAACTGGTCACGGGTCTACTTTTCATAAGTACAGTTGAAGGTAGAGCCACAGGACAGTGACATCAAAGAGAACCAAGCTGTGGGACCTGGCACCACGGTCCATTAGGAGACTGCTTCCAATGAGTCTTTGTGTGTGTGTGTGTGTGTGTGTGTGTGTGTGTGTGGTACTGAGGATTGAACTCAGGACCCTGCACTTGCCAAGCAGGTGCTTATTCTACTGAGCCATCTCCCTGGATTTACTCTTTTTTTTTTTTTTTTTGGTAGAACCGGGGATTGAACTCAGACCCTTGCACTTGACAGGGAAGTGTTTATTCTACTGAGCTATCTCCCTGGCCCTCTCCCTGGATTTACTTATTTTTTTCCAGTGAGTCTAATTGGAGCATCAGTAACAGAGCCTCACTACAGCGCTCCCAAATCTTGGTGCAGCTTCCCCACATTTCTATTTGCAAGAGGACAAAGGCACAGAAAGAAAAAAGAAAAGAAAAGCAGGAGAGAGAAAGCAGCTGAGAAAACGTCACGCAGCGGCCTCTACTCGTCTCTTATTTAGGACGCAGCACCGAAGCACATGCCTGTAATCCTAGCACTGGGGAGGCTGAGGCAGGAGGACTGTTGCAAGTTTGAGACCAGCTTGGGCTGTAAAGTGAGCCCAAGGCCAGCCTGAGCTACATAGTGAGACCCTGTCTGTCTGTCTGTCTGTCTGTCTGTCTGTCTGTCTGTCTCTCTCTCTCTCTCTCTCTCTCTCAGATGAAATGAGAGGGTTCCTCTAAGAAGCGGTGCTCAGGAACTGGCTCCACCAGGTGTGCTCCCTCTGGAGTGTGAGGAAGGCCAGGATCAGAAGCCACCATGTGTGACACTGCACAAGTGCTCTACTGAAAGGAAAGCAAAGCAATGCTGGTGTGGTAGGCTTCTTCTGAACAGCCTCTATCCTAAACCTTACATGTTTGAAATCTTTCTTTTGGGATGTCTCTTTGTGGTGCTGGGGTCAGCCACGGGTACCCCACCACTGAGCGACATCCCCATTTACTTACTTACTTACATTTTGAGATACGGTCTTGCTACATTGCTCAGGCAGGACCTGAACTTGCAATCTTCCGTCCTCAGCCTCCTCAGGGGCTGGGGTTATGGGCTGCTTTATTTTGGATAATTTCAAAATTGCAGAATAACCACAAGATTCACACCAAGAGCTCCCCACGCGCCCCCGGGGCCATCGTCATTTGGCATCAGCCGGATTTGCTTTCTCAAATCTCTCTCTCCATGGAAACTTTCTCTGGGCGTTAGAGACAGGTGACTGGCTGTGCCCACGGCCGGCTGATCCCCACGCGCCCCTGCTGAGCCGCCTCCTCCTGGCTCTTCCCAGCCTTACGTCTGCCCCCACCGAGTTTCCTGTTTCTCACTATTGTGCGGGGCACACACACTCCGGGAGACCATACATTTGGCCGCTCGCACTCCCTCGCTTGCTTGCCCGGCCGCTCGGTCCTCAGCTGAGGAGTTCTCACATCCTCCGGAGGGCATCTTGGTAGCTTTCTGACACCTTGCGCCTGCTGCCGCTGGCTGCCATCCTCCCTCCCTGAGCCTCTGCAACGCCACCTGCCGGGCTGGCGCTGGCCTGCTGCTCCACACGCACGCTGGAGACCTCCTTTTGTGCCCAAGATTCCTCTAACCAGGTGTGCAAAGGCCAGAGCAAAGGCCACAGGGATGTAAATATCTCCGTCTAGGAAAGCTCCGGGTCCACGGGTAAGCCCCCACGTCCTTAGACCGAGCCCAGATCCCCATGCTTTCTCGGGGCCGCGTGTCCCACGTGGCTTCTGCCCGCTGGCCAGCCAGGTGCTATGTGTGTGCACAGTGACCTTGAGTCACCCCAGACTCACTGACCTGGTGCTGGACCCACGGGCAAGACCTGGGCCTCACGGATTCATTCGATTGCCCTGTGGACTTTGTCTTTCTGAATGTGGTCCAGGTCAGTGGCCACTGCTGGTCAGTGCTCTCTTGCTGCCATCAGAAATCCGTCTCCTGGCTCTGAAAGGTCACCCTCTGCCTTGCTGTGCCAGGCTCATAGCTAGTCCGGCAAACATCGTGCCACTTCCCGAGTCCCATCCTCGGTGCACTCGGTGGCAAGGCGGACGGGCAGTACCCTCGCCTTCGAGTGACTGTTTGTGCTCGTAAGAATTGTGCCAGCAGGGTATGGTGGTACATGCCTGCACTCCCGGCACTCAGGAGGCTGAGGCAGGAGAATCACTGTAGGCTTGAGGCCACCCTGGGCTACAAAGTGTGCTAAGGTCAGCTTGAACATAATGAGACCCTGTCTCCAAAGAAAGCTTTTTTAGAAAAAGAATTGCTCCTTCTACAAAGGCAGCCCTGGCCACCAGCTTTGTGCCTTTTGCTCACACACAGTGAGGAAACAGCGGCCTCTGAGAGTTGAGCTTGCCCATGGGACCGTCCGTGTTTTCGCGTTCGCTCGCCCCTGCTCGGTCCCCGTGGAACTGATGCCACGTTCAGCAATCCCGCAGCCTCTGCAGTGTTTTGTGGCTGCCCCTCACCTTCCTGCAGTGCTTTTGAAGTCATAATTGTCTGAGGCTCTAGGAATCCTGGAAGATGAGAATGACAGGGCAGCACCCACCACCAGCTGGTGTGTAAAAGCCTTCACTTAAGGAACAGGAGTGGAGACAGGCCTGTGGGCCAGAGGTGCTGCTGGGGTTGGCACTGAGTCACAGTAGGGAGAAATCCTCCTCCCGGCCAGCAGCAGTAAACACCGCCTGCTGAGGGGAGGGGACAAGAGCCCGAGAAGGCCGCATCCACGTGGCCTTGTGCCCCCGTCAGCTGTGGAGCGCGGCTCCCTGCAGACAGAGCACCCTCCCTGTGCAGGGCAGCCCCGGGCCTCAGCCTCCTGGGCTCCCCAGTACTGCCGCACACAGGAAACCACTCAGGGCTCCCTGAGGCCATAGAAAGGAGTTGGTCAGGGCCACGTGGGGCATCACGGACCTCCTCCAGGCACAGCAATTTTAGAGGGGAGGGGGCTGGCACTGTGGGCCCACAGGGCAGAGCCAAAGCTGGGTTTTCCCACCTGGCATAGCAAAACAGCTACCCAGCATTTCTGAGCCTCAGTTTCCCTACCTGCCATGGAGTGAATAGGGCAGTACTGTAAGGCTTTCCATGGGGAATAAAGGACACATTGGTCATGACACGGGGGTGTGGCCACTGTCCAGAGGCAGCAGAGACCCTCTTCCTGCACCCTGGCAGCTGGCTCCTATGCTGGCCTCTAGCTGGGCTCCTCAGGCAGGGCCACTCTGCTCTCAGCGTCACGTTTTACCACTTGCCAGAGGGCCTTCCAGCAGCGTCCAGGTCTTTCTCTTCCTGTTTCATTTTGTTCTGTTTTGGTTTGTTTGTTTGTTCTTGTAGTACTAAGGGTTGAATCTAGAACCTTCAAGCTGAGTTACATCCCCAGCCCTTTATTTTTTTTTTCAAAATTTTATTGATAAACAGATAGCAATGAGACAGTTTCAAATCAAATCGGAAGTACAGTTTCAACAAATAACACACTGCATATATTCTTCTTAGTGGTTAATTGCTGTACAAGATGCGGACTTGAGATCCTATTTACAAACACCATTAGAACAAATCATTCTATTCATTAAGAGAATGCAACTATATATCTATCCTAACCACTTTGAATACACAGATACAAAATGGACATTCATCCGTATACCCCATTTGTTCTAGTTCCGTTATTGAATACCCAGCCCTTTAAAAACTAAAACTAAAACTAAAACTTTGAGGTAGGTTCTCATTAAATCGCTAAGCTACCAGGCTGGGTGCAAACTTGCCGGGCTCCTGCCTCAGCCTCCCGGGTACCACCACGCCCCGCTCAGGGCCGGGTTTCTGACCACAGGGCTGAGACAGGACTTGGAGGGCAGCGCAGCCCGCCGCGGCCGTGACCCGGGCTCGCCCCGCAGGAAGCGCCGCAAGCAGCCTGCCTGGCGCCCCGTCGCGGCCTCCGGGCACCTGGAGGGGCCAGGCTCCCTCTGCGGCCCTTGGACCTGAGTACCCTGCAGAGCCCGGCCGGAGCCAGCCAGCGGGCGGTCGCCGTCCCCTCCTGCGGCAGGCTGCGCGCTGAGCGGCCGGCTCGCTCGTGGGCCGGACACGCCCCCTGCAGGCGCAGCGTGTGCACTGCAGCAGCGGCTGGGGGCCAGCGGACCGTCACCCCGGGACCTTAGTCAGGGGCTGCGCCAGAGCCCAGCTTCTAACTTCTCTAAGACCTCGGGCTTCTTCGGCGAAAGGGAAAAGCAGACCAGAACTTTGTTCTCGTTAGTTTTTCCCCAAGAATGAGAAAGCAGGAGCTGGGGCAGTAAGATGAGTCAGGCAGCCGGGTGGATGGCTCAGCGGAATAAGCGCTCCCCTGGCAAGTGCGAGGGCCTGAGTTCAATCCCCGGTTCCACAAAAAAAAAAAGAAGAAGGAAGAAGGAGGAGGAGGAGGAGGAGAAGGAGAAGGAGAAGGAGAAGGAGAAGAAGAAGAAGAAGAAGAAGAAGAAGAAGAAGAAGAAGAAGAAGAAGAAGAAGAGTCAGGCAGAGCCGGGCCTCAGGTTCTCAGCAGGGGGCTGTGCTCAAGTCCCTCGCCCTACTCCAACTCCCTTCTGAAGGGGACTTTTCCTCAGCACCCGCCTTGCCGGAGAGGATGGGAGAGCAAGCAGCTCCTTGTGACAGTTGTCCAGGCTAGGGCCCTTGGATGCAGCACACCTGCCAGGCGCTGGCTCCTCCCTCCCCACACCTCTCTTGCTGTACTGGGACTGGACCCAGGGCCTTTATGCTGAGCCACAGTGCAGGCTCTTTCCAAAAACCGCTTTCATGGACAGAGTCTCACGAAGTCACGACGTTTCCCAGACTGGGCTTAGTCCTGCGAGCCTCCTGCCTCAGCCTCCCAGAGTTCGGGGACGGCAGCATGACCAGCCAGCCTTGCTTGTGTCTTGTTGCCACTGTAGTGCATGCTGCAGAGCTTTTCATTCGGTTTTCTAGCCAGGCTACCCTTTAACAAGGTTCAAAAGCCAGTTGTACTAAGGAACACAGGAAAGGGCCCCTGCACTGCCCCGTCTGCCCCAGCCCAGCCGAGAGCCGCTGCTAGTGTTGACTAAGTCTCTGCACCACAGAGAAGCGCAGGGACCAGGGCTGGGTGGACGGCCCTCCTGCACAGCGCTGGATCCCTCCCCACCTGCGACGCGCGGCTTCGAGGGCTGGCTTTGATGAGCCCCACTGGGACCTCGGAACAAGCCCCTGCCACAAGCCCCCACCTGCCCCACGGACACCCAGACAGGCCTCCTCCTCCACACGCAGGCTCCACCACACACAAGGCCCTGCACACTATCTGAGGAGTTGGCCCTGACACTCATCCCCGTGTGACAGCTGCCCAGAGCACATGGGCCCAAGGGCCACTGTCAGGATGAAAAGGCAATCGGTGCCTTTTTACTCTCCTTTTATGCCCACTGCCACCCCCTGCAGTTCACCCCAGGAGCTCTGGAGGTCTCGGAGACCCAGAGTGCCCCAGAAGCCCTCCAGTCTGGCTGGCACCCACACCATTCAGGCATCGAGGGGGCCTCACGCCGCGGCCTCTCAGTCACGCCCCTGCCTGGCGCAGGTGTCCAGCAGGCACACATTCAGCACACCAGCAGGGCCCTTGGCCAGGCAGCAGGTGCTGCTCGCTGCCCACAGTCAGGCAGGACCAGCTGGGGTGTGTCCTGTGTGCCCTCCCTCATGGGCCCAGAGGGAGGCCTCTGTCATGGAACCTCAGCATCTTCTCGAACCTGGGCCAGCCCTGCAAACACTCAAGGCTCTCTGCATCCTGTTGCGATTCAGTCTAAGTGCTTTCTCCCATTTCACGTCAGAGCTGCATATCCCGAGTGGTTCCCTGGATGCCCAGACACCCACCATGTGGGGTCACAACACCAGTCAGGGTCATTTGTCGCCTGAGGCTCAAAAGGAGTTGCACTAGAGACCTGGAAACAGCCTCTGTTTGGGCTTGGATTCCGCCATCCTGCTCGTTTCTACTCCAGCTGTCTCATACCACCCCGTACAGCATCAGCCTTCCCTGACACCTGGTACCGAGCCCACACCAGTGGATCCTGCCTGGGGCGGGCCTGTTTGGCTTCAAGCAAAGAAGAGGGGGCCTGGGAGATGGCTCAGTAGAATAAGCACTTGCCTGGCAAGCACAAGGGCCTGAGTTCAATCCCTGGTTCTGGAAAAAAAAAAAAAAAAAGCATGACTAGGGGCATATGGCACACCACACCACAGCTAGCGGGTCTGGGCCCCTTAGGAAGCCTCACCCGGCTTCCGAAGGAATCCCTTCCACAGATGGGGAAGCCCAGGCCAAGCTCCAGAAAGGCTCTGAGCCCCCAAGCCATCCTGGAGTAGGCTGACCAGAGCTGGCACCTGCCAGTGAGCCAGGGAATGGCCAGGGACAGGAGCAGGCAGCCCTCCTCAGAACCCCTGGGGCACAGGGCTGTTACTGCGCTGAGTGAGAGGGCAGAGTCCTACACAGGCTCCTGCAGCTGAGAGGCCAGAGATTCAGAGAAGAGACCCGGAAGCACAAAGACCAGGAAGCATGACCCTCGAGTCTCCCGGAGCTGCTTTGTCTCTGTAGACCGGGGCTTGAGCCTAGGGCCTCACACCAGCCGCATCCCCAGGCTTTAAAACATCACATGCAGGGAGGGGTTAGCTAAATTGCCCTAGTGGATTCGAGCTTGCAAACGTCTCGCCTCAGCCACGCAGGCGCTGGGATTACAGGTTTGTGCCCGACACCCTGCCAGACGTCACTTCTCAGCCACGGTTCCTTCCCCTGGGGCTCAAACCCAAGACCTGCGTGTAAGGCAGACATGACATACACTGTTCACCCCGTTTATTTAGGAGAGGTCCAAACAAAGTCTCCACAGTGCTTAAGCGGATTTAAAACATAATGATGACAATTATCGTGGAGAGTCAGCGCCCGAACGCTACCGAAGGGCAGTCTCCCAGGGCATCGCTGGGGAGGAGGCGGGCCCGGAGTGGGCGTGGTTTGGAAAGGAGGCGGGGCCAGGGCGGGCCGGGCGGGGCCAGGGCGGGCCGGGCGGGG
>NW_004524770.1:1452167-1453282 GCF_000260255.1 Octodon degus | reverse complement strand
CCGGCGGCGGAGGGCGTCCTCCTGCGGCCCGAAAGCGGCGGAGCCCAGCGGATGCCCGCCCCGAGCCCCCAAACACCGGCCTCCTCCCCGAGGGCCAGCGGGGCGCGGCGCAGAGCCGGAGGACCCGCAGCCCCGAGCCCAGCCGCTGTGCCCGGAGGTCCGGCCTCGGGCCCGCAAGGGTCCCGGCCCGGAGCCCAGGCGCCCGCGCCTGCGGCATGGTCAGCCGTCTGGGCTTTTGTCTGAACACCCCCAGCGCGCAGTTGGCCCCCTAAGGGCAGCGCGGCCGCAGCCCAGCTGTCGAGCCCCTCGTCACCTCGGACGCGCCCCTGCGGGCAGCCGCTGCCCGCGTGCACCTACCCGGCGCCTGGGACCCCTAGCCCACGCCACCTGCAGGGCCGCCCGCTCTAGCGGTTTCGAGGACGGTGGTCCCTCACGTTCCAGTCACCCCCGCGACAAGTGAAAATCAGCGAAGTAGCGACGATATGTTTATGCTGGTATTTATGTAAATTTTAAGGCTTTATAAGCCCTTCCCACTCTTATAAACTTTTCCCACACCTTTAAAAACACTTATAATCTTCTTAACCATTTCCTAAACTCGTAAACTTACGTAATTTTAACAACATACTTATACTGTACGGTACTGCAAAATCCCGCGATATAGAGAAAAACAACTTAGCTTAATATTTTTTGAAAAAACGCTAAACTGTGAGTCTGCGAAAGCCGCGCTGCAACATAGACGGACTACCGTAACTCGTGCATTACGTGTGTTTGTGCGCCTGGATTCTTTTTTGTTTGCTTTGGCGGAACCGAGGGTTGAACTCAGGCCCTTGCGCTTGCCAGGGAGGCGCTCGTCCCGCTGAGCCACCTCCCCGGCCCCGCGTCTGCATTCTTTAGAGGACTTCTTCATATATTCTGGATACAAGCTCCTTATGATTTGAAAATATTTCCTCCCTCCCCGGGTTCTTTTAGCTTTGGGGTAGTGTCCGTTGAAACCGCAAGCTCCTGAGTGTGTTTCGTTGTTCTGATGCAGGTTCTTGCGGGGTTTTAAACTGCTTTAACACCTCCTAAGCGCCCGCGGCCGGCCGCCCGCTCCGGAGCACCCCGCTCTCCCGCGG
>NW_004524770.1:1409321-1451989 GCF_000260255.1 Octodon degus | reverse complement strand
GAGTGCGCCTGCGCGGAGCCCGTGGCCGCGCCTGCTCGCGCTGGGCGCTCGTCGCTCGCCGGCGGCCATGGGGGAGGCCGAGGTGGGTGGCGGGGGCGCCCCGGGCGACAAGGGTCCGGGGGAAGCGGCCACGAGCCCGGCGGAGGAGACGGTGGTGTGGAGCCCCGAGGTGGAGGTGTGCCTCTTCCACGCCATGCTGGGCCACAAGCCCGTCGGTGAGCGCCGGCCGCGGACCCGCGTGGGGGCGGGGTGGCCGCAGCCGGCGGGCGGGGCCTGTGACCCGCGCCGGACCGCCCGCCCCGCCGGCTGGCCCGGCCTTCCCGAGCCCCGACCCCGAGTCTCGGACCCTGCCCCGGGGCACCCCCAGCCCCAGGAATCGCCCCTTCCCGCGGCGCCCCTGGCCGACGGACTCCTCCTCTCTGGCCCCGCTCCGGCCCGGCCCAGCCCGCAGCGCCCCTTTGCCCGGCGCGTCACCCTCACGCCCCCGGCCCGCCGCGTCTGGCCCGTGCGCCAGGCCTGCCCCTCGGGTCACCGGCCCGCACACGGGCGCCTCTTCCTCTGCGTCCCGGCCCTGCTCTCCTCAGTGCCTGCCTCACTCATTCATCCCCCGGGCTGAGCGCGACTCCACTGCTCCCCCCTACAGGTGTGAACCGGCACTTCCATATGATTTGTATCCGGGACAAGTTCAGCCAGAACATTGGGCGGCAGGTTCCATCCAAGGTCATCTGGGACCATCTGAGCACTATGTATGACATGCAGGCACTGGTGAGCTGGACTCCTACTCCTCTAGTCTTGGGGGGCAGTGGGGAGACAGGAGGCCCCGGACCGGGCATATCGTTTCTGCTGGGCAGAGCTGCAGGTGGCCCCAGCGGGTGCGTCCCGGTCCTCCCGAGCGCTGGGCAGTGCTGTGGAAAGGCACTGCTGCTCTTTCCGACCCCGCTTGAGATCGCACAGACAGTGAAAGTCTCCAGGGAGTAAGAAGGAACCTGAGACTGGAGAGAGGAATCCGCTATGGGCAAAGTGGGATGCAGAGGCTGGGCCCGTAGTTGTCAGGCCTTGGCTGACCCAGACGTGGGTAGGTAGAGGACAGCCTCGCCTGCAAGTAAAGCAGCTTCTGTGAGAGCCAGGTAGGTAGAGGCCCTGTCCGCACAGTGTTGGTTGGTTGACGGGTTCCCTGGTTAACCAGGGTGGCAGGAGAACCAGAAGAGCTAGATAACAGAGGTGGCACTAGAAACAGGTGGTGTTCCTGGCAGAGAAAGCGCAGCTGTCCGATCCAAACCCCGTAGCCACTGAGTCCCGCAGGCCCAGGAAGTAGTGCAGTGCTGCTGGCGTGAGCCAGGCTGGAGTCGGCTCTCCGCAGGAGGTGTGCTGGTGGGAACCGCCGTGCATGGGCCCCTGGCCAGAGCAGACCGGGTGTGTGCTGTGCTGCTGAGCCTGAGAACGCTGGGTTTGCTCCAGCCAAATCCATCACTCACCTCTCCGAGCTGTAGCAAGAGGACAGGGCAGCCACAGCCTGGCCACAGGAACGCCCTGAGAATTGGAGCTATGTTGTTGCCCACAGTCCATGTGGAGGACATTCTGGGGAGCTTACACTGGGTGACCAGCGCCGGGGAACCCACATGCAGCATACTACTGAAGTGCATCCTGGAGCACCCGTGTCCCTCCCTGTAATTGAGTGCATTAGCTCCGGGCTGTCTGCTGGACACCGCCTGCAGGTCAAACACCCTCCCTTCCTCGAGTCCCCAGGGCTAGCAGCTTGTTGTTTTGTGGGGTCGTTTGGGGGCACTGGTCTCCAGACGCTTCTGCACCAGGGTCCAGAGAGATCGGTTCAGCACTGACGGAGCCTGTGGGACAGGCAGAGAAGCTTTCATGGCTGTCGCTGCTCCCTGGACACCCTTTGGCGAGAAGGTCAGGGTGGCGAGCCACGCTCTGTAGGCCCTCTCCTGGTCCCCTGCAGGGGCTGCTAGTCTAGCCTTCCTGTCTGTCTGGGAAGCCCGGCCACAGTGGACGCTGCACATGGAAGGAAGGAAAGGCTTTCACCTTAGTGTCATCCACGCGCAGCCTCCAGTAGTCGTGGCACTCGCTGCTCACTGGGGCCTCTCTGTGTCTTCAGGGACCTGCTGACAGCACGTTTTCGTTGTTTCTTGAGAGCATAAAATGCTTTGTTCTTCCTTAGCATGAGTCTGAGATTCTCCCCTTCCCAAATCCAGAGAGGAATTTCGTCCTTCCTGAAGAGATCATTCATGAGGTCCGAGAAGGTGAGACTTGGATGAGGTCAGGTTGGGGAATGGAGAAGGCCAGATCTGGGCCAGCAGTGGGGAGGTCAGGGGCTTAGGGGAGGGGTGAGGGCCCTGCTCAGGCCCACCCCGGCCTGTACCCGGAGGTCTTGGGAACCGGTGGCTGGGGTGGACTTTGCTCAGGAGCAGTCATGTGACAGACACCAAGACCTGTGTGGGCAGCAAGAGTTGGGCAGTGCTGACCTGACGCCCCAGTGCTGGCCGTCACCGTGGGTTTCCAGTGAACGTCAGCCGTCTCCTCCACAGGAAAAGTGATCATTGAAGAGGAGATGAAGGAGGAGATGAAGGAAGACGTGGACCCCCACAGCGGGGCTGACGATGGTGAGTGTGCAGCTCCCCACCCTGCCCCGTGCCCTTCAGAGCTCCCCAGCCTGTCTCCCACATGCAGGCAGGCCAGGTGGCCACAGGGCCCACGAGATGGAGATTCCAGCTGCAGGCACGCGTGGCGCAGGTCCTCCCCGCACAGGAAGCGGGGTGCTCCGCCGCCGCCGCCTCATCTGGCGTTGTGGTAGAGCCTGGAAGCCTGAGCATGTGACACCTCAAGGCTCTCCTGGTTGGGAGGCCCTCAGGACCTGGCCTGTGTGTAAGGGGCGCACCAGCCAGGAGGGAAGCCTGCTGCATTACATGAACAGATTCTCATTTTTCTAACTGAACAGAATAATGAACTGAGATTCTGAATATACTGTTTCCAGTGAAATGATTTTGTTTCTCAGTTTTTTCATCTTCAGGGAGCTTGGGGAAAGCAACAGAAAAATCCAGCAAAGACAAAGAGAAGAACTCTTCAGACTTGGGGTGCAAAGAAGGGGCAGATAAGCGGAAGCGCAGCCGGGTCACCGACAAAGTGCTGACAGCAAACAGTAACCCCTCCAGCCCCAGCGCTGCCAAGCGGCGCAGAACATAGACACCTCACCCCCGGGGCAGCAGAGGCGTTCTGATGCTTCAAGCTACTCCTGCCTACCCTCAGTCTTCGGTGAAAGTGCTCATCTCACAGGGACAGGCGTGCCATGTTGCCAGCCTGTCGGGGACTCACGGACCTGAAAGACCAGGACCAACCCGGCTGGGCTGCGGAGGTAGCTGAACCCCACTGTGCCTCCTCCCAGGGCTGCCCACCTTCGCCCCCCGCTAGAGGAGGAGGCCGGGAGAAGACTGGACGTGGCAAGCAATAACACACCGTGCCCACTCTGCCTCAGAAGGGGCACCTCGTCTTCCCTGGCTCCCGCGCTGCGCTGTCTGGCCTTCTAAGCCTCCTTTCTGCCCTGACCGGGACATCAGGATGGTGTGGCCCAGGATGTCGCACTACTTGCCCTGTGCGGACGCCCCCACCCGAGAACCTAAGGACTGGATGTTTTGCCTCATTCACTTGTACTGTAATGATGTATATAATTTGGTTGGTATTTCACTATTTAATTTTTAAGAAATGTATTTTATACTGGTGTTTTATATGAGCAAAAATACTGCAGAAGTTAAACCTATGTTGTATTTTTTCTGAGATGTTTTGTTTCCAGGTGACAATTGCTGAGATATTTTGCTCAGTTTTTATATGCCAGATACCGAGAATTTGTAGCGGTTATTTTTGTAATTCTAGTGACTTGTGAAAAGACCGAATGAACAGGCGGAGGGGAAGCACAAGCGCTGGCAGAGGCGGCCCCGCGCTGCCGGGCCGCTTCATTTGGCGTGAGCATTAAAGCACAGAAAATGCAGCTGGACTCGTGTGGTTTTGACAGCCAAGGTGGTTAGCTCTTTATGCAGTGGAAAATTTTATTTTTCTCGGATTTGTGACTGGAGAGCTGACAAACAATTTAATGTCATTTGATACAACATAAGAAACAGTAACAGGCCCAGTGTGGTTACTTTTTTTTTTAACTTACTTAGTACAGGGTCTGCAGGCTATCACTACACAGATCACACTGGTAGTGATCCTCCTGTTTTCGGCCTCCCGAGCACTGGGGTGACAGGTGCACGCCACCACACCTAGTCTCAATAGCCATCTCAGCGCGCCCTGGGGCGGCCCGGCCCAGCGCAGCAAGGCACGCCGGGATTGAACCCTGGGTCCTGCCTCTGCCTAACCGGGCGCTTTAAGCTGCTGAGCTATCTGGCCAGCCCTCCAATGTGGTTACTTTTGTTGAACTTGGCCAGCACTGAAGACAGCCCTCGGGGGAGAGGAAAGACCCTGTGACCAGACACCCGCTGCTGTCACTTGTGTACTGCTCTCTGGCCATTGAGACCACTGGCAGAGTCTGTTCTTCACAAAGCAAACTCCTGCTGCTCTGAGAAGACGCACTGGGTCTGGGCCAGACTCCACTGCCCTGCTCTACCCATCCAGACACCTCTGTGAGGCTCAGTTCCTCTCCTGCCATCTTCAGAGACCTGAACAGTGAGAAAGGAGGGGCCTAGCCTCAGGCTGCACCGAATTCCCATCAGTTCCAGCCAAGGCAGGCAGTCAGTGCCTCCAACAGAACTGAGTGGGCTTCCCAGCACGGGAGGAGCATCTTCCGTGCACCAGGGGCTCCATCCCGGGAAGCAGCCCTCCTCCCAGCTGCTGCTTCACACTCCCGGGCTAGACCAGCTTTGGGGTCCCTGGTCCGCTTTCTTTTCTTTTTCCTGTGGAACCAGGGATTGAGCTCAGGCCCTTGCGCTTGCCAGGCAAGCACTTACTTGACTAAGTTAGCTCCCTGGCCTATCCTGGTCTGCTTTCTGCAGAGATCGAGTCCTGCTCTGAGAGGAAGCCTCAGCTCGTGGACTCCCTGCTCACCCCCAGACCCTCGGCTGTAGTCAGCCCTGTCTGTCCTGTCTGAGAGGGACAGCAGGGAGGTTGGCACTACAGCAAGGCCTGGAGGCTGCTGGGGGGGGGTACCACTAACCCTTACCAGGTGCCCACACCCATGTGACCTCTCCTTGAAGGTAGGCTTGCACTGAACGTCTGTTTTGGCTTTTATATATAAATTTATTTTTTGACCTGCTCAGCCCACCCTGAGGGCGGGCTGGTGCAGCATGTGGTGCTGCGGATTGAACTGTGGCCCTCTGCGCCTGCCTAAGCTTGCCTAAACAGGCGCTTTCGACCGCTGAGCTATCTCGCCAGCCCCTCACCGTCTGTTTTTATGACTGGCCCAGCCGCTGGATTCCTGGTCCATGAGAGAAGCCTGATTTCAAGGCATCCAGAACAAGCTGGGGTGTGTGTGTGTGTGTGCGTGTGCGTGTGCGTGTGCGCGTGCGCGCGCGCTGTCCCCAGAGAGTGTCCCCTGAAAGCATAGTTGTCTTTCTGCTTGCCAGGGGAGGGGAGGGACTGGCCACCCGCCCAGGTGCCCCTAGGTCAGCCAGCCCTCTTGATGCCCAGCCAGAGCTCCCCACCTGCTGTGACAGTAAACCCATGTCCTGCTTCAGTTCACACAGCAGGACCGCACTGTGCCACATGTGCAATCTACAGACACGTCCACAGCCACAGTTCCGTGGGTTCACGACTGACCTTTTAGACTGTAAGGTGGTAGGACACAGGTGCCTGTCAGGAAGGAGTGTCCCAGTGAGTGACAGGGTAAGAGGTCAGCAAGGCTCAGGGCGCCCGGAACGTTCTCGTGGTGTCCCCAAGGCCACAACTGGAAGGCTGCAGCCAGTGTGGTGTCACTGGTGCCCCATAACCACCACAGCTTGTTAGCTGGTCAGGAGTGAGGGCTGTCCTTGTGGAGGCTGGAAGCTGCTGCCTAGCCATGGTCCTTGTGGGCAAATCTAAGATCCAGTGTTTGGAGCTTCATCTAGGTTCTTTGAAACAAGGTGGTACAAGGTGTTTTGGTTTTGTTGTTGTTGTTGTTGTTTTAATGTATTTGGTACAGGGCCTCCCTTCCCAGCTCGGATTTGGACTCCTAGTGATCCCCCTGATCTCAGCCTCCCCAGCGCTGGGATTGCATGTATGTGCCACCATGCCCAGTCTCGGTGGCCAGCTCAGCATGCCCCAGGGTGGGGCCAGCATGGCATGTGGTGCTAGGGATTGAACTCCAGTCCCTGAGTTTCCTTAAGCAAGCACTCATCCACTGAGCTATCTTGCAGGCCCAAGGTGTTCACTTAAAATATTAGAAAAAGTCAATTTATCCTTTTTTTTTTTTTTTTTTGGTGGAACCGGGGATTGAACTCAGGCCTTTGCACTTGTCAGGGAGGCACTTATTCCACTGAGCCATCTCCCCGGCCCAGTTTATCCTTTTTGATGAGTTGTGGGCTTCTGAGAAAGCAGGAAGTAGCAGTATGTCTTGCTGGCTGATTGGGTATCATATCCCAGGATTATATGGGTGCTTTTGATCACCTTAGGCACTTTTTGACATGAACAGTAGTGATTATGTAACAGCAAACACCAGATATAAAACAAAATTAGAGTCAGCAGAGGTCATTAGAATTCCAGCATGCATGAGGCCCTGCCCATTAGCTCAGGTGTTTAAGTGCCTGCTGAAACAAAGCAGTCAGGCTCAGGATGCTGTGGTTCGATCCTCTCATCCTCAAGCCAAACCAGACCTGCCCTGTGGGCATCCTAAGTGGAGCCCCCCCCAAAAAAAAAGAATTCCAGTATGCAAAAAGTTCTTCCTGTTCATTAATTTTCCAGATATTTTGTGTTCTTAAAGAAGTATCATTCCCATGGAACTCAAATCACTTAAAATATGTAACAGTATGCTTTCAAAACTAGCTATCAGGGCGGGAGATAGAGCTCAGCAACATAAGTGCCTGCTGGCAAACACAAGGTCCTGAGTTCTATCCCCTGGTACTACATAAAATAAAACTAGCTGTCAATGAGTATGCTAAGCAAATTGAGTGCTGCTATTTTTGTAAAGCTGTCCACATGAGTAAATAATATCATGAGAGAGGAAATGAGGGTGTCATGATAGTTCAGAGGAAGCTTCTTACCCAGGATGGCCACTGCCAGGTTCCTCTGTGGGGTGGCCTCTCCAGCAGATGTCAGAGGTTGAGTGCGGGTCCTGCCAGTGCTGGGAAACTACAGCCAGCTGTGATTCCAGCTGTTCAAAGTCTGCAGTGTGCGAAGGGGGCAGCCACGACTAGCCGAGAGACCCGGAGGAAAGACTTTACCTCCAGCGTGGTGTGGGCCAGCCCGATGCCTGCTGGCCTCCAAGACTATGTGCTCCCTCCCGTCCTGTAAGTGTGGAACCCGGCCTCCCTCATATGGACAACAGAGACAAAAACAATGGCAGCTTACCCCCACCCCCACCATGATGCCTTCCGGGACACTGTGCACACTCATGGCTTTGGCCAAGCAAGCCCATGGGCCACACTAAGGAGGACACCCCACGGCAGACACCTACCAGCAGTTTTGGGAGGCTGACAGCAGTCCCCCGTCAGAGATGACAGGACGGCCTGCTACTGGGAAGGGCAGCCCTCAGGTGGCAGAGGAGGGCGCCTGGGGGACGCCCTCTGGGAGGAAGGGTTGTTCTCTGGGTCAGGTATCCTCCACGACGCCTTGGGGGATAGACCGAAGTAGGGGCGGTCGGGGCCAGACACCTTCCTGGACGACCCGTTAAGGCTGGCTTGGGACTCCTTGGGGTGTGCACCCAGAGGGAACGGCCACACCCCCGGCGGCCCCAGGAGGGGGCGGGAGCGGAGCGCCGGCACCCCCCAGGTCGGTGGGCGGAGCGCCGGGCAGCCCCCCCAGGTCGGTGGGCGGAGCATCTGGCAGCCCCTCCCCGTCGGTGGGCGGAGCGCCGGCACCCCCGTCGGGTGGGCGGGGCCTGATGCGGCCCGTGCCAGGTGGGCGGGGCCATGAGGCCCCGCCCCCCCGCTTCCTCCGGTTTCGCTTTCGCTTCCGCTGGGAGCGGTGTCGCCGCTTCCCGAGCATGGACGACCCTGACTGCGACTCCACTTGGGAGGAGGACGAGGACGCGGAGGACGGCGAGGATGGCGAGGAGGCCGGCGCGGGCGAGGCGGGCGACGCGGACGCCGGCGACGAGGACGTGGGCGCCGAGGACGAGGGCGCGGAGGAGCCGCAGGCGGCCTGGCCCGGCTCACTCCAGGTGCGGCGCGGCGCGGCGAGCAGGCCCTGGCCGAGGCGGAACCGGGCCCGGGCGGCCCTGGCCGCAGGGGCCGAGGTCCTGCGTGGCTGACGTCGGGCCAGCGCCCCGGAGGGCCGCGCTCGTGCGTGGGTGGCAGCTCTTCAGGGTGCCTGAGCGCGGCGCTCGCTTCTCTTTGTCACATCCCTCGGCCAGCCCCGGTGGCCGTCATCAAGTGGAGCCCGCCTCTGGGCCCCGTTTCGCCGGCTCCTGCCGGTTACCTCCCACCTGGGGGGGCTAGCGGGGTCACCCTGCCTGCTCCTGCCCTCCGGCCCCCTCGGCCTGCCCGGCACAGGGTGCAGCACCCACCGGCTGAGGCAAGACGAGCTTGGGGGCATCCTGAACGGGGCCTGGGAAGCGTCTCTCGGGTGGCCTGCCGGGGCTCGCTGCCTGGTGGCAGCCTGTGGTGACTTCGGTTGTGCCGGTGTGTGCTCTTGGAGTATGCGTTCCGGGATGGATTCCTCCCGGCAGGGTCTGCTCGCTTTCGATTTATCTCCTTGTTCTGGAGTGGTCAGTGGAGTGCGCAGAGCGCATGAGGGGCTCCTGGGCCTACCCGAAAGGCCCGCACTGCCCTGTGCCCCCGGCACACCTGCAGTGCTGCAGGCAGCCAGGAGCTGCGGGATGGGCCTCAGGCCAGGTGGGGCCAGGCCCCAGGCAGGCTCAGGCTCTGGCTGTGCCCTCCACGTGGCTGTGATGTGAGATGTCTGGCCCTGCAAGGTGCCTGTGACCTCTGGTCCTTTCCCTCTGCCTCCTGCCTTCAGTCCTACCAGGAGGCCCCAAGCCCTGCCCCTGTCACACCCCCTCCTGCCGTGCATGCAGTCCTGAAGAGGTCTCAAGTAGGTGCCTGCACCTGACCCTGCTTCCTGGCTGCGATGCCTGGCGGCTGCTGCTGACCATACCCAACCTAGGGAGAAGTGGGAGTCCAAAGCGGGTTCTCCAGTCTAGCTTTCCTTCTAGCTGCCTCACCTGGACAAGAGCACCTTTTCACTGGCCCTGGTTTAGAAACCAGAAAGAGACAGCTCCAGACCCTAATTAGAGCCCCATCTAGTTAGGGCTTGGGGGCAGGAAGGTGCTCAGAGCTCAGATGAGGGGCTTCCCTCCTGCCCCTCCTGGGGCTCCCTGGACAGGCTGAGCTGTTTGCTGCCTGGCCCTTTGTGCTCCAGCCACTGTGGGCATAGCCATCCTGCGGAGCTGGGTCAGAACTGAGTTTTTATCATTCTTGTCACCAGTCACCTGGGATCCTGCCCTGGATCTCCAGAGGCTTCAGTTGCTAAGTGGGGGCAGCACAGAGCCCCTGACCTTGCAGAGGAGCTGTCCTCTGACAGGACAGGACAGGGCTGAAAGCTGGGTGGCTGGGGAAGAGGCCAGCTTCTCCACCTCTGGTTGAGGGTTAGGTGGGGAGTCAGACCCAGCTGGAGCTGCTAGGTCTTCTGAAGCTGTAAGTGGCGGTGTGGCTGCCCGTGGGGACACAACCTGGTGACAAGTTAGAGCACAGTGTAAAAGTACTGTGGGCTCAGTGGATCCTGGGGAGATGTAATGGGCTGTGACCAGATGAGAGTGGCGCACAAACCCAGCAGAGGAGGCAGAGCTGGGGCTTGGGGACATGAGAGTGCCAGTGGGGCTGTAGAAGTACAGAGTATGAAGTACCTGTCTCAGTCTGGGCCCTGCTGCCTCAGAGCAGAAACCTTGAATCCTGAGGACAGTGGGAGTCGGGCAGGCTGCAGCCTTGGCTGCCAGCTTCTGTTAGGCTTTAGGGGACTTCACCAGGGTCCAGATGTGTCCACTGGGAAACACCGACAGAAGCCAAGCTGGAGGGGCTGGAGAGGACCATGAAAGAAAGCTCACTGATAGCTGACCCCAGCTTCAATACTGGCCCATCACGGGTCTGCTGAGGGCCGGGGGGCGGGGGGGGTCTCCTACCGGAGCCTCACCCTGTCCTTCTCTTCCCAGTCCAGAATGACAGGAACCCGCAACTGGCGAGCCATGCAGGATATGCGCCGGTACCGGCACCACTACCCGGTAGGTACCCACTGCCCTCTGCTGCCCCCACACCCTGGAGACACGAAGACCCTCCTTTCAGGGTGGCTGCTATCCTACTGGAATCTCATCTTGGGTGGGGATTCTGAAGTGTCCTGTGTAGGGTCAGGTCCCTAACCGTCCCTTAATGCTATGGTGGATGATAAGAGTGCATTATTGTACCTCTGATCCCC
This sequence comes from Octodon degus, assembly GCF_000260255.1. Classification (NCBI taxonomy): domain Eukaryota; kingdom Metazoa; phylum Chordata; class Mammalia; order Rodentia; family Octodontidae; genus Octodon; species Octodon degus. The sequence goes on along the minus strand of NW_004524770.1, from coordinate 1,441,447 downwards.
TGGTCCCCAGCCTTTAAAGCCATGCCAGTGCTGGGGATATAGCTCAGTGGCACAGTGGCTGCCTCCCTGGAAGGCACAGGTCCTGAGTGCAGTTTTCCGTACAAAAAAACTCTAAAATCCATAGCAGCGCCAGCCTCTTGGCTCGGGTGTGCAGGTCTGGCGGAACACTCCCCATCAGAGTCCTACCACATGGGGTAGGGCTCTTGGGATGCGGTCCTCCTCAGAAGCTGTTCTCTATATCCATGCGTCCCAGCAGCCCTTGGGCTTGCTGTGAGGTGCAGAGCAAGGAAAGCCCCAGCCCGCACTGGTGGGGAGGTAGAGGTGACGCCACCCTCCATGCCTGGCCTTGCCTGCAGGGAGGAGCCCAAGCTGGGCTTCAGGGGCCTCCAGTCGGCCTCAGGAGACCCAAAGGTGCAGACACCTGTCCCAGGTGTGGGGTCTGGGAGGCTCTGGGAGATGAGCTCTGTAACCGTCTCCTCTGTCTGACTCTTCAGGACTTGGTGGAACGTGACTCCAATGGTGACATGCCCAACTTGAGTTTCTACAAAAATGAGATCCGCTTCCTGCCAAATGGTAAATGCAGAACCTGCGCCCTGAGCCGTGGGCGGTAACTTGGGACCTGATGCGGACGTCGGTAGCCTCACCATGCCCTCTGGAGGCAGCCGGGCACCAAAGTTTGGGGTAGGATTGGAGAACTAAGGGTCAGAGAGAATAGAGGAGGCTTTTCCATTCATGTCACCTCTGTCAAACTGCTGAACTCTGCTGCTGCCTCAGAAAAGCAATGTATGCAAATTGGTATGCTGCAATGGTTTTTGCATGGTTTAAAAATAATACTTTGTGACATAAAAATGATGTGAAATGAAAATTTCATTGCCAGTAAGGATGTTGGCACCTGCCCACACCACCCAGCTGTGCAGCCTCTTTCTTGCCATAACACGGTGGACAGACCTTGGGGCGCAGCTGGGAGCCTCGTAGGGCCTTTGCAGACACAGGGCCAACTTGCGTTCCACAGTTGAGTTTTGCTGCAGTTCTGTGCCGAGAGTTCCACAGCTAACACAAGGGCCCCTTTGGTAGCAATGAGGCTGAGTCTGGGACCCCCACCCAGGCATCGACAGAGCTTTGGTTTGCAGGTTGCAGAGGGGCCAAAGGCCTGGCACCCAAGGTGGTGCAGTGAAGGAGGCACAGATAACCGTGCTGGGCCCTAAGGAACTTGCGAGGTGAAATGGGGCGAGGGGGACTTTGGCCACACTGTCCCCAAGTCCTGTCAGGGTGACCTTTATGACTGACCGTGTGCCCATTGGCTGACAGGCTGTTTTGTTGAGGACATTCTGCAGAACTGGAAGGACAACTATGAGCTGCTGGAAGACAATCACTCCTACATCCAGTGGTGAGGGGCAGTGCGGGGCGGAGACTCGGGAGGGGCAGGGCCCTGGCCACTGCTGCCTCTGGCTGCTCCCTGGTATGCAGTGAGCACTTCATTCTTCCTGGAAGCCAGGGCCCACACTGCAGATGGTGCCTGCACCCCTGAGGGTGGGCATCACTGGGCACTGCAGGGTCTGTCCAGAAAAGACTCAGGCCTGTCCCAGATCACACTGGGAAGCAGAAGGGAGGCCTGCACAGGAGCCCATGGGGAGGTTGGGCCAGGCCTGTGCCTCAGAGCAGGCCCTCGGAGCCCCCAGGGAAGCTGGCGCTAGACAGTGCCTAACCTAGGGTTGGTGGAGTTTTTAGCTAAGCTTCAGTGAGACACCCCACCAACCTGGGAGGTCGTGATCTGGCCCCAGAAGAGCTGTGTGCCTGGCTTCGAGCACAGCCTGCTGGGCAGCTCACAGGGAACCTGTGGCATGGAGTACATCATGGGACTGACTACACACCCATGGCCTGAGAGAAGAGGAGCAGAAGGTGGAGAGAGCCCTAAGCTGAGGCAGCGAGTCAGCAGCTGAGCGTGTAGGCCGGGCTCCAGTGGGCCACGCTCCTCCATCCTGACCCCCGACTCCCACCCACAGCTTGTAGCCTGTAGCCCTAGGGTGGGCAGGGAGCTACGCACAGCCTCCTGCTCCTAAAGGGATTGGCCTTCGTGTCTACACAGGCTCTTTCCTCTGCGGGAGCCAGGAGTGAACTGGCATGCCAAGCCGCTCACACTCCAGGAGGTTGAGGTGAGTCCCCGCTTGGGCAAGGCTGTGGGCGTAGATCAGACAAAGCAGCCCTCCCTGTGCCCCCTCCCGTGCCACGTCCAGTGCCACCTTGGGCTGCCAGGATGGGGGTATCGGGACAGGAGCCTAAGATGTGGGGCTCTTCCCTCTAAAGTGACCCCCACCCCACGGTGTCCCTGCTGGCATCTAGAAATCTGCCTGAGGCTGGACGTCGTGTGGGGAGCTGGAGGGGCTTGGGCAGAGAGCAGCACCCTGTGGTGGGTAGAGGAGGTTCACAGGACAGACCGCCCTGCCTGGCTCGGGGAGTTCAGCTGTGGGACTGTAGCAGCTCAGAGGAAAGCAGGAGGGTTCTTCATGTGTCTTTTGTCATTTTGTTCTCTGCGCCTGAACCAGGATCTGAGGGAGGCGTCAGCTGGCCCGGTGTCCGTGGCCACCCTGACGTGCTCAGGAGCAGTAGTTCGGGAACAGCTGCTGGAGCTCTGCTAGTGGGTGTTTTCCAGGCTTTCAGAAGCTCCAAGGAAGTCAGGGAGCGGCTCATCCGGGCCTACGAGCTCATGCTTGGCTTCTATGGCATCCAGCTGGAGGACCGGGACACGGGTGCTGTGTGCCGGGCGCAGAACTACCACAAGCGCTTCCAGAACCTGAACTGGTAAGGACGGCTCTGCCCAGGGCCTCGGCGGTGCTGTCTTCAGGAAGGTGTGCAGGCCGGCTGGGGCCCCAGCACTGAGCGCCTGCTGCAGGCCTACCAAGGGGCACAGTGCCTGCCTGGTTGGGCTGCGAGGATTTGAAGGGAGTTCCTTGTCTTGGAGGGGTCGGTGCTGCAGGGACGCCCCCCTGCACGCCCTGGCCAGGATGTTGGGATCTCCCCAGCCCCTGCCAGCCAGCACCTCACCAGCTAGGGGTTCTCTGGCTTGCAGGCAGCTCCTCTCAGACAATGCGCCCCACTCATAGCTTCAGGTGAGTCCTGCACCCCAGGACTCGGGAACATCTAGAGGCTCAGCGATGGTGGGCTATGGCTGAACTTGCACCCAAAGCCTTGATTCACCCCAGTGTCATCCACAGGCGCAGCCACAACAACCTGCGCATCACACGCATCCTCAAGTCACTGGGTGAGCTGGGCCTGGAGCACTACCAGGCACCCCTGGCACGCTTCTTCCTCGAGGAGACCCTGGTGCGGCGTGAGCTGCCAGGCGTGCGCCAGAGTGCCCTGGACTACTTCCTGTTTGCCGTGCGCTGCCGGCACCAGCGCCGAGAGCTTGTGCACTTCGCCTGGCAGCACTTCGAGCCCCGCTGCAAGTTTGTGTGGGGGCCCCGCGACAAGTTGCTCAAGTTCAAGCCCCGAACTATAGCCCAGCCCCTGGCTGGCCCCAGGCAGGTAGAGGACACCCTCCAGGATGCCAGCCCCCAGAGTCAGGCCTGCAGGCCAGAGAAAGACCAGGGAGAGGACACTATGTCAGCCGATGGTCCCCAGGCGCTGAGTGAAAAGCTTCAGGACCCAGGAAACCTGGAGGGGGACCAGGAGGACCCAGCCAACCCCCCTAGCCCCAAAGAGAGCAAGAAGAGGAAGTTGGAGGCCAACCGGCGGGAGCAGGCTTCCGGGGACCTGGGCCCCCAGGGTGCGTCTGAGGTGGAGAAGATAGCCCTCAACTTGGAGGGCTGTGCCCTGAGCCAGGGCTCTCAAGACACTGGGCAGGCTGAGCAGCCCTGCCCCCAGCCCCCTGCAGCCAAGGTGGCAGAGGAGGTGAGGAAGCGGAGGAAGGTGGAGGATGCTGCTGGGGGTGAAAGGGGGGCTGCTGTACCGGAGCATCCTGGGGCCCAGAGCTGTGGGGGTGGGGGTGGGGCTGAGGGGGACCCAGAAAGCCAGGCAGCACTGGAGCAGGGTACTCCTGGGAGTCCACCACACAGGCCTGAGCCTGCCTCCACCGGAGCCTCAGAGGACGAGGCAGAAGGGGCGGCTCCAGCATGGCTCTCTGTCAGCCCTGGAAAGCCTTAAAGGCCTCGCCAGCCATCTTGGCCCTGCCCAGGCCCCGTGCAGGGCCTGGGACCCAGTGCCCTGTTGCTGGTTCCTGTTGGTGCCCAGCAGCGCTGACCTCTCCCTGGTGGTCGCCACAGGAGCCACCAGAAGGGCCGAGGCCCTGCCCTCAGGGAAGGCCAAGGCCTTGGAGCCTCCTTACCTCAGGGCACCCCACCCAGCTCCCCCGCTGAGCCCATGTTTGTAAGTATGGGGGAGGCCTCAGCAGGGGTCCATTTTCTTTGGTGCCAAGCAAGGCATTTTCTGAATAAATTCACTTGATTTTGAGGCGCTAGTGTGGGGCCTGAGGCTCTGTGCTCCATGGAATTGTTTTGTTTTTTTAATTTTATTTATTTGTGTGTGTGTGTGTGTGTGTGTGGCCAGCTCAGCCCACCAGGGGGCGGGGCTGGCTGGCATGTGGTGCTGGGGGATTGAACCACGGTCCTTGTGCTTTGCTAAGCTTGTTCTAAGTAGGTGCTTTAGACCACTGAGCCATCTCACGAGCCCTGGAATTGGTTTTGTAACACGTCCTTCTGGGCCTTCTGCTCCCCGCAAGGTCCAGATGGCCCAGCCCAGTGCCTGTCGGGTACAGCAGCAGCACAGCCTTCCCGCACAGGTCCCCAGGTGCGGGCACTGCCCCAGCCAGCCTTGTCCCAGCCTACCATGTCCTGTCCTCAGGGTCTCCCTGAGCCCAGGTCAGCCTTGCCTCCTGTCCAGTCAGCCTGGGGACTGCCGCATGCAGGGGTCTGAGGTGCTGCAGATAGACCTGGGGCCTGATGACCCCTGGCTCTGCCTCCTTGCACCCACCCCTCCTCCCTTGTGCCATCTCCCCAGGGCTCTTGGCCCTGTGGGCTCAGGCCTCCTCCCTGCAGCCAGCACCCTTGCTCCCCACATCGGTAGGCTCAGGCCAGTTGGGGGGCCAACTCAGCTCCCCTGAGGGACCATAAATGCCTTTGGGCAGAGTGGTGGAGGTTGAACACAGCTGGCCCAGCAGTGGGGTTTTCAGCACAGAGGGGAGACAGGCGCTGAATGGTGTAGGGCATCACTTCAGTGGGTCGCTCTGACTGCAGGTGCCCAAGGAATCTTCCCACCTCTGAGAGGGGGTGGCCCACCTGCCCATAGGCTTTGAGAAGAGCAGTGTTCCCAGACAGGAGAAACCAGCTGAGGTGGGTACCAGAGCTGGGTTCTGGCAGGTGGGTGAGGCTAGCACACTCCCTGCTCCAGCCAGCAAGGGCTGAGCAGAGGTGGGAGTGGCCTTGTGACAGGGCCAGAGTCCAAGCTGGGGAGGCCGTGCGGGCCCTGTGCGCTGGACCACAGCCCTCACCTGACGTGAAGGCTGCCGTGCTTCCCGAGCTCCCCATGGGTGCCCTGCCTGGCTGCACCCTAAGGAAGCTGGAGCAGGAGCAAGGGCGCCACCCCGGCTTTCTCAGGAACAGGACCTTGTTCCCAAGGCTGGGATTAAAGGGAGTGCTCTGAGGCCCTCATCCCACCCCTGCAGTCTGAGCGGACCCCACCCTTGTCATGTGACCTCTGAAGAAGCTAGTCCTAGATGTCTGGGACTCTGCAGGCCTGACCAAACACCACCCACTCTCACACACCTGAGGCAGTCTCCAGGATGTGAGGGACCCAGAACAGCTGACTGCCTTTCCTGGCGGAGGACTCTTGCCAGTTAACCATCCTGGGCAGAGGTAGAGTGATACCTTCCCATTCTGTCTACTTCCTCATCAATTCCCACCATTTTGGAAGTCAGTTCTGTCTTGAGATTAGCAGCCCCAGCCACAGGTTGCAAACCCTAATATAGCATTTCTTTGAATGCCGAAGAGGCGCAGAGGCAGCCAGGCCCCTGCCAGTGTGGTGAACCCTATAAGCCATTTAGTCCTTGAGCAGTGCCTGGGCACTGTCACCGTGGGGTCTTGCCACACAGCCCTAAGTTTCCTGTTCAGCCTGTAACTCCAGCTCTCGGGAGATTGTGACAAAAGGATTATGACTTCAAGTCCAGCCAGAATGACGTATCCAGACTCCTCAAACCCCACTACCTCAGAAAGAGTCCTGTCCATGAGAGGGTTCCTCCTGCCCAGGACCCTGCTGCTGCACCCCTCTTGCCCACGGTCACTGTTTTGCCCCATTGGAGAACAGCAGTCAGACAAGAGTGGCTTTCTCAGGTGGCTGCCCCAGACAGGCCCCTCAGGACAGCCCAGGCTTAGGGCAGGGGCCCTGGGGCTCTTGGTCTGCAGTCCTGGGGCTTCCCTGTCTCAAGACATGGCTGTCAGGTGCCCTCTGCCCACAAGTAGGTCCTCATTGCCTTGGGCAGCCTGAGGGCTCCTTGCCCCCTTCTTTTCTTTCCAGTTTCAACAGATTTTATTTACTCATCCCCTAAGAGCAAAATCCAGAAAATAGCAACCCACTGCACGAACAGTGCTTAACACCCTCAGCCGCCCTCCCCTCCTCCCACGAGGTCTGCTCTCCTGCCACACACCGCTGGGTCAGGCTGCCACAGGACGAGCCGTGGTGACAGGCAGGTGGCATCTGTGCACACGCCGTCAGGTGCCTCGCCCGGGCAGGAAGGGAAGAAGTTTCTGCAGATGGCCCCCTTTCACAGAAATTTATCACAAAAAAAAAAAAGTTTCAGCAAATGTAACCCTTTGAACTTTAGGTATCTACTAGAAAGGTACAGATTTGAACAGTTCTCCCCTCCAGCTGTGACCAAAGCTCTGAATGTTACAGGACACACAAGTTCCTCTGAGCCATCCGGGGCTACACACTTAGATGTTTACAGAGGAAGGTGCGTTTGAAGTTCCTCAGAAGAGAGGTCCAACGAGACAGCTACCAAAGTTGACGGTCACTATAACAGCAAGGCTGGTCAAGCCCTGCAGAGATCCCACAAGATCAGAGTCCCCAAAGCAGAACGGCACCCAGGAGAGCCAGCCCGCAGCACAGGGGCTGAGGTGTGTGAACAGAGTGGAGTGCTGGAGAGAGTGAAGCGCCTCAGCCGCGCCTGCCGCTTCCCCTTAAGGGCCAGTGGCGCGGCACCTCAGGCCCGGGCTGTTAGCACACCACCATGTGTTATGGCGCTGCTGAGGGAGACGTGACTGATGGCTGGCACCCGGCTCCCTGTGCTGAGTGGGGGGCTCCAGCCTTAGCTCCTCAGAGAGCGCCAAGGCCGAGAAGACACTGCGGGATTCCTCACCAGGTGGGAGGTCTTCCAAGACTCCTTCAGGGAAAGGTTTTAGGGCTTTCTCTTCAGGGTCAGCTGGAAGAACACCATATTACCTGTCCTTTCGGGCCGCCCACCTGCCAATCCTTTTCTCCACTGGCTGATGGAGAGAGGTACGGTAACTACTCTGAGAATCTCATGGAAGTTTCTGCCATTGAAGTTGGCTAGAGATGGAGAGCTTCAGTTTCTTGTCAGGACCAAAAGCAAGTCCCACGCAGCTGTCACCCATGTCCCTCCCCTCTGTGCTGGGTTCTGGGTGCCCAAGAGGACGCGCCCCAACCCTCATCCTCTGTGACAGGGCGGTAGCTCCCATGAGCGCCGATGCGCTTGCTGCAGGCAGGGTGGGCCTCGTCTACCGAAAGGGCAACCGATCCTCCGGGCCGACGCTGGTGCTAGCTTCGCTGCTCGGCCAAGCTCGGGGTGCACACAGGGAAAAGCCCCGAGAGCGGGCGAAGCGGTGCCCCGTGTTTCTCCCGGAAGGTCACGGAAGCCGACGCTGCGAGGCGGCCTTGGCCTCAAGGTCGGCAGCGGCGGCACGAGGACACCCGGAAGGCCCGGCAGAGGAGCCAGCACCTCGCCGCCCTTCACTGAGGGTTCTCCCCGTCACAGTCGGCCGAGAAGAAGGGAGAAAGGAGTCTTTCTTGCTCCCTGAGAGGTGTGTGTGCACAAGGCGCGCCAGTCCCAGGACGGTTTTCGCGCACAGGCGGGCCAGCCTGGCTGCTTTCCTCGCGGCCCGCCCCCAGGTGGGCCCGGCTGAATGGGGGGCTTGTGCGCGCGGGGCGGGGCGGCCGGATGCCCGGCCCGCGCACCGCCCACCGCCCGCCGCCCGCCGGGCCGCCGGCGCCGGTGCCCTCATTGCCCGCCAGCCATGTCCCGAGCGCCCACCCTGGCCCTGCTCCTGCTCCTGCTGGGGCAGCTGCTGGCGGCCACCGCGGCACAGGTGAGCGCGGCCCCGCGGGCGAAGGGTCCGGGTGAGGGGCGAGCCCAGCCCCCAGCCCGCCGTGCACCCTCGGGGCTCTGGGGGGCGCCGGGGGGCTCCGCCGCTGGGCAAGTCCCCACGGACGACGCCTGGACGCCTTGCGGAGGGCGATCCCTACCTCACCCGGCCCCTGCCGCGCAGCCTGGACACACAATGTCGCCTTTGTTCCCGGGGCTCCCCGCGGGGCCACAGCACCGCCGGTCCCGCCAGAGCGAGGAGCATCGCACTCCATGGGTGCCGGCTCCCAGGATGGAGGCTCAGGCCGGTCCGAGGCAGGCGGAGCCAAGATGCCTGGGAACCGAGGGGGTGCAGAAGGCCTTTCTAATGACTCTTCTCCATTTCAGAAAGTGGGGCTTCCCGGGCCCCCAGGTCCCCAAGGCCCACCTGGGAAGCCAGGCAAGGACGGCATTGATGTGAGTTGGGGCGCGGCTACTCCAGGGGTTCCAGACCTGGTGGGAGCCTCCCTGAACCAAGCCCAGGACAGCAGTCGAGGGTGCCAGGGTGGGGTGAGAGGACAGAGGCCCCTTTTTCCTGCTGGGGCAGAGGCAGGATAGTCCTCGGGCCTGAATGTGGGTCTGCAGGAGTGTCTCCAGCCTGTGCTCTTGGATGTGGGCCATGTCCCTGGGGTGGGTGGGGGCGGGGGCCTTGGGGGAGCTCCAGGGCTGGAGCATTGGGGCATGGTGAAGTCTAGCTCTGTCCAAGGGTGTGCCTTTCACAGGTGTCACGGGCAGGTAGTGCCCACTCTGAGGGGCTGCCTGTGCCTCCCCAGAGAGGTGGTGTGGGTGTGGGCCTCACTCATCCTACCTCTCCATAAAGGGCAACTCGCCCTCCAGGGCCAGCCCATGTTTGCAGTGTTGGCCCACGGCCCTGTCCAACTTCCCAAGTCCCCAGGGAACCTAGCCCTGGTGGCCGTGGCAGGCTGGTGCTGAGGGTCAGGTTGGAGCCTGGGCCAGGTGGCCTGCGCCAGAACTCTTTCTGTCCCTCTCCCTAGGGCTGGGTGTCTGAGGCTCTGGACACCCCTTAAGCCCAGGCCTAAAGTCCCATTAAAAGTTTTAACATGTTGCTGAGTGTCCAGAAACCGAGGGCTACGGGCAGCCCTTGGAGAGGGGGCTGGCTGCTGCCCCCAGCAGAGGGCGCCCGAGCCCTCAGTGTGCTGAGGCCTGCCTTCCAAAGCTCTTGGCCCAGGGCTCTAGGACTCTGAGGCCTGGACTGTGTGGCATGTTCTGGGGGAGGGGAAGGAGGTGCTGTGCACTCCCGTGCTCAGAGGGGTCAGATGCTGCGTGGCCCTGAAGAGGGCTGAGCCCTTCTGTCCAGATCCTTTTCGTCAGTGCTGAACTGTAGAGGGCAGGAGCCCCTGCATGTGGACATGGGAGCCCCAGGGAGCTTCCATGGGCTGGGTCTTCGGGATACAAGCCGAGGCCACCCCTACTCTGTTTCCCTGAGGTGGGCTTCCAAGCCACATATGACATCTTCTCTCTGCAGGGAGAAGCTGGTCCTCCGGGCCTGCCTGGGACCCCGGTGAGTGTCCTGGGCTTGGGGAGGGAACAGTCTATTTTCCAGTCTGGAGCGGGTAGGCAGAGGGAACAGAAGGTCCTTGATGTCCTGTCTCCCATGCTGAGCCTGTGTCGCCCTAGATGAGGCCTCTGAGGTTTCCGGTAGGGTTTGGAGCCAGAAAGGGGCAGGAGGGATGTGTGTGAGATTCAGTGTCTCTTGGTAGGGTCTGGCTGGGAACTGTTTGGGTCAGTGCCAGGGCAGGCTGTGGAAGGGACAATAGCCCTGCAGTCCACCTCAGCGGGAGCGGCCAGGTGCCTCAGCTTGTGTAGCTCCAGGGATCCAGGGCCGTAGCCCACTGCAGTACTGCACAGGGACCTGCCCACCCTTGGCTGGGGATATTGAATTGACCCCAAGGACTGGAGAGGGGCAGTCTTTCTGTGCCACTGAGGGCTGGGCCTCCTGGAAAGGGATCCTCTGGGGGCGGAGTCCTGCACAGAAGAACTGTACGCCCATCCTTCACACCTTTCCTCCTCCACACAGGGATCAAAAGGGGCCCCAGGGAAACCAGGGAAGCCTGGAGAGGCAGGGCTGCCAGGACTTCCGGGTGTAGACGTGAGTGTTCCAGCCCCTCCCCCTGCCTGGCCCCTGCCCCTGCCCCTGCCCCTGCCCTGCCCTTCTCCTTCCCCTGCCTCTGCCCTGCCCTGCCCTGGAGGGGGGCAAGTTGTAATTGCTCTTCCCCTGCTGGGCCTGCTTAGGAAGAAAAAGCAGCCCTGGCAGAAGCCCCCAGCAGGGGTCCCTGGCCCTCCCCCCAGGCCCTGTGACATCTGGCAGGAGACAGCCAGCCTGCAGCAATCATAGCAGTTGCAGCCGCCAGCTTTGGCTGAGCTGGGAACAAACACCCATTGTTGGGTTCCTCTGCCCCAGGATGGCCTGGCCTAGGGCCTCCAACCACTCCCCCACCCCCGCTGGCCCTGGTGGTCTGAGAAGTAAACCTCCAGGGCTGCAGGTCTGGTCCCCATGGGGCCTGCCACTGGCTTCCTACTGGCTGTCCCCACTTCACCCTGGCACCCTGAGGGCAGCGGGTGGACAAGGCCAGACCCCAGGATCCTCTGCTTCTCCACTCATCTGACTGAAGGACAAATTCATGGCTCACTTTTGCCCTTGGCGGGCACATGCCCCCCCCTCTCCTCCCCAGGGTCTGACTGGGCGGGATGGACCTCCTGGACCCAAAGGTGCCCCTGGAGAGCGGGTAGGTGCCTGTCCCCATGTCCTGCAGTCATGGTTAGGCTGCGAAGTGCTCTGGCAGGGGGTGCCAAGACGGTGTTCTGTGTGCGCCCTCAGGGTCACTGCAAGTGAGGGTTGTAGGGTGGCCCTCATTGCAGGGCACAGCTGAGGTGGCTCTGGGGGTCCTCGTTGCCCACGTCTTCATTCTGGCATCTAGACAGTGGCAGGGAGGGCTGGAGTGGGCAGGGGTAGTCCCTCCTTGCCCCTCAGGTGACTGCCATGAGGATCCCCTGAGCCTGTCACAAGCCGGCGCTTCCCGGATGACTGCGGGCTTTCTCCTCACCTGAGGACACTTTCCCAGAGAGCCCAGTAATGCAGTAGCACAAGCAGGGACTGGGTGGCCTGGCTGATGCTGAGGCCTCAGCACCCTGTGGGCTTTTCTTGGGGCTCCTCAGGGAGCCCCTTGAGGGTCAGCTCTGTGTGGTCGGCCTGGCCCTGGTGTCAGGCCCTGCTTGGGGCTGTCTGCTCAGGTGACCAGTGGTGGGTCCTGTCTCAGCCTCTGCCTCTCTCCTCTGTAAATGGGGCCCCTGCACACGCTCCCTCTGCAGAGGACTATGGGATTGGACGGGATGGGATGAGTGTGGAGGCAGCGATGAGGCTCCCGGCCCTGGGCCCCTCTGACACCTGCTTTCTTCCCCAGGGTAGTCTGGGACCTGCAGGGCCACCTGGGCTGGGGGTGAGTACTCCCTGGGGTCCAAGGAGCCCGTGGGTTTGCCACAGCAGGCTGACCACCAGGAGCCCAGCTGTGTCCCCCTAACTCTCCTGGCTTCTGTCAGGGCTGTACACTCTGGGGGCTCCCTTCCACAATTCACCTGAACTGTCTTGGGGCAGCAAGGCAGACCCCACCCATACCCTGACTACAGCTTGGTTTTGCAGGGCAAAGGCCTCCCTGGACCTCCCGTGAGTATAAACCTTGCCCTGTGTACCCCACCCAAGGGGGCACGCTCCTAAATCTGCCTCCTCGCAAAAAGCTAGCTTATGCTGTGGTGTCCTGGACCCTGGCGGGTGGGGCTTCTTAGGGCACAGCCGGACTACAGCAGGCCCAGAGCCTTGCCCTGCCGGGGGACATGTTGGCCCTAGGGCCCCTCCTCAGGGTCTGCAGGGCTCCTTGGGTTCCGACACCTCACTCAGTCTTTCCCTCCCCTAGGGAGAGGCAGGTGTGAGCGGCCTCCCAGGTGGGATTGGCCTCCGTGGTCCCCCGGTGAGTGGCCCCTCATGGAATAGCACCCTCAGCTACTGTCTGGTCTCCAGACTCTGCCAAGCTCTCCCCTCCCCTGTCCTTTGTGGGCACTGACAGACCAAGGTCACCAGATGGGCAGATGGAAGCCAGCACTGCCTTGTCCAGGGAGCAGGAGGGAACTGCGAGTCCTCAACCTCGTGGAGCTGGGCCTCTCGCTCGGGAGGGGCTGGCCCTGCTCTCAGTCTTCCTCTTCCCTCAGGGACCCTCTGGACTTCCAGGACTACCTGGGCCACCAGGACCTCCAGGACCTCCTGTGAGTACAGGGTGGGCGCTCTGGGTGGCCAAGCACTGGACTGGGAGCCCCTCCGCTCCCTAGAGGATGCAGGGCCCTTCCCTGGGAGTAGGCAGGACTCAGAACTGAGGCCAGAGTAGGCCCACCTCTCTGTCATTGTTACCTGCCCTGGTGATGGACCAGCAGTGCCTCCATGGGCCACATTTGGATCCCAAGTACCCAGGGTACAGGGGCGCCGTGGTCAGAATGGGCGGGAGGCAGGTGGGTTCATGATCTCTCTCTGTGTTCCAGGGACAGCCCGGGGTCCTCCCTGAAGGCACTACTGACCTGCAGGTGGGCATTGGAGACCTCTGTGAAGGGGGCGGGGCCTCCCAGAGGGGACCCTGCCCGAGGCAGCCTCACCCCTGGGAGGGCCCTGCTCCCCACCCACCCACCCCCATCAGGAAGGTGGGGCCAGGAAGGCGCTCCGTGGGGACAGGGCCAGAGCAGGTGGCTTGGGGCGCCATCTGCTCCTGCCTTCCACCTGCCCTGCTATGGTGTGCACCTTGCGGCACTTAGGACCATATGGGACATGAGTTTAGGTTGTGACAGTCATAACAGGTATTTGGCCGGCAGTCGCTGCACTGTAGGGTGCAGACAGGCATTCCCTTCACCTCCGAAGTTTCTGGACTTCCCTCTCATCTTGACCATTGGGCCTTGTCAGTCCTGTAAAGAAGAAAAACAGGCCTGCTTCTGCTCCTCCCAGCCGTTCATGGCATCAGGCAGCACGGTGTCTGCTGTGTTGTGCTTTGAGGGGAAGGCGCTGGCCCGCTCTGATCAGCAGCAGCCCTGCGCACGCTGGCCTCTTGCTCTGCACTGCCCCAAGGTGCTGCCTGCAAGGGAAGCACAGGACACTTCGAGGGAGGACACTGGCTCTGGGGCTGGGCCGAGAGGGCAGAGGTCCCCTGCCTCTGAGTCCTGGCTGGCCTGCCGGGCTGTGGGCTCAGGTGGGGCATCGCAGCTGCCGCCTGGGCTCATGACAGTTTCCTACTGAAGCTGACCAACCGGGTGCTGGGTCTGAGATGAAGGCCCCTTTGTGGAGCCAGCAGCCATGTGTGAAAAGCGGCTTTGAAACCCCGGGTCGTGGGGGAGGGGCATCCAGCCATGCCTAGCTGAACAGCCCTCACTGCACCCAAGGGGCCCGGCCAGGGCTCGGCCCAGGCTCCTCTGCCCATGTGCAGGGGCCCTGCTCAGGGCCCCTCTGGTGCTGACTGGTACTCTGCTTTCCTCCAGTGCCCTGCCATCTGCCCTCCGGGCCCCCCTGGGCCCCCAGGAATGCCAGGGTTCAAGGTGAGTAGTGACATGTGGTGATACGGGCCTCCTAGTGGCTGGGCCCATGGGGCTCTGGGACCAGAGAGAGTGAAGGCCCAGGGGAGTCATGGGAGGCAGTGCTGTCCCCAGCCTGGCTGGGGCTGGGGTGCAAGAGCCAGTGGGGGCACAGGGAGAGTGGAGGCGCTGGCCCCTTGGCTCCCTGCCCTAGCATTGCCTGTCCGCTTTGGCTAAGGGCCTCAGTTTCCTGGTCTGGGCCCTGGGCTTTGGCCCCAAGCCCTGGAGTGCTACTGTAACTGGGCCTGGCTCGCAGGGCCTTAGACTAGTACTGCCAGGGGGATGCCGTGGTCTGCAGGGCTGGGCCCTTTTGCTTACAGGGGCCCACAGGCTACAAAGGAGAACAGGGAGAAGTTGGCAAGGATGGTGAGAAGGTAAGGCACCTCTGTGCAGGTCTGGGGCTGCTGACCCAGGAAGGGCGGCAGAGAGGAGTGGGGCAAGGGGCAGGCAGCTCGGCCTCACGGGCTGGCCCTGGCCGGGCACCTGCTGTGCTTGCTTCTCAGTGGGGCCTGGCTGGGCAGGGCTGGGGCGTCTGGGGCCCCCCACGTGCCAGCTCCCTGGTGTACTGGCACAACAAAGCGTCCATCCCTGCCTGTGTCTCTCTGGCCACGGCCCATGGGGGACATCTGGCCATCCTCGCAGCAGGCTGGGGGTGCTGTCCAGGATGCTCTCCGGCAAACAGCAGTGGGGCCCAGCACATGGGTACATGGGGCCCTCCTGTGGCCAGGAGGGTGGACCTATGCCTTAGGAAGAGCAGTAGGGTGGAGGCATGGTAACGCCAGCGTGAGCTGCCGACCACTTTCTTTGTTACAGGGCAAGCCTGGCCCACCTGGTCCTGCTGGTATTCCGGGCACTGTGGGGCTGCAGGTGAGGCCAGGGTGGGGCCAAGGTGGCAGGAGGGGAGCCCCATCGGTGGACACCCCGAGGGGATTGACCTAGGCTTTGGGGAGAATCAGACACCTGGCCAGATGCAGCCCAGGAGCCCTGAGCTTTGAGGAAAGAATCTGGGCTCCAGGGATTACAGTAGCTCCCCAGGTTGGGGTACAGCCCAGCCTCTGCATCTCCACTTCTCCCCACAGGGCCCTCGAGGACCAAAAGGACTGCCAGGGCCCCTGGGGCCCTCTGGGGACCGGGTAAGTCCTGCTGGCCTCTTGTGGAATGTGGGCTGCTGAGGTCAGCCCAGGGAGCTGGGGATCCCCCGTGAAAGCAGTTGGGACCAAGAATCCTCCGCAGCCAGCACCGCTGGGCCCGTCGTGTTCTGCTGGCTGTGGCTGGGCCCAGGCCTCTGGGTCTCTGCTCCTGAGAGGACCCCAAATGCCCTCTTTCTGCAGGGTCCCATTGGGTTCCGAGGGCCCCCTGGCATCCCAGGATCAGCCGGGAAAATGGTACGTGTATCTAGGTGGGAGGGAGCCCCTTGCAGGCCTCGGCCCCTGCCCCTCTTTCTGCTGTGTTGTCTAGACCCCTGGCCGGGAGCTGGCCTGCCCCAAGTTAGGTTGTGCTCTGGTCACATGCAGGGCGCTCAACACTCCTGGAGGGCCCATGGGAATCATGGGGACACCTGTGGACACCAGAGGGCAGGCTCACAGAAGGAGCCCAGCCTCTATGCTGGCTCCGCCCCTTTGTCATTCTGGGCACAAGGGCAGGTGTCATGACCCCTCTGGCCCTGTGACCTGCAGTAGCATCACACCAGCCACCACTCCCGAATTTCAGAGGGCTGGCCCCTGCCAGGCCATGCAGGGCCTCGAGCACCTTGGTCCCACTCACCCACTCTTTCCAGGTTGCTAACTCTGTTGTACACCCCTTTGTCATTTCTAGGGTGACAGAGGCGAGAGGGGCCCAGAGGGCTTCCGAGGGCCCAAGGGTGACCTTGTAAGTAAGAGTGATTCTCTGGGTGCTTCTGGGAAGAACTTGAT
The DNA here is from genome assembly GCF_000260255.1 of Octodon degus. Taxonomy (NCBI): domain Eukaryota; kingdom Metazoa; phylum Chordata; class Mammalia; order Rodentia; family Octodontidae; genus Octodon; species Octodon degus. Next base: position 1,425,565 of record NW_004524770.1, on the reverse strand, counting down.
CTTATTCCCAACTGTGTTTGGAGTTGGGGGGGACTTGAGGGTGCCCAGGCCAACCCCTGGGTGTGGAGCAAGCCACCAGACAAGCCACCAGACTAGTGGGGCCTGGGCAGGGGGCAGGGCAACATCTGCTGGGCCCCTACAGGGCATTTCACCCGTACCCTGGCTGTCAGCCATGCAATCCGATGAGGGCGGAAACAGCTCAGATGGGGCACAGAAGCGAAGTCATTGATCAAGCATCTCTTGAAATGGAGGGACCGTCCCAAAACCACCCCCTGGATCCCCAGCAGCAGGGTGCACAGTGACACCTCCCAGAACCCCCTTCTGGTGAGGTCTGGGCTGCAGGAAATGGGAACAGTGTGCAAGGGATCATGCCAATCCAACTGTGGCCGCTTCTGCCGCTTATGTCTTTAGGGTAGACCTGGTCCCAAAGGAATCCCTGGTGTGGCCGGGCCAGGTGGGGAGCCGGTGAGTACTGTCCTGTCACGGCACGTGTTGGGACAGCAGCTGTGGGTCAGGCCCCAGGCTCCTGTGGTGGTCATGCAGGGCAGCGGCTGCCTGAGTCTGCTCACCTGCGCTTCTGCCTCCAGCTGTCTTTCTCTGGGCCAGCTTCCCGTGTGTGTGGCTCGAAGTTCACTCTGATGGGCCATGCGTGTGCTCACACTTGGCCCCTCCCTTCTTAGCACGCGCACCCCCAGCACCCTAGTAGCTCTGCCTTTCCTGTGACCCCTACTCCCGCTCTGCCACCCCCGCATCCCTGCAGGAGCACTGCAGGTGCTGGGCCAGGCTTCCCTGAGCTCCAGGGCATGCGGGAAATAAAAGTGCTGGGGCACGACTGGCAGGCACAGGTGCAGGGTGTTCTGAGAGTCCTGGGCCCACCCATACCTCTGACCTGTGCATGGCCTCTCAGGGGCATAGGCCTGGGCCCCTCAGCAACGAAGCCACAGAAGCCCCTGGAGCTGGGGGCAGGAGGGACGGCTCCAGGGGAAGCAGGGGTGTGGAGGAAGAGTGAGGCGAAAAGCAGGGCTTTCTATTCAAGGGAACCATTCTTCACCCCCAGGGTATGCCAGGCAAGGATGGCCGGGATGGTGTGCCAGGACTCGATGGTGAGAAGGTTGGTGCCTGGCTAGCGGCCCGCTGGGAAGGGGCTGGGAGGGCTCAGCCTTCCAAGGCCTCAGCCTCTGTTCTCCCTGCCCTGCTCACTGTCATCACAGGGGGAGGCTGGTCGCAATGGAGCACCAGGAGAGAAGGGTCCCAATGGGCTGCCGGTGAGTACCCTGGCGGGTGCGACTTGACTGCCAAGCTGGCACTGCAGGCCCAGAATGGCCCTGTAGTTGGGACCCGTTGCATTAACATGTGTCCTAAAAAAAACCATGTGTCCTGCGTGCGTGAAATGCAAACCTGCTGCACCCCTCCCTGGTGCCTTGGGTTCTCCTCCCCATCATCCCTAGCTGGGGACCCTAGCAGGGGCTCAGCATCTGAGCTCCAGGAAGCTGTCTGAGCCCCCTACCCTGTGCTGGCAGGCCCAGAGTACTTGCCCCCACTTGAGGGTGTCCCGTGTCCCTGTGCTCCCTGTCCTTGTGCATGCCTCCGGCTGATGGACCATGTATATGCTGCCTGTGGACTTGGCAGTCCTGACTCTGAGCTCTGTCCTGGCAGGGTCTCCCTGGACGAGCAGGGTCCAAAGGCGAGAAGGGAGAACTGGTGCGTGGTTGCCTTCTCCAGGGGAGGGCGGCAGGGTGGGCTGGTGGGGCCCAGGGCCTGAACAGAGATGCAGGGCTCAGATTCTCCCCATTTCTGTAGGGCCGAGCTGGGGAGCTGGGCGAGGCTGGCCCCTCTGGAGAGCCAGGCATCCCCGTGAGTATACCTGGCCCTTCCCCAAGGCGTGCCTAGGGACCCTGCCTGGCCTGCCCTCATGTCCCTCTCTCCCTGGCAGGGAGACATGGGCGTGCCCGGGGAGCGTGGTGAGGCTGGCCACAGGGGATCGGCGGTGAGTTGCAGTGGGCACTGAGCAGACTAAGGTGGCACTTGGGACGTACTCATGGGCTGAGCCCTTGAAACTGGGAATTCTGGAAGAGGGAGTGTCACTTTCTCAGTCCCTTGCCCACGGGGAGGCTTTGGGGCTGGCTGCCTTGTCCCCAGGACTTTCATGCCGCAGCACAACAGAGACCCCAGCAAGCACAGGCTCCTAAGTCTGATGTCCCTTCCTGTGGAGGTGAGGGGCATGGTGCTGGGTACCATGGCTGGCCTGACAAATTGGGTCACAGAGCCCTGTAGCTGGTTCCCCAGGAGGCAGCCCTGCCTCTGTTCCCAACAATGTGCTCTGGTGGCTCAGGACTTGGGAGGCAAAGCTGGGTCCCCAAAGCTGACTCCTTGAACACAGGGCATCCCCTCACACCTGTGTCTTTCAGGGGGCCCTCGGCCCACAAGGTCCTCCTGGGCCCCCCGGCGTCCGAGGCTTCCAGGTGGGTTCACTGGGGTGTGGACTTGGCCTGTGACTGGGTTGTCCTGGCCAGGGCAGTGAGTTCCAAGAGCTAGGGCAGCGGTCTTGGCTGGGCTCTGAGAGTACTGACAGTAGTGACCCATTCACAGGGCCGGAAGGGCAGCGTAGGAGACCCTGGCCTCCCGGGTCCCCAAGGCCTCCGTGGTGAAGTGGGCAGCCGGGTAAGTAGCTGTCCTAGCAGGGGGTGCCCTGCTCGTGCCCCCCAGCCCCGCTGTGTGGAGGAGATGCCCTGTTGGCCATCGAGTCTCGCCTGAGCCTGTGCTGCCCACTTGTATGTGAGGCCATGGTGCCAGCTCTGAGCACAGCGCCCCTTGGTTCCACCACCATTTGTGCCCTGACTCTAGAACCTGGCCGCCCTGCCTTCAGCCCCAGGTGGAGCCTGACAGGGGGAGCAGCACCCCAGTGACTGCAGCAGGAGGACAGTGGCCGCTCTGGTCCCCGTGCCCTCCCCACCTGTGGGAAGGGCACTGAGGCCCAACTTGGCAGAGTCGTGCTGCTGTGCACTAAGCTTCCAGGACCCTTTCCTACTCGTCCTCAGCAGCCAGTGTTATGAACTCTTGGGAAACCCCGGACACAGGGTGTGGCCTCCTCAAGTCACCCTGGAAAAGGCTGGGGTCCCTAGGGGCCTGTATGCCTGCTTGGCTGCCCCTGCTAGGCAGTGACAAGGCCTTTGCGATGTGGGCGTGCTGACAAGGAGTGTCCAGGGCCTCACTGCAGATGCAGGGAGTAGTAGGAACTGCCAGCACCCTGGAGCAGCAGCCTCTTGTCTGGCCTCTGAGCTCCAGGAGCTTGGAAAAGGTGGGGGCTGCTAGTGGGCGGGGCGCGCTGTGCCAGTGCCACATGCGCAGCTCTAGCCCGGCCTCCGCTTCACCTGGGGCAGGGCATACCCTTCGGCTTTGGGGCCGCGCCTCACCTGGCTGGACACCTGGCCGTCCACTGGTTTGTTTGGCAGGGCTGAGGATCAGTCCTAGCCCTCAGGCCAGCTGGGCATGCCACAAGGGTATGGCAGGCAACACCCATTGCAAAGGACATCACTGGCCCACCAGGACTGAGGCCGTGAAGCTACAGGGCAGCAGGTGCTCTGTGGGGAAAGCTTCTGACATGCGCAGTCCACAGGGCAGAGGCCAGAGCCCAGAGCCACCCATCACGGTGGACACGGGATGGGCTCTGGCCTGTGCACTGGGCTTCCACATCCCTTGCCTCTGCAGGGCGAGTGTGGGGTCCAGGCAGGGTTGCCTCCTCCATCATTCCTGCGACTCCTCTAACCAGAGTCTGTTGTCTGCCTAGGGCCCGGGAGGTGCTGCTGGCCCGAAGGGAGACCAGGTGAGCAGGTGGTCAGCTTGGTCCTCTCCAAAGTGCACCCACAGGCTGCCCAGCTGTCCAGGGTCTGCTTGTCGGCCTGCTCTGCTCTGTTCACAGCTCTGTGTGCCTCCCTTGTCCCCATTCCTCTCATTCTCCAGGCTCCCATTTAACACAGAGCAAGAGGAGGGTGGGGTCAGCCCCTTGTGTCCAGGCCACAGCTGGCCATGTGGCCGGGGCAGGGAGGCCCGTATGCAAGGGTGGCTGGAGCCTGCGCTCGAGGGCCCTCTCTGCAGAGGTAGCTCAGAAAGGAGTTGGCTTCTCTGGGCACTGCTTCCTCACTGGGGAGGCTCAGGGATGGATGGGCTGTGGCTGTCCCTGTGAGCACCAAGGCCTGCCTCCAGGTGACCTCAGCCTGGTGGGCCCTGTTTAGACAGAGGCAGGCGCCAGCCTGGATTCTGGCCTCAGTCTTGGGGTGGCGAGTTGGGAGCTTCGGACAGGAAGGAGCCACAGTTAACCCTGGATGTGTCTTCTCCAGGGCATCGCAGGTTCTGATGGCCTCCCTGGGGACAAAGGAGAGTTGGTAAGTGTGCTGGGTTGCCGACTGATGGCTCTCCAGCCAGTCAGCACAGGCAAGGAGCTGTCCAGGAGACAAGGCCAGCAAACAGCACTGGTGGGGGAACAGGCCGCTCCCCACCGGCAGCCTGTGACACTCAAATGGAGGCCTGGCCACAGCTGTCCCTTCAGAGGGTACAGGTCTGGGGCTCCTGTGTTGAGGCCGATTCTGCCGACTGTGGTGAAAGTCACTCAGCTGAGGTCCTTGGATGAGTCAACCACCAGTGAGGGTTAATGGGAACGGCGATCGCAGAGTAACAGTGCTTGAGGGTATCCGTTCCCAGCCCCCAGCTCTCTGGGGACAAGGGAAGTGCAGTGCTCCTGAGATCTGACAGGAGAAAAGACCTCTGTGGTGTTCTGTTGGCCAGGGGTTGTAAGTCTATCATCAAGTCCTTCCTTTGTGTCCAGGCAGAACACAAAGGGATCCTGGTCTCTGGGGCACCCAGTGGCCCCGAGTGAACTTCTGCTTCTCAGCTGTCTGTGCTTAATTTGTTTGGGCACATTTTTTCACAGCCTTGGCGGCTGGGTCCCTGGAAATCCAAGCAGCACTGCTTTCTGGCCTCCTTCCAACGGCTGGGGTGGCGGGCAGTGGCCGAGAGGGACCGAGCCCCTGCCAGCCAGGAAACCTAGCCCGGCCTCAGGCACGCTGATGGGGCCAGGCAAGGGGCCCACGCTGCCCACGCGGCTCCGGCAGGCCCGGCCGGCGGGCCTGTTCTCTGCACCCTGGCCCCTCCGCCGGTACGCGCTCGGCTATCTGCGAGGATCAAGTTCTGTTACACACTGAACGTGACCGTTCCTGAGGGCCCTGCCGAACCAGGGCCCAGGGCTCTGGGCATTCAGCTAGCTTTGGTGGTAAAAACAATGGAAACAAGGTAGACAAAGACAAGAGAAACTGCTATGGAGTTACTAAAGTCACTCTAAATGGAAAATAAATTTTAAAAGGCATCGACAGAACGCTCAGCAATAGCAATCGTGCCCATAGGCGAGTAAAAAGAAATAACCCTTCCAACGTTTTTATGTGGCTAGAAGCTGATTTTTAAAATCTTCATCCTCATTATTAATGGCTGCTAATAATGGGCTTGGCGGGCTCTTTGGGAGCCCCTTTGGGAGCCCCTTCCCGTCTGAGGACAGCACCTACATAACCAGAGCACCCCTTTGCTCTTCACAGGGTCCCAGTGGTTCTGTCGGACCCAAAGGAGAGGTAGGTGTCCTCAGCTCTCCCCACGCACCTCCACGGTGGTCAGGCCTGTGGGTGCTGCACAGTCTTCAGTCTCGAGACAAGTGCTGCAGGGAACAGGCCTCGGGTGGCAGATCCCTGCCCCAGTGAGGTTCTTCACACTGCTTTGTTCTGTCTCTGCAGTCTGGGAGTCGAGGGGAGCTGGGACCCAAAGGCATCCAGGGTCCCAACGGCACCAGTGGCGTCCAGGGCGTCCCTGGCCCCCCGGGCCCTGTGGGCCTCCAGGGTGTGCAGGGTGTCCCTGGGATCACCGGGAAACCCGGAGTTCCGGTGAGTGGCTCCTCCTGTGCACCGGGGCCTGGCCCTTGGGCTTATCACAGGTTAGACTGTGCTTTCTCTGAATAGTTACTGTGGGCATGCTGATGGGCTGGGGGTGAATTTCAGGGCAAAGAAGCCAGCGAGCAGCGCATCAGGGAGCTGTGTGGGGGCATGCTCAGTGGTGAGTGGCTGCTGCCCTTCCCTGCCGGGTTTGCGTTCCTCCTCCTCTTCTGGGGCTACTCACCTGCCTGCCCACCCGCTGGGGCATGGGTCCATGCCTGTGCCCCCATGGGCAGCTCCTACACTCAGTATGGCAGGGGCGCCACTCTGCATCCCGGGCGTCACACCAGGCCTGGCACTCAGCAGATGCAGGAAAGTGCCCATCACTGTCTCTTAGGGCTTGGAGGGACAGCTCTCTGAGCACCCCCAAGGGGACACCTGGGATCCTCTGATTCACAGAATCTGAGACATGCCAAGATACGGGAGGGTTGCTGTCTAGCCCTGTGACTCACCCCAATGCAGTAAAAGCCCCTTGTGGGTGATAAACGGAAATTCCTTTGGAAGGCAGTTAGATTTGTGCCTTACATTAAGATATTTTCATCATTCTTGCTGACATAAATGCCTATACCTTGTTTCCCAAAAGAGCAAATTGCACAGTTGGCGGCACACCTGAGGAAGCCTTTAGCACCAGGCTCCATTGGTCGGCCTGGTCCAGCTGGTCCCCCAGGGCCCCCAGGACCACCTGGCTCCATTGGCCACCCTGGCATTCGAGGGCCTCCTGGATATCGCGGTCCCACCGGGGAGCTGGGAGACCCTGGGCCCAGAGGTGAGTACTCAGCCCACAACGAAACCTAGACATCCCACAGCCTCCAGGGTAGGAGGAGGAGAAAAGTGGGGTGTGGGGCTCTGAAGCCTAGACATTTCACAGCCTCCAGGTTGTGAGGAGGAGAGAACGGGCTGAGGCCACCTGGACACAAGCTCACTGCCTTCTGGCCCTGACTGGCCTGTGGGCACACTGGCTGGAGCCTGGTGCATGTGGGTTTGTTGCTTACCCTCTCGCCCCAGGGCTGATTCTAGGGCTCATCTGCAAAGGCTGTAAGCAACAAGGCTTGGCTGCAGGAGCGAAGGGGCTCCTCCCGGTCACTCCTAGGAGGCTGGAGCCCTGTGCTTTCAGGGCCCAACACAGGTCATCCCTCCTAATCCTCAGGAACTAGAACTTTTAAAAAACTGTTATTTTTCTCAATAGAACATTTGAAGGGAAGGGATTGGTAAAGATGTGAGGAGTAAATAATGGGCGCCCCTCTAACAGAACTTCTCCCCAGGTTGGCGGTAAAGGATCTTTTGCAAAAGGCAAAATTGAAGTATTCAAAATTCTATTTTGAGGATAAGAACCAGAATTGATTTTGGAGGGAGATGCAGGTCAGATGCAAGGACAGCTTGTCAGCGCCACAGGCCCGAGCCCTCCCCTGCAGGGCTGGGTGCTGACCCTTGGGAAGTGGGAAGCCTGTCAGCCAGACCCTGCCAGGGCCTCATGGCACAGGGGAAGCGTGTGAAGCCCCGACTCCAGTTAATTTCAAATGACTGCCCAATAACGTCTTGATCCTCAAAACCACTTCAGAAAAAGCATGTAGGCTCCTAACAAGCACTTAGATTTGTGCGTGCGTTCCTCTGGCCTGAGATGAAACGCTTCCGCAGGGGGGATATGCTGTGTAATTAAAGGCAGCGTTACCTGCTTTGAAGACAGCGAGGAGGGAGGCCCCCGGCGCTGCGGCCAGACAGCGCATCCTGCCCACACGCAGGATCTGTTCCGCTCTAACGGCAGACTGCCCCACGCTTCCTTGCGCACCTGCTTAGGTGATGGTCTTCATAGGCCACACAAAGGAGTATGCACATGCGTCAGGTTGTCTCCAGATGGAAAGCCTAGACTTGAAAATAGAAGTCATTCCTTTTCATAGATTCTTTGGGGAAAGCTTGACATTCGCTAATGGAGCAAAGGCTGGTGCAGATACACACAGGGAGCCCCTGTCCTCGGGGACCGCAGCACACGCACACCTCCGTCCTGGTCCCTGCCTCTGCACAAGCTCTGGGCAGCCTACATTTGAAGATACCTACATGACGGGGTCTTTAGGGGGCTCAGACACAGGCCCCCCATGCTGGGTCTCCATCCTCCTTCCTGGCACACAGCAGCTGAGGAAGAACACCCCCCCACCCCCCAGGACAAGCAGGTCAGGCGCACTGCATCAGGGCCATGCAAGCTGACTTGGGACCGGGGTCAGTGACTGTGAAAGCCTGGCAGGAAGGAGAATCCCACCTCCAGGGCCAGGGGCACCCAGCCTCAGTGGTGCACGTTCTACTCGGCTAATTAGGCGCCTCAAGTTCAGGTCAGTGACACTGCAGACATGCTGACAGCCTGTCGCCAGCTGAGGGTGGTGGTTACTGTTAGCACCAAGGAAAACAGAGCAGCACAAGGAACGCCTTTGCCTTCCGCGTGTTGCCACGCTGGTCAGTTTAGTCTGGCTCAGCCACTCAGGAGGCTTACAAGCTCAAGGCCAGTCAGGACAGGGGCCTCTCCCTGTGCAGCTCAGGCTGGCCTGAAGCTCACTGTGTGACCCAAGATGGTCTCCAGTTCACAATGATCCTCCTGCTTCAGCCTCCAAAGTGCTGGGCTTACAGGTATGTCCACCACACCCAGCAATTTAGTGAGATTCTGTCTCCAGTTAAGGAGTTGGGAGTGTATCTCAGCAATCCCCGAGCTCAATATCTAGTACACACACACACACAGGCTCAGTTTGCCAGGAATATGATCCTGCAGTGACTGGCATGCATCTAATGTTGTAGCTTGGTGAGAACTCCACTGCGGTCATGGATGGGAAAGCCTAACATCCCTCCATCACCACGATTCACGCAGGCCAACACAGTTGGGAGACTGGAACAGTGCCATCAGAGGGACATTTTAAAATACCTTTGGAGGGGTGGGGATATAGCTCAGTGGAACAGCGCCTGCCTGGCAGGTGTGAGGTCTTGAGTTTGATTCCCAGTACCTAAAATAAAATAAAATACCCTTAGGTAATGCAGGGGTCAGCAATCATTTTAAAATGAACACCAGATCAATAACCCATGGCTGGGCCAGGGAGATGGCTCAGTAGAATAAGCGCTTGCCTGGCAAGTGCAAGATCCTGAGTTCAATCCTTGGTACTGCAAAAAAAAAAAAAAAAAAAACCCGATGGCTTATAGGAATACATACTTCAAACAAACCAAAGTACCAGTCTGTAGCTACAAAGGTCAGGGAGGTAGGCAACAGCTGGTGCTGCTGGAAGCAGGGTGGGTTTGTGTGCCACACTCCCTGGAGCCTTGCCCGTGGCACCTGCATGTTTCTCAGGGTTTGCTGGTGGGAAAAGCATGTGGAGGGTCGAACCTGCCTTTGATCCCCACAGGATCAAACCTGTCACTGTGGTTGCACTAGCTGGCCTAATGATGTGTCTGTGTCCCCCTCAATGCAGGAAGTCAGGGTGACAGAGGAGACAAGGGCTCCCTGGGCGCAGGGCTGGATGGTCCTGCTGGAGACCAGGGACTGCAAGGTAGGAGCACTGTCACAAGAGGGTCCCTGTGGGGAGTGCTGGGGTTACAAACACATCTCCCTGTCTTAGGAGAAACGCTTTTCTCTGGGCAAAGCATTCTTGGAGACAAGATTACAAACTGCCTTACCTTCCATAATATGTAAAAGTTAAATCAACAAACATCTCCCTGCATCTATTAGCTAAGTAGATTTGGGTACTACTTAACTAATGCTGTTCTGTATCTATTTTGGTTAAATTCTAACAGTATTTTCTCCTAATTGCCTTGAATGTACTTCATATGTTTCAATGTTTTAATATTAAAAATGAAAGCTGGAGGGTCGGGGAGATGGCTCAGTAGATTAAGCACCTGCCTGGCAAGTGCAGGATCCTGAGTTTAATCCCTGGTACTGCAAAAAGAAAAAGAAAAAAGAAAGCAAGCTGGCCACAGTGGCACAAGCTTGTAATCCCAGTTACTTGGGAGGCAGAGGCAAGGAGAACTACATGCTTGACATCTACCTGGGCAACTTAGCAAAATCCTGCCTTGAACTAAAAAAAAATTTAAAAAGTCTTGAGGACTTTGTGGTACAGCACTTGCCTGTGGAGCGCAGGGTTCAGTCCCAGCACTGTTCAGAAAGACAAGACCCTGTGCGGAGGGAGTCAGCACATCCCTGGCAGAGGCCACCGCCACCAGGTTCTGACTCCTCCCCGTCTCAAGACTCACTTGTTGGAGACCTTCCTCACCTGTACACTGGCATTCCCGTGTGTCTCATCCTCCTGCTCTCTTCCTGGCTCCTCCCCATGTCCCCCTCTGGTCCCGGTAAGGCACACATGTGCCCAGCTCCTGCTTTGCTGCCCTGGACCTGTCACCTGACAGGCTGGCGAGGCCACACCTCTGCCCCTGCAAGTCCTTGAGCATCACTTCCAAGTTGCCATGCTGGGCAGACAGCAACCACCCCGCTGTCGGGCACTCGGACTTGGTCTCCATCTCACTCAGGCTGCCTCTGCCCTTCAGCTACCCTCAGGCCTCCCAAGAGCTGCCCGACAGCTGCCTCCTGGGTGTGCTGCATTCCTCACCCACTGAACCCCTCCTCACAGGCGCCCAGCCTCCTCCCCAGACCTGCCGAGCCGCACCCCTCCTCCACCTGCCTGCCCCCAACCCACCGCAGGCCCTTGCCCTGCTGAGTCCTGTCCTCTTCTGGAGTTCAGAGAGGCTAGTGCACAAAGTCAGGTTGGTGAGTTTTCACAGCTCTGTCCCCATCTGGTCTCTAGGGCCACAAGGCGTGCCTGGCATCAGCAAAGATGGCCGCGATGGCGCTCTCGGTGAGCCTGGTCTTCCTGGTGATGCCGGTCTTCCTGGTGCTACTGGGGCTCAGGGCACTCCCGGAATCTGTGACACTTCTGCCTGCCAAGGAGCCGTGTTAGGAGGGAATGGGGAAAAGTCTGGCCCTCGCAACTCATAGAAGAGAACTGAAGGAAGAAGCAGTGACGTGGTGGCCCAGGTCAGCGGCGAGGTCATTGGGGCGCAGTGTGGCCAGCTAGTTAGTCCGCAGGCCTGCCTGGGCACCCCACAGTTTCCATATTGGCAGCCGCTGGCCCCAAGGGCCTTGGGAGCAGGAATGGGTTGCTGCCGGGTCCTGTCCAGTCCTTCTGGTGGCCCAGGCATCTGTGATAATACCTCAGACTCAGGCCCTATGGATTCAAACTAAGCCCAGCATCCGGGAGGGATGCAGGGTATATACGAAGAGTGCTGTCCCATCCCATGAGATCAGACTCTGTCTTGTTTACATAACATTTGCATAAAAATGATGATACAATCCCAATAAAATGATATATTAAGTCTTCAAATTGGTGATTCACTACAGTGTAAAATGCTCTAATGCGTGGGGTCCCTTCAACAGCAAGGTCTGGCCTGCTCTGCCTCGCTCGGGGCACAGGCTTGTCTCCGACTGACAGTATTCACTGAGCTGCACTGGAGTCTACTGCCTCACCTGGGTAAAAGAAAGCCACTCGCCGGAAACTCCACTCCAAACATACAGTTTATTACATGTCATGACTCGCAAGAGGAGAATTTGGGCACATAAGCAGTCTACTGAGAAAATATTTTACATATAGACAAAAGTAGCTTTAAAGGAGGTCTCTGGAAAATTTTTAGTGAAAAGTTTTAAAATAGTACTGCATTTTGCAACACAAAGTACCATGAGGCTGGAAATATTACAAAGGGGAGCGATACAACAAATGGAATAAAAATTTCAAACTACTTCTAGTTAAGAACAATTTACCTTCTTCCAATTGCTAAAGGGGCATATTTAAAATGAAAATAAAATAAATAAAAAGTAATGTATGTTCTAAGAATAAAGAAATTACAAAAGATGTTAATTTTTTTTATCATGTTAAGAAAACATGATGGAATCAGACAGTAATTGGGAATTACTAACATCAAGATGTCTTCATCCCCAAATGATCTAAGAGGGCATTAGTGACTGAGAATTTGGTTCTAGACAAATACTTCGGCAAAATGCTCTCAAAGCCCCTCCTGGAGTCCATCCACACAAGCCACGGCTCTTTGGTCACACAGCTGGAGCAGAGCGCCAGGGTCGCGGAACGCTGCGGTCCGTGGAGTGTGCGTGAACAGCCCTTCGCTCCCGGGACTCCTGACTGTCCAGTCACTTGGTCTCCAGCGCGGGGCTGTTCTGCAGACTCCCCTGTGCAGGACGGGTCACCAAGGAGTCTGGTCTGCTCAGCTTTAGCCTTCTGCCCGTTTTACCGCAAAACACACTCTCGAATTCCTAGAGCCAAAAAGGGGTCATTAATGTACCAAACTCATAGATGTGAATGCTGCTGTCTTCAAAGGCAGAGACTGAAATGAAAAGCTGCACAGGTGCTTCAAAGTACTCAATTTCAGGGTGTCACAAACTATTACCTGTAAAGGCACATGAGTGATAAATGCGGGGCTTCAAACATTTTGTACAGTTACAATATATATGTACTTTTATCTTTTCCAACAGATTCTCAAAGTGTCTGACCACATTTGAAAGTGGGCATATTTTTGTTGTAAAAATTATGGAACATACAAATGCACCTTTGTAACCATTTCTGGGTGTGTGGCTGGTGGTGCCCATCCGGGCCCACTCTCTATTGCTGCCCTCCCCTCTGCACTGCTAAGTGACCTGCAGCCAGCCTGGGGTCAGGTGCTGACACGAAGACAGCCTTGTACATGTACAACTAAGTAAGAGCCGTTCCTGCAGTGCCCTGCCAGCTATGGGTCTCTGCTCATGTCATCCTGCCTGTCTTCTGCTTAAAGAGCCTCAATTCTAAACTGGGGGTGATAGCACATTTCTGTAATCCCGGCACTCTCAAGGCTGAGGCAGGAGGACTTCAAGTTCCAGCTCAGCCTGGGCAATTTAGTGACTTAAGAAGATCCTGTCTCAAAATGAAATCTACATGGGCTGGGGAGATGGCTCAGTAGAATAAGCTCTTCCCTGGCAAGTGCAAGGACCTGAGTTCAATCCCCGGATCTGCCAAAAATAATAATAATAGTAGTAATAATAATAATAAATAAAATCTACAAAAAGGGCCCGGGATAGGCTCAGTGTGAAGGTACCGGGTTCAATCCCCAGTACCAAAACCAAAAAACAAAATTCTGGGCTGGGGAGATAGCTCAATAGAATAAGCACTTGCCTGGCAAGCGCAAGGACCTAAGTTAAATCCCCAGTATTGGAAAAAAAAGAAAAAGTTCTACTGCCCGCAAGGGTCAGTCTCAGCCTCCCACCCAAACCTCATCAAGTCTACATTGGCACCAGTTCACAGGAAAGCCAAGAGACAAAAAAGTAAACACCAAGATTCTGCAAAGTGTGGAAAAATCTATAAGACAAATTAATTATTCTGCTTCTTCAGTACATCAATGGTAAGGAAAAAAACAAGGGGTGGGGACAATTACAGATTAAAGATGCTTAGGCACTAATCACCACATGCAGTATTTGTATCCGAGTTCAACTAAGGCTACAGACATTTGTGAGCGGAGATGGGCATCAGGGAACGAGTGTGGTCCACAATACTGCTGAGACTGTCCTGTTCCCACAAGGCTGTTTGCTTCTTGGAGATACAACTGTGCCTGAGATGGCAAGAACAGTTTTAAAATAATTTACTGAGGGTGGGTTATGGGGTGGGAGAGTGAAACAAATTATGCCAGAGAATGAGTTTTAGGAACATGGAAATTCATTATTTTATTCTCTCCATTTTTGTAGTTTGGAAAAAATTTTAAGGTTTTTTTTTTTTTCTTTTCTTTTTTTGGGCAGAACTGGGGATTGAACTCAGGTCCTTGCACTTGCCAGACAAGTGCTTATTCTACTGAGCCATCTCCCCAGCCCTGAAAAAATTTTAAAGCATAGCATTCTAGGAAAGTAACTCTAAGTTTCTATGTTTTATTGTGTTAAAATATATATAACAAATTTTGTTACTTTAGCCATGTGTGGCACACGTCTGTGGTGTTGAGTGTAGCCATGGTTCTGTACATCCAGGACCATGAGCTTTTTCTAAAACTTTCTCATCATTTCCAACAAAACTCTGTTCCAGGTCAGCACAGCGGTGTCTGCAGATTTAGACATCAGAGCAAGTTCTGATCTTAAGGCTTTGTGTGGAATGGTGGCAACTGCCGCTCACCTTGGTTATTCCGCCGTTGCTAGCAATCATATTGTTGACTTTAAGGAAGAAACAGGAAATTGAAAAACAAATAGCGGTTTCAGAGCTTTTCACAACTTTGCCGATTATTCAGGGAAAATCAAGACCAATTAAAATTTTAGCTAGATGGACGATTATAGTTACAGATCCATCTCACTGCAATGTCTTGAGGGTGACTTCTTCAAGAGTCTGGCTATATGATATCATTGCAGTTTTTCCAAAGACAGAAAAACTTTCCCTGTTGCTTGCACACATTTAGATGTGGATTTAGCCTGTGTTACTGTAAGAGAGAAACTGCCATTTTGCTTTAGAAGACCACTGATTAATGTGGCAATTGACCGAGGTTGTGGGCTTTCAACTTGTCTATAGCCCTGCTATCAAAGACTCCACAATGAGAAGGTACACAATTCCCAGCGCCCTCAATTTGATGCAGATCTGCAAAGCAAAGAATGTAATTATATCTAGTGCTGCAGAAAGGCCTTTGGAAATAAGAGGACCATATGATGTGGCAAACTTGGGGCTGCTGTTTGGGCTGTCCGGAGGTGACGCCAAAGCTGCGGTGTCCACTAACTGCCGAGCAGTGTTCTCCATGGAGAAACTAGAAAAACTGCTTTTGGAATTATTTCTACAGTTAAGAAACCTCACCCATCAGAAGGGGATGATGATTCTCTTCCAGCTTGCAAAAAAGCCAAGTGTGAAGGCTGAAGGGAACGGACCAGCCTTGGTTAGCACTGCCTTTCCCCCATTTATACTTCATCAGCCACAACGAAAATACAAAGTTTTCTATGCAGCTTTAGATAGATAGATAGACAGACAGACAGACAGACAGACAGATATATTTTTTTATTTTTATTTTTTGGTGGACCCGGGGCTTGAACTCAGGCCCCTGTGCTTGCCAGGGAAGCACTTCTTCCACTGAGCCATCTCCCCGGCCCTTGCAGCTTTATATTTAAGCCACTAAAATAACAAAAACTTTTATAACTTTACATAAACTTTTTATTTTTTATTATTTTTTTTAATTTTTATTTATTTGAGAGAGAGAGAGAGAGAGAGAGAGAGAGAGAGAGAGAGAGAGAGAGAGAGAGGTGTGTGGGCAGCTCAGCCCACCAGGGGGCGGGGCTGGCTGGCATGTGGTGCTGGGGGATTGAACCGCGGTCCCTGATGCCTTGCCAAGCTTGTTCTAAGTAGGTGCTTTAGACCACTGAGCCATCTCTCCAGCCCCCATAAACTTTTTGTAAAGGCCATCAGCTTAATGAATTTAGCTATACTTTAAGAGAAAGATTGGTTAATCCTTTGTGTAAGTGACGAATGTTCTATGTCTAAAACTTTCTTTTTTTTGGTGTAACTTGTATATTTTTATTGCTAAAAACAAAATCAGGTCACATTTAAAAACTTTTAAAAAGCTTATTATACATTACAAAAGAATAAAATTCTATATAAATGATAAGCAATCTACTGGGAAGGACAGAAAAACTATCTGTGAGACTGAACAAAAATTAAGAGTTCACCCTATTGCTGAAAGCATGTTCCCTCTTGGAGACAGAAGTTCTGTTGTAATACTTTCCATACTTTGAAATTTTTAGATTAAAATAATAAAAGACTTAAAGACAGCAGTTAAACAAAAAGTTTTAACTAACTTAATAGATAAACTAAGCAGGGAAACAAATTTCCTGTAGATCTTTCAATCCTAAATATGCTAGGATCTCAAACGCCCACCAGAAACCTCTCCACTTCCAGCTCTCAAGAACAACCAACAGTGCTGAGGAATCCCCACTGCGAAGCCTCCACAGATAACAGCACACAGAACACTTTAGTTATGTGATAAAGACTCGTAAGAGAAGGTCATTTTAATAGATGTCCAGCAAATACTTCAAATAAAGTAGGGTGTTCATATTTTAAAATTATTTTTTAAAAAGGGCCTCACAAACACATCTGAACAAGTACTACTTATGCTTGACCTTCTACTGGCAGTGACAAATATCAGCAAAGTTCTAAAGGGGCTGGGACACCTCATGGACCCTCTACGTCTAAAACTTTCTTGTTCCTCTAAAAACTAATGCTTTTCTACTTGCTATGCATGGCTCATTGTTTTATTTTATTT